>NC_086100.1:49190726-49790726 GCF_963921235.1 Mobula hypostoma
TCTCCAGTGCATTGACATCTTTCCTTGGTCTGATGACTAGAACTGTCCTCTGTGCTTCAGGTGCAGTCTAACCAGTGCTTTGTAAAGTTGCAACACAATGTTCCAACACTTGCATTCCATGCCCTGACCAATGAAGGCAATCATGCTGTAGGTCTTTTCACCACCTTATCTACCCACGTTGCCACTTTCATGGGAACTGTGGAGTTGGTGCCCTAGTGGGTCTCTGTTCATCAACGTTCCTCAGTGGCCTAAAATACTATAAATGTCTCAATTTCCCAGATACATCAAACCTGACATGACTTGTCAGAATTAAATTCCATTTGCCAATACCCCACCCAACTTTCCACCCCATCTCTACCCTCTATTCATTGTTTTTATATCAGTACCAAATAAAGGTCATATATCTGAAATGCAAGCTCTGATAATAGAGCATAGAAAACCTACAGCACAATGTTGTGCCGACCATGTAACTGCTCTAGAAACTGCCTAGAATTTCCCTACCACATAGCTCTCTATTTTTCTAAGCTCCACGTACCTAAGAGTCTCTTAAAAGACCCTTTTGTATTTGCCTCTATCACCTTTGCTGGCAGTGCATTCCATGCACCCACCACTTCAGTGTGAAAAACTTACCTCTGACATCCCCCTTGTACCTACTTCCAAGCATCTTAAAACTATGCCCCTTCGTGTTAGCCATTCAGCCCTGGGGAAAGCCTCTGGCTATCGACATGATCAATGCCTCTCATCATCTTATACACCTCTATCATGTCACCTGTCATCCTCTGTTGCTCCAAGGAGAGAAGGCCAAGTTAACCTATTCTCATTAGGCATGCTCTCCAATCCAAGCAACATCCTTGTAAATATCCTCTGCACTCTTTCTATAGCATCCACATCCTTCCTGTAATGAGGTGACCAGAATGAGCATTTATAACATTTTCTGTTTTATTGCTGAGACTGACTTAACTAATTAGATATGCCATGAGCAAAAAAAAAATGGTGCTAAAATCCCCAGAGCCTATCCATAGGCTTTAGGTCTACCATGACTGTACTGAAGATCTATTTAATCCCATTTATCTGCATGCAATCCATATCCTTCATTCCCTACCTGTTCATATGTCTGTCTAAACGCCTGTTAAACATCGCTCTCCCCTCTTCCTGTTCCAGGCACCTCCCATTCTCTGAGTGGATCTCCTCTAAACATTCACCCTCTTGCTTAAACCTGTGCTTGTTGATATTTGACATTTCCACCAACTTGCGCCAAACTTTTCACTTCCTTTCTAATTAGGAAGTAAAAGATCTTAATTGAACACAAATGAAGATTTAATTATTACATAAAAAGTTAAAAATAGTCCAGATGCAGGGTCTCAACTCAAAACATCAATCATGCCTTTGCCTTCACAGATGTACTTCGAACCTCTGAGTTCTTCCTGCAATTTGGTTTTGCTTCAGTTGACAGAATCTACAGTTGCTTGTTTCTATTGTTTTTATTATTTTTGCTAAAAATAGCTCACTCCACTTACACATTGAAGATTTATGCTTTGTCAACCAAGAGAAGAAGTTTTTTTAAATTCCCTTGCCAGGCAATAACAATGTTTTTTTCAACTTTGTTTAGTTAGTATCCCACCACGTATAGAGAAGTGGGAAGAAGTGAATTTGCAGAGTGCAAAGACTCCTGAGGAACAATGGGTCACAGAAAGGAGATGTTCCAACAGGATTGCTTCACAAGAGTTCCTCTGGTAAATGTTCTTCTTATTAGTCTCTCTTTGCTGCAACCTAATCCTGTGACTGGAAGGTACCATATGCCTCTGAGATAAATAATCTGAGTTTTTCTCTTGTTCTTAGATCCACGAGAAAGCTCAGGTTCCCAAATCAGACTGAATATGAAACCTGCAATATTATTCTTTGTCACTTGTATAATAGAGAACTTAAAGTTAAATAATTTTAAATTCAAACAGCACAAGGTTTGAATGCATATCGCATTCACCTGCACATTCAGAGGGGAAAATGATGTTACAAAATGTCTTTGCGGGTGAAATCTTTTACACAAGTAGAACATCTGAACAAGATCTTTAAACAAGTATTTTAACCAAACTTGCATAGTATATGTGAATAATTTAAGTTTGCAACACAACAAACCTGAAATTTTGTTTTTCGCTATTATCTTACGTAATTTTTTCTCCATCAACTGAATGTTAATCACAAAAGAAACCACTCTCATTTCATCAAAATAGAGTGTCAATCCAACTGAGATGATTGTCTTTGGCAACATGAGGCATTAGCATCTCAACTCAATGTTGTACACTCCTTCCCATGTGTCATAGTTTTGACAGCAGTTGAACCAATTGAACTTAATTTAACTCAACTTAATTAGTTGAACTTAATTTGTGATGAAGTGGAATCAATATGTGAAATAGCTTTGCTCTTGTCTGTTGCAAAAAGGAGGATCTCCTGGTAGCTATCCATTTAGTTTGATTTCCTATTACTATTCTAATGTGTCCTTCACTGTCATGCTGAGACAAACTCAGGTTGGAGGAGCAACACCTCATATTCCATGTGGGTAGCTTCCAACCTGATGGCAACGACATTAATTTCTCCAACTTGCAGTAATTTCTCCCTCCTTCTCTCTTTTTCCATTCCCTATTCTTGTTCTCCTCCTCCTTCCCTTTCTTCCACGGTCTACGATGCTCTCCTATCAGATTCCTTCTACTTCATCTCATTACCTCTTCCACCTGACCCCTCCCAGCTTCTTCATCCCTCTCCCCTGCCCTCTCACCTTCCCCCACACCTGGTTTCACCTAGCACATGCCAGTTTGTCCTCCTGTTCCTCCTACCACCTTCTGAATCTGGCTTCTGCCCCCTTCCTTTCTCGTCCTTATGAAGCGTCTCAGTCCGAAATGTTGACTGTTTATCCCGCTCCATAGATACTGTCTGACTTGCAGAGTTCTTGCTGCCTTTGGTGTCCAAGGTTTCCAGTATTTGCAGAATCTGTTTATGAAATAGCCCTTATTTTGTGATTGGTTTATCTTCGTACCAAAACCCGGCTGTACATGAGAACAGAAGGAGTCACTGTTTTATGAGATGAATAATGTCCATTACCTCCTCTGTACCTTTATTCTGCACCACTTGATAAGATTACCCACAAAAATCCATTAATGATGGTCTTAAAATCTAGTTGATCATACAGCCACATCCTTATTAAACAAAAGTTCCAAATTTTATTGGAACTTATTTTCTAACTGTGCCAGCGTTAATCTTAAGATTTTATTCATTTGATTTGAACTTCACAATAAGTTGTATTTTACTCTTTTAGCTTTCTAACTGCCATACATTCCATGGCAGAGGTCCACCTGATACTGATTCCTGTTGACTAAACCAGCTCGATTCTGGTTTGAAACTGAGCCACTTACTAGTAGAAAGATACTAACTAATATTGGAGTTTTCTCAGTGCACCTAATATTATCTGTTCTCTTGTTGATTCTCAAACACCTTGAATAGATATTGGTCCTCAATTTTATATGCTAAATATACAGTTAACTGTTGTATGTTTTACTGTACTCTGAAACTTCTGAAGCAGACACTCCCACTCTGTCCCCCTCCTCCACCTAACTACATCTCATATTCGTCCATATGATGTGTGAATTTCTTCCTCTTGTTTACAAAAAAAAGGCAACTATTTGTATATGCAATGGATTCCAGTTAATTAGGCCATCTGGTTAATCTGGGGAGCCAATTATTTGGGACAACTCTTAAAGAACAAAAACGAATTGAAAACCTTGCTTTTATTCATTCCCTTTGTTTACTTGGGACACTATGTTGCTTAACTGGGGCAGGATTGTGAGTTGCTGACCAGTTTACAAATAGTCTCGGTTGCATGTACTTGCGTGACCATTGGATGTTATACTGTGTTTAGAACAAATAGTTTGCTAAATAGCATCAGTTGTGTGTGTTTGTGTTCAAACAGAAGTGATTTTTGTCTCTGATAATTGGTGAGAAATAAGCAGTAGGTCTATTCAGAACTGTTCTGCTGGCTTCGGTTTCAAGCGTTCAGACTTGGAAATGCCAGAAACGGCTGGGAGTGAGAATGAAATGATTTCACTACTTCCACAAGTTAGAAGAATCTGAAGGTATCAACGATAACTTGAATGTTACAATGAAAATGAAAATTTGGAAGATCCAATCATTGATAGCATTGTATGAAGCCTGTCCTTCAAATGCACTTGGTGTCCGTGCTGATTTTGTTCATTTACAGTGAAGCAAGAAAAAATGGCAACATACACTGGATGAATTTCTCCGTTGACTATTAGCAGCAAATACACAGTTTTATAATGCATTAGTACTATTGGATCAAATGGTTCCATTTACTATCAGAGAATGTATACAGTGAACAACCTGAAAGACTTGTCTTTGCAGACACCCACGAGAAACAGAACCCCAAAAGGATGAACAAAAGAAAAACGTTAGAACCCCAAAGCCCCCTCACCCTCATGCAAGCAGCAGCAAGCATCGGTCTTCCCCCTCCCCCCTACCCATTTCAGCAAAAAGCATCAGGACCCACCACCCACCAAGCATCAGCAAAACACCCAGAGACCACGATCTGCAGTCAACAAAAACCATTGTTTACCCGACAGTTTGACATTCCACGGGCTCTCTCTCTCTCTCTCTCTCTCACACACACACACACACACACACACACTAACAACACATGGAGAGATATCACTCATGTTCACAGTGAAAGGGGAGACTGACAGTCTGCCGCGTCACTTTTCCGTATATCCGCCACAACGAAATGCTGATGTTCCATCTCCCGCAATGCCTCAGTTCGTAACACTGGCCTGGAATCAGTCATCCACAGGGCTGCATAGTGTTCTAATTTGTTCTGTATTTTATTTAGATACATAATTTGTTACATTGTTTGCCTTTTTTTATATACCTTTTTAGCTATTTCCGTGAAATTTCAGCTCAGTAGGGCAGTTGTGTTACTATGTCAAAAATGTACTGGTCCCAAAGTGTCCCAATTGACGATAAGACCATAAGCTGTGGAAGCAGAAGTAGGTCATTCGGCCCTTCGAGTCTGCTCCACCATTCAATCATGGGCTGATCCAATTCTTCCAGTCATCCCCACTCCCCTTCCTTCGCCCCATACCCTTTGATGCCCTGGCTAATCAAGGACCTATCTATCTCTGCCTTAATTACACCCAATGACTTGGCCTCCACAGCTGCTCGTGGCAATAAATTCCACAGATTTACCACCCTCTGCGCCGGCCGGTGGCGTAGTGGCATCAGCGCCGGACTTCGGAGCGAAGGCTCCCGAGTTCGAATCCAGCCAGCTCCCTTGCACGCTTTCCATCCGTGCTAGGTTGAGTGTTGAGCTAGCAACTCAGCCTCATAAAAATAAGAAAGCCTGCTAAAAAAACGCCATTCTGACGGTGTGCCGATGACTTCACTCGGAGTTAAGGGCTTTCTTCTCTGACTAAAGTAATTTCTCCACATCTCAGTTCTAAATGGACGCCCTTCAATCCTGAAGTCGTGCTTTCTTGTCCTGGAATCCCCTACCATGGGAAATAACTTTGCCATACCTAATCTGTTTAGGCCTTTTAACATTTGGAATGTTTCTATGAAAACCCTCCCATTCTCCTGAACTCCAGGGAATACGGCTCAAGAGCTGCCAGATGTTCCGCATACGGTAACCCTTTCATTCCTATAATCATTCTTGTGAATCTTCTCTAAACCCTCTCCAATGTCAGTGTATCCTTTCTAAAATAAGGAGCCCAAAACTGCACACAATACTCCGTGTGGTCTCAGGAGTGCCTTATAGAGCCTCAACATCACATCCCTGCTTTTATATTCTATACCTCTAGAAATGTATGCCAAAATTGCATTCGTCTTCTTCACAACCGACTCAGCCTGGAGGTTAACCTTTAGGGTATCTTGCACAAGGACTCCCAAGTCCCTTTGCACCTCTGCATTTTGAATTCTCTCCCCCATCTAAATAATAGTCTGCCTGTTTATTTCTTCCACCAAAGTGCATGACAACATTGTATTTCATTTGCCACAACTTTGCCCATTCCCCTAAACTATCTAAGTTTCTCTGTTTCCTTAACCCTACCCACTCCAACACCTATCTTTGTATCATTGGCAAATTTAGCCACAAATCCATTAATACCATAGCCCAAATCATTGCCATACATCGTAAAACGCAGCTGTCCCAAAACCGACCCCTGTGGAACTCCACTGGTAACCGGCAGCCAGCCAGAATAGGATCCCCTTATTCTCACTCTCTGTTTTCTGCTGATCAGCCAATGCTCCACCCACACTGGTAACTTTCCTGTCATTTCATGGGCTCTTATCTTGTTAAGCAGCCTCATGTGCAGCACCTTGTCAAAGGCCTCCTGAAAATCCAAGTACAATACGTCTACTGCATCTCCTTTGTCTATCCTGTTTGTAATTTCCTCAAAGAATTGCAGTAGGTTTGTTGGGCAGGATTTTCCTTGCAGGAAACCATGCTGGCTTTGGCCTATCTTGTCATGTGCCTCCAGGTACTCCGTAATCTCATCCCTAACAATCCATTCCAATAACTTTCCAACCACTGATGTCAGGCTAACAGGTCTATAATTTCCTTTCTGCTGCCTCCCACCCTTATTAAATAGCGAAGTATGATTTGCAATTTTCCAGTCATCCGGTACAATGCTAGAATCTATTGATACGTGAAAGATCATCGTTAATGCCTACACAATCTCTCCAGCTACTTCCTTCAGAACCCAAGGGTGCATTTCATCAGGTCCAGGAGATTTATCTGCCCTCAGACCTTTAAACTTCCTGAGCACCTTCTCACTGCACATAGTTCACATTCCTGACACTTCTGAATGTCCGGTATACTGCAGTTATCTTCCACTGTAGAGACTAAGGCAAAATACGCATTCAGTTCCTCTGCCATCTCTGCATCTCTCGTTATAATATCTCCAGCGTCATTTTGCATTGGTCCTATCTACTCTCAACTCTCTTTTACCCTTTATATACTTAAAAAAGCTTTTAGTATCTTCTTTGATAATTAGTCACCAGCTTCCTTTCATAATTCATCTTTCCCTTCCTAGTCATAGTCCTAGTCATACTTTATTGATCCCGGGGGAAACTGGTTTTCATTACAGTTGCACCATAAACAATTAAATAGTAATAAACCATAAATAGTTAAATAGTAATATGTAAATTATGCCAGGAAATAAGTCCAGGACCAGCCTATTGGCCCAGGGTGTCTGACCCTCCAAGGGAGGAGTTGTAAAGTTTGATGGCCACAGGCAGGAATGACTTCCTATGACGCTCTGTGTTGCATCTCAGTGGAATGAGTCTCTGGCTGAATGTATTCCTGTGCCCAACCAGTACATTATATAGTGGATGGGAGACATTGTCCAAGATGGCATGCAACTTAGACAGCATCCTCTTTTCAGACACCACCGTGAGAGAGTCTAGTTCCATCCCCACAACATCACTGGCCTTACGAATGAGTTTGTTGATTCTGTTGGTGTCTGCTACCCTCAGGCTGCTGTGCCAGCACACAACAGCAAACATGATAGCACTGGCCACCACAGACTCGTAGAACATCCTCAGCATCGTCCGGCAGATGTTAAAGGACCTCAGTCTCCTCAAGAAATAGAGACAGCTCTGACCGTTCTTGTAGACAGCCTCAGTGTTCTTTGCCCAGTCCAGTTTATTGTCAATTCGTATCCTCAGGTATTTGTAATCCTCCACCATGTCCACACTGACCCCCTGGATGGAAACAGGAGTTACCGGTACCTTAGCTCTCCTCAGGTCTACCACCAGCTCCATAGTCTTTTTCATATTAAGCTGCAAATAATTCTGCTCACACTATGTGACAAAGTTTCCTACCGTAGCCCTGTACTCAGCCTCATCTCCCTTGCTGATGCATCCAACTATGGCAGAGTCATCCGAAAACTTCTGAAGATGACAAGAGTCTGTGCAGTAGTTGAAGTCTGAGGTGTAAATGGTGAAGAGAAAGGGAGACAAGACAGTCCCCTGTGGAGCCCCAGGTCCTAATGACCTTCTTAGTTTCCTTCTGCAAGTTTTTAAAAGCTTCCCAATCCTCTATCTTCCCCTAGCTCTGGCTTCTTTGTATGCCCTCTCTTTTACTTTTACTTTGGCTCTGACTTCACTTGTCAGCCACGGTAGTGTCCTTCTTCCCTTTGAAAATTTCTTCTTATTTGGATTATTTATGTCTTGCACTTCCCTCATTTTTCGCAGAAACTCCAGCCATTGCCGCTCTGCTGTCCTTGCAAATGTTCCTTTCCAGTCAACTTCGGCCAGTTCACCTCTCATGCCATTGTAATTACCTTTATTCCACTGAAATACCGACATATTGGATTTTATTTTTTCCCTCTCAAATATCAATGTAAACCCGAAGCTGGGGAGACCGTTTTGCCAAACACCTCCGCTCTGTCCGCCAGAAAAAGCAGGATCTCCCAGTGGCCACACGTCCCATTCCCTTTCTGATATGTCTCCACAGCCATCTCTACTGTCAAGATGAAGCCACACTCAGGTTGGAGGAACAACACCTTATATTTCGTCTGGGTAGCCTCCAACCTGATGGCATGAACATTGACTTCTCAAACTTCCGTTAATGCCCCACCTCCCCTTCATACCCCATCTATTATTTATTTATTTATTTATTTTTCTCCTTTTCTCTCTCTCTCTCTCTCTCTTCTCCCTCTGTCCCTCTTACTATAACTCTTTGCTCATCCTCTGGTGCTCCCCCCCCCCCTTTCTCCCTAGGCCTCCCGTCTCAAGATCTTCTCCCTTCTCCAGCCTCGTATCCCTTTTGCCAATCAACTTTCCAGCTCTTAGCTCCATCCCTCCCCCTCCTGTCTACTCCTATCATTTCGGATCTCCCCCTTCCCCTTCCAATTTTTAAATCTGTTACTATCTCTTCTTTCAGTTAGTCCTGACGAAGGGTCTCGGCCCGAAACGTCAACTGTACCTCTTCCTGTAGATGCTGCCTGGCCTGCTGCGTTCACCAGCATTTTTTATGTGTGTTGCTTGAATTTCCAGCATCTGCAGATTTCCTCATGTTTGAGAGATTAAAGAGAGTCGTCTTGGAGAGCACTTAACTGCAAAAATGTACCAGCAGTGTTTTCAATACCCTGCCAACCCCTGGTATCCTCCCACGGTCCAAATAATGTTTATTAATAAGTTCAATAAAGTTCATATTAAATTCAAATTTTATTAGTAATGTGTAAAAAAAAATTCATTCAATACATATTAAAAGCTTTACAGCATAACTATTATGCATATACAAAATAAATGAAATGTGAAGGAAGGTCAGCATCCAGGAAGCACATTTTAGAACCATGATGATGCAAAATTTCCACTGTTAACTTTGCCAGAGTCTGCAGTGCAACCCAAGTACAGGAAGGAAAGTGAGGTGAAAAAATATATCTTCAATAATATTTAAAAATATTTCTGGAAAAACTGAAGTTGCACATGAAGATTATGTTAAAGTCTTGGTTCAAGGGATATTAGAAGATGTAATGATAGACAACTATTACAAAAGACGACAGATGCTGGAATCCGGAGTGAAAATAAACAAATTGCTGGAGGAATAGAGCAGGTCAAGCAACATCTGTAGAGGCAAAAGAAGGGAGTTCTGAGGCAGGGTCACGTCCCAAAGCTTTGACCAAGCCTATGCCTCACAGATGCTGCTTGACCCACTACGTTCCTCCAGCAGCTTGTTAGTTGCCATTTTAACACTGGACAACTTTCACTCTAAGAGTGTTAACTGATCTGCATGTACTTTCAATATGTAGTGCTTTTGTTTCTTTAATGAAATTCATTTTCAAGAAAGCAGGTGAGGGCAACAACTTTATTTATTTTATTCATACTTCAAGATTGTTTAATGTCATTTCTTGTACACAAGTGTAAACGAGAATGAAATAATTGTTACTGCAGATCTGGTGCAGCACACAAAAAACACAATAAGATAAAGAGAACAATAATAAAAAAAACTATAAATATAAATACATAAGACCATTGTCCAAGTTAAATGGCAAAAGAAAGACTTGATATTTGTCATTGCAGGATTAAATTTATTTGAGCTGTAATTACAATACTAAAGGCATTTCTTAGATGGTTATTGACCATTTCGTGAGAAAACTATATAAACATATGGGTTCTGGATCACACCAGATTCCAACGGAACCATTGTACTCATCCATTTAAACAACAGTAGCTCTGTACTTCTATAATGAGCCGTCTCATCTGAAATTTCTGCCCTATAACCGATTTAGAAAGTAGAATCTGTCCGTTTATTTTCCCACTCCTATTCTGGCTAAAATTTCTCAATGTCTGCATTGGAGGTCAAGGACACCACACCATGTTAGACCTGGCACAGGATTCGATACCTCTTATTATCAGCTCTGAACTGTCAGACTAACAATGAGAAAGTAAAGATTAAAGATTATATCGCCTTAGCTTAATGCTTTTAAATATTTGTGTATTTTAACTAACATTTACTAAGAGCTTTAACAATGTGTTAATTTATTTCAATTGTTTACTTCAATTTTGGTCTTGTGGGCTGATTCCTCCAGCAGGGAATTGCTGCCTACGGTCCCTCATCACTTTACTTAACATTGCCTGGAGGACATAGCTAACTGGCAGTGTGCATACCAGAGTAGGGAAGTACTCTTTTAGAAGTAACAAGGCTTCAGGCAGTACTGTGAGATAGTCATTTTTAACTCATCCTTAGCAGATGACAAAGTTGAGGATGGGCATTGCTGGCTATAACTGATTTTTAACAGGTTCTCATCTTTGACTGGGGACTATTAGCTAAACTTAACTAAAACTATTTTTAAAAATAGGTAACTAATTAATGCAGTATTATTTTTGAAGATATATTATGATGATAATATATGAAGATAATTTATTTTATGTAAAGTACTCATTAATATTTCTGCCATACACAGCAGGTCCCAAATAAATTCTCACTGGCTATTCTTCAATACGTCAAGAAGAGAGGCAATTCACTCAATCTTCACAACTGAAAAAATTTTCCATTACTTTCAAAATTGTTTACAACCTTCTTTTGATGATTCTTATAAGTATCTGATGAAAATCTTAGCCAGCTTCTGGCTACAAATAACTGGTAATTTTGTTATTTAATTGGAAAGTACATATTGTTACCTGCATCAAATATTTAAGTATGGAAACAATAAAAATATTTATGATACCATACAGGTCTACAGAAAATAAGGTCCAATCTGAGGCTGTAACAGGTAAAACTGCAACAGAACTGCATTCATCATCAACAGAACTGGAACAGATACCAACAACACAGGTAACATAAATTTCGATTATATATCAAGAATAGATTTCAATAAAATGTGTAACAATTGTGCAGTATTTTGTGTTTAGAAATGTACAGTGACCTTCTCAGGACATGTGGCCAAAACTAAATGATGGTTTTGACATCTGTGTGTCAATTTTAACTCTCTGCAGTGGCTTTGGAGTGGGATGGCTAATAACTCTTAAAACACTCTGAAGTTTGAGATCAGGCCATTTTAACAGCAGGGCTCATTTGCATTTGGCCTCCTGGGTGAACCCTGGAAAAACAGCTAGCTGCTTGCAAGCAGAAGTGGATTTGGGCAGGAGATCTAATTTCAAACAGCCTAGTGTGAATGAGCTGCATTTTTACAATAATCTGCTGGTTTCATGGTCTTTTTCACTTATTTAGCTAATTAACTATTCTAATTAGAAAATCAGAATATTTGTAATTTAGTTTTACTTACAGTCATGCAATTATTAAGTACTACATTCACTCAAAAATAGGTTGCATCCCAAACTTTTACCTGATTTAATGTGGCTAAATACATAAAGTGATAAAGTAGACGTACAGCATATTTGCCTTTATAGGTCGGGGTACTGAATATAGAAATTGGAAGTCATGTTGCAGCTGTAAAAAAAACTTTGGTTAAGTCACACTTGTGTGCAATGCAGTGCAGTTCTGATTGTCACATTATGGAAAGGATGTATAAACTTTGGAGAGGGTGCAAAGGACATTCAGCAAGATGTTACCTGAATTAGAGTTCATTAGCTATCGGCAGAGTTTGGACAAATTTGGATTGTTTTCCCTGGAGCAGCAAAGGCTGAGGGGCGACCTGACAGAAGTTTGTAACATTATGAAGAGCATGGATAAAGGGTGGAAATGCCAAATAGTAGAGGGCATAGACTTGAAAGTTCAAAGTAAAATTTATTATCAGAGTACATACATGTAACCACGTACAACCCTAAGATTCTTTTTGTGCAGGCATACTTGGCAAATCTATAGAACAGTAACAGTGAACTGTAAACATCAGGAACTGTTAACTGTAAACAAACTATGCAAATACAGATACAAATAAATAGCAATAGATAACGAGCATGAAGTAACAATATAACAGAGTCCTTAAATGAGTGTAGCTATCCCCTTTTGTTCAAGAGCCTGATCATTGAGGGGTAGCAACTGTTCTTGAACCTGCTGGTGTGAGTCCTAAGGCATCTATACCTCTACCTGATGATGGCAGCAGCGAGAAAAGAGCATTGCCTGGGTGCTGGGGATCTCTGATGATGGATGCTGCTTTTCTACAGCAACATTTCATGTAGATGTGCTCAATGGTTGGGTGGGTTTTACCCATGATGCACTAGGTCAGATCTACTACCTCTTGTAGGATGTTCCACTCAAAGGCATTGGTGTTCCCATACCAGGCTGTAATGCAGCCAGTCAACACTCTTTCCACCACAAATCTGTAGAAATTTCCCAAGGTTTTTGATGACATGCTGAATCTCTGCAGACTCCTGAGGAAGTGGAGTTGCTGTTGTGCGTTCTTTGCAGTTGTTTGTCATATATATTAATGATCTGGATGATGGGGTGGTAAATTGGTTTGGTAAATATGCAGATGATACTAAGATAGGTGGTGTTGTGGATTATGAAGTTGGTTTTCAAAGCTTGCAGAGAGATTTAGACCACTTAGAAGAGTGGGCTGAAAGAAGGCAGATGGAGTTTAATGCTGATAAATGTGAGGTGCTACATTTTGGTAGGACTAATCAAAATAGGACATACATGGTAAATGTAGGGCATTGAAGAATGCTATAGAACAGAGGGATCTAGGAATAATGGTGCATAGTTCCCTGAAGGTGGAATCTCATGTGGATAGGGTGGTGAAGAAAGCTTTTGGTATGCTGGTCTTTATAAATCAGAGCATTGAGTATAGGAGTTGGGATGTAATGTTGAAATTGTAAAAGGCATTGGTGAGGCCAAATTTGGAGTATTGTGTACAGTTCTGGTCACCGAATTATAGGAAAGATGTCAATAAAATTGAGAGAGTACAGAGGAGATTTACTAGAATGTTGCCTGGGTTTCATCTCCTAAGTTACAGAGAAAGGTTGAACAAGTTGGGTCTTTATTCTTTGGAGCATAGAAGGTTGAGGGGGGACATGATAGAGGTATTTAAAATTATGAGAGGGATAGATAGAGTTGACGTGGATAGGCTTTTTCCATTGAGACTGGGGGAGATTCAAGCAAGAGGACATGAGTCGAGAGTTAAAGGGCAAAAGTTTAGGGGTAACAGGAGGGGGAACTTCTTTACTCAGAGCTTCCAGCAGAAGTGGTTGAGGCAGGTTCGATGTTGTCATTTAAAGTTAAATTGGATAGATATATGGACAGGAAAGGAATGGAGGGTTATGTGCTGAGTGCAGGTCGGTGGGACTAGGTGAGAGTAAGAGTTCGGCAAGGACTAGAAGGGCCGAGATGGCCTGTTTCCGTGCCGTAATTGTTATATGGTTATATGATGGGTCCAGGAGGGTCCTCTGAGATAGTGACACCCAGGAATTTAAATTTACTAACCCTCTCCACCTCTGATCCTTTGAGTACTGGCTCATGGACCATTGGTTTCCTTCTTCTGAAATTGAGGTGAAGTTTAAAGGAGATTTGAATGCATGTTTTTCACACAGTGTGGAAGGTGCCTAGGATATGTTGCTGGTGAGGTGATGGAAGCAGATGTTGTAGTGACGTTTAAAAGGCATTTAGAAAGACAAGGAATGGAGTGATGTAAACATGCAAGTAGGTAGGATTAGATTAAATTGACATCACAGTTAGCACAGACATTGTGTGTTGAAGGATCTCTTGTACTGTACACTTCTAAAGATGTCCTTTAAATTAGAATTTAGTTTCTACTGTGCTTCCCCAAGTTAATAATTATATTGCTTATGACAGTCAATTTAAATATTAGGTAAATCTTTAAAAAGCGCATGTTTTTAAAATGGAGTTATTTTCATTACAGCATATACTAATGTTGTGTTCCTGTCACACTAGAATCGAATGACCAAGGAACAACGTTGGGGAAGTGCACTACTAACTCGAAACCAGTCAACAGAGGAAGAGTTTGAAAGAGCAAAGGCAGCAGTTGAGGTTTCTGAATTTCTCCCTCCTATTTTTTTCTGACATTAGAATATAGAAATTAACAGTGGAATTCTTTGCAGCTTAGAAATATAAGAAGTACATTAGCCCGTAACTTAGGTTACAATGTGGCACCGTTTTTGGTGCTGGGCAATCCACTCATACTTTATTTTTCCAAATGAATTGGAAGGTGGAGACTTTCATGCTGGTTTAGCTGTATTTGCAATTTGAGTTCTGGTTCTTTTGTGAGTCTTTAACACCTAACACACACAGGACTCCAGATGTCTATTCCAATGGCAAACAATATGTAATGTCTGCACAAACAGGCAATCTCATCTGCCTCTGTGAAATTTAAAGGTGGATGGTGAACTAGTAGGGTAAACTGGACTCTTGACCTCACAATCTGCCCTGTTATGGCCTAGCACTTTGTTATCTGCCTGCACGGCACTGCACTTCTGCAACTGTAACACCTTATTCTGCTGTAATTGCTTTCCCTTGTACTACCTCAATGCAATACTGTAATGAAATAGTCTGTACAGGTAACATGCAAAATAAAGATTTGCAATGTACATCAGTACATGTGATGATACCAGGTCCTAAACCGGCATTAGAAACTGACAGAATAGGTCCATGTTAATTTGTTGAATTTACTTATTCCTCGGGCTTGCAATCCCAACCAAAGGCACTCCTCTCTCACATCTACCTGTGTCCTACATGCATTCAAAACAATCCCTAATCTATATTGCATTTATTGCACTTTGTTAATTTGTGGCAGCAGTACAGCAAACCCCGTTACCCTACGTAAGACTCTGCAATGGCCACTTTATGTACCCATACATGAAGCTCCGGGTCATTTCAGTTGGGTTCTTCAGAAAGCTTTAGAAACTTGCAAATTATATATCCATTCAACATGCAGGAGTATTTTGGTTATTGTCCTTCTCGTTCTTTCTAAACTGTAATAATGCCATCTGTCCTCTTTCTGTCTTCCTGGATCATGTTTCATTTGGTTTTCTGCACTTGCTCAGTCAGCAGTAGTATGTCATACTTTTCTGGAATCACAAAATTCCAGATGCTCATGCTCTCTTTTACTTTATGTATTGCAACTTTGATGTCTTACAGTGGCCTTATGAATACAATGTGAAACTATATCACATTTGATTTATTTAGTCCTTTTTAATTTTATAATGTTGATGCTAACTAGCAACTCAACCAGCCTTCAGCTTTCTTTCTCTATAATATTCTGAATTAATAAGTGATGATCAGATTTTACATTTTCTTTTAATCTGTAAATGGTATTGAATGAATGAGGTTCTTAAGCAGAATTGTTGGAGCAGATGAGCTTGTTTTGTGATGTGCCCATTAATACAGTGTAGGGCCTGCATAAAATTTGAGCTTCCATCTCATTGTGTAGAACTAATTTAATTCTCTATTGATTTATTCATATTAATGAGCCCAAATATTGTATGGCTTGTACCAACTAAAGCTTGCTGGAGCTGATAGAAGCTATCACTGGACCATTTGAGGAGAAATGTTCATTGCCCAGAACTGGCAACAGATCCACAGATTTGAAATGCTTGACATGATAGAAGACTGCAATGAAATGAGGGCTCACACAACTGGTACTGGCAGAGGTTTGATCAGCACATATAGTACGAGCTCAAGGTCAGCATACAGCCATTAAATCCCACCTCCCAACAATGGCATCACTAGCCTCACAGACTACTATACAGTTGTCTCACTCACATAATGAAAACTTATTTCTTTCAAGACTTGTACTCTAACATTCATAAGATCTACCACATTCTTACAGTCTTACCATTGAGGCCCCAGGTTAACCATGGATGGGCGCCCTTTCTCAATATGCAGGCCTGGGCAGTACGACATGGTGAACAAGCTGTTGCCCATGTAGGAACCTCCCCCCTCTCCACACAGCTGATGAATTGAAAGGAACGGCAGAGACCGATACAGTTTAACACCAACTGCATTGCAGGAGTTTACAGTCAGCATCGAACTCAACATAGGACTGCAACTCCAGATCTTTCCTCGGGGTTTATTCCCAAAGCCTCCCCCACGAGTGGGTGTAGCCAGAAAGCAGTGGAGGTTTGAGATCAGAGTTTTACTTCTCCTAGTTAAGCTTCCAACCATGGCTAATGAAGTCCATCTGCACGAAGCGACTGGTTTTAAGGCACAAGTAAGCCGCCTTTGGCTTTTTTCCTGTCAGTAGAAATGATTCTGCCAGATTAGCAGCAAGCCACACGTGAAGGCCAGGAGCTGGATTTGGATGTCAGAGGCTATTTGAGACACAAGCCACTGGGAACATTTAATAGATATGAGAGCTTATCGCTACTAACAACCCATTCCCCAGCTATAACAACCTTATGGAACCAGTCCTACCATTACTCAAAGATTTAAACCCAGATTTGATAGCTTCCACATACTACCAAACATACCATTCGCTCACGGACAGTTTCCTTGTCTTTCTTGAGAGAAGGTAACATATAACCAGTGCCAGCGACAACAGACTGGAGGAGCAAATGTGTGTTGTGAATGGCTCATGACGGGTGACATGCTGTCTTCTTGTTACTACCATCAGGGAGGAGACTCCCAGTCAATGATTCAGAAACAGCTTCTGCCCCTAAACCATCAGAATGCTGAATGGTGCATGAATGCTACCACGTTATTTCTTTCATTTTTGCAATACTTACTTATTTTGTAATTTATAATAAAAGAAAGCATGTTTTTTGAGTGACTCGTATTTTACTGTTATCTTACATGTGCTATATGTACCTCATGCAGTGCATGACTGTTGCTGTTGTGTTTTACACCGTGGCCCCAGAGGAACACTGTTTCATTTGGCTGTATTCATGAGTATTCATGCTTGGTTGAATGACAATTAAACTTGAACTTGATAAGCCTAGCTGGCTTCTTCCCCCTTCCTTTCCAGTGCTGATGAAGGGTCCCAGTCCCTTACTAACTCTTCCTTCAGTTAGTCCTGACGAAGGGTCTTGGCCTGAAACATCGACTGTACCTCTTCCTAGAGATGCTGCCTGGCCTGCTGCATTCACCAGCAACTTTGATGTGTGTTCCCAGGTTCCCAGTCCAAAGTTGACTGCTTATTTCCCTCCGTAGACGTTGCCTGATCTACTGAGTTCCTCCGGCATTTTGTGTGTGCTGTGTACAAATAGTGGCTTGCAACCAGAGCTGGAGGAAAGGCCAGGCAAAGTGCCAGGAAAGCAAGGTCACACACAAGCCCTGCTCTAAATGATTCTGAGAAAAAAATAGGCCAGCCTGAGATAAAGACCAATAGGCTACGTGACTAATATTTGGTAATCGAGTGCTAACGGTTGTCCTGTCATTTTAACAGGTAATTCCAAGACACAATTCCTGCACTGATCAGAAACTAATAGCCTAGCCTACACGATTACAGCCCAGCATATAAAACCATGGAAAAAAATTTGCAATCAAATATACACTAATAAATAGCTAACAATGCCCATAATTGAAATTATTTTCCCAAATACTTAATCAGTTCCTGTATATCTATAATGCTGCTTAGAGTTGTAGAAAAGGAGACTGTTAGGGCATATCCTGGAGTTAGAGTATGTAGCAAATATTAATTTCACCAGCAACCAATATTCAGACGTGAATGTGGATTGTAGATTGAATTTAAAATGCAACTCTGAACAATAGTTTTCCTGATGTTAATTGTAAAGCAGACAATGCTGATTAACATTCATTTTGGGTGTATGGGGTGTGGGTGCGTAAAAGGAAGTGTGTGAAGATTATGTGTAATTCAAAGTAAGCTTTGTGAATACGTTGTAATGATAGAATTGTCCCGTCGTTACCTGTGATCTTTAGCATATAAAAATGTCATGTACTATTGGGTTGGGAGGCCTGTTCTTACAAGAGCTTCTCAACATGATGCCCGCTGCTCATTTTTGCTGAATAAAACATTTCTATATCCTCTATCTTCAGTGTCTCTCCAGTGACTTTGTTCACGCTACAACAGAGACTTCTGTTCTTCAGCTTTGCTGGATAGAAGTGAAGTATTTACTGTAGATCAAATATTCAACTCTTTTTGCACTACAATACATTTTCCACTGTAGTTACTGGTGTCCATCAGGCTGCATAGCTATTCAAAGAAAATCTTTCTGAAGCCAATCCTGGAATGATACTGCTGTTTTATGTAAGCAACAGAAGGTGGATGTTTTCCATTTCCTTTCACAATCAATTTCAGATTTATCTGGCAAGTACTTCAGTGTACAGTGACACACCAGCTTAATTAAACATCTGATGTTTACCAATTGCTGTCAAGAGTTCTCAGGTGTTTTTCAATTGTTGAATCTTAGTTTTCCTTCCCCCCTGCCCCCCCAGTCTGACACAGAATTCTGGGATAAAATGCAAGATGAATGGGAAGAAATGGCACGTAGAAATTGGATTGCAGGAAGTGAGCAGCCACCAACAAGTACAACTGTCTCCCCGCATGAGAAGGTAATTTTCTGCTGAATAATCAAACGATAACAGCAAGTGAGCAGTTAAAGCAGCACATGAATAAGAAGTGAGGGTGGAAGGAGTTCAACAGATTTTATTTGAATGGAGTTGAGTTTTGTAATTCATAAATGATTAAATTGTTGCAACCTAGTAACAAATACTGAGTTAATATTGGATGGATGAATTTACACTGTTAAGATGTGTATCAGGCAGCTAACTAATTGAATTGAATTGACGTTATCTCTTACATACTTCACGTACAAGAGTAAAAATCTTTACGTTATGTCTCCATCTACAAACCGTTTATAAATGTGCAATGTGAAATTTATAGTAATTTTTTAGTAAATAGTATGTACAACAGGACAGTCAATATAGCATAGAAACTGGTTTAGTTCTAAAAAGCTGGCTATTAACAATACTTACAATTTTTAATAATATTAACTTTTTGCTGCAGGGCTATTATTTTCACACTGACAATCCCTATAAAGACTGGCCCAATGCATTTGAGGAAGCATTAAAGAAGCAGAAGGAGGGGGATCTGCCCAATGCTGTCTTGTTGTTGGAATCAGCTGTTTTGCAGGACCCCTATGATGCAGAGGTAGGCTGATGATGTGCATGTTTACACGTGTTTACATGTTTCAAAAATACACAGCCATTTTATTAGGTACAAGAGTGGAACCCAGTGTGCTCTTCTGCTGCTGTAGCCCATTCATTCACTTGGTTTGATGTGTTGTGCATTCAAAGATGCTCTTCTGCACACCACTGTTGTAATGTATGGTTATTTAAGTTACTGTCGCTTTCCTGTCAGCTTGAACCCGTCTGACCATTTTCCTCTAACAAGGCATTGTCATCTGGCAAATTGCCTCATCGCCAGACCTCACCAAAAGGCATCAGGACCTCGCCTGGCTGGCGGTGAGGGGGGCCCTCCCAGTCAGAGCCCTCCTGTACGCCCGGAACGTTGCCTCCACACCCCGCTGCCCACGGGAGGACTGCAGTGAGGAGGAGTCTGTGACCCACCTCTTTGCACACTGTCAGTTCGCAGAGAGGGTGTGGAGGAGGATGGATGGGCTAATGTCATGTTTCATCCCCAGCAGCTGCGTAACAGAGGACTCACTGATCTACGGGCTGTTTCCGGGGACGCACACGGAGACCAACATCCGGTGATGCTGGCAGATCATCAACTCGGTGAAAGACGCTCTTTGGTCGGCCTGAAACTTGATGATCTACCAGCACATGGAGACGTCCATGGCAGAATGCTGCCGATTGGCACATTCTCGGCTGCAGGAGTACGTGCTGAGGGACGCACTGAAACTTGGTGCAGCCATCGCAAGGGCCCGGTGGGGAAGGACCACGGTATAGGGTGTTACGTACCCCGTAACTGGGTTGCCAAACCAGCAGAAATGGAACACTCGTTGGAGTCTAGATTACTAGGAACTAATGAAGTTTTATTAAAGAAATAAGTAACACAGTACTCTAATCGTAAAGATATAAATGCAACAGGTTAGTAATGGTAATACACACATGTACACAGAACTAGGGTAATAGGAATCAAACCAAGCTCTATCGCAGTCTAGGGGTAAAATGATCAGTTGTAAGTGATGCAGAGTTCAGTTCAGCTTAGTACAGTTCGCAGTAATCGCTGTTGTGCCGTTGGGGGGGGGGCGGAGAGAGAGATGTAAATTTGATTCAGGCAGACTTTTGATGTTCTTCGCAGTTGGTTTTGGGCGGACCCTTTTATGTCTTCTATCCCGCTGTGGTCACCGACTGTGACCCCCCCCGTTCCGGATACGACCATTCTTCCGCGGTGAACCCTGCACCCAGGCAAGGGCGGACACACACACCAGATTCCCACCGATCGTACCTTTGCACCCTGTGAGTCTATGGTCGGTTCCCGTGAACCGGACCTCCAAACTCCCACCAGCTTGTGGGGGCACACCGCTCTTCCAGGGTCTTGTTATCTTGTGATCTCGTGGTGTTTGCCGTGCCTTAGCGAATCTGTTCTTTTTATCCCCCTGCTAGGGTATCGCCTGTCCATCAAACTTCAAACAGTTCAGGTTCAAAGCAACCGGTCTGTCAATATTCTGAATTGTGTTTCTTTTCTGTTATCTCTCTCTCCTCTCTCATTAACATTTTGAACATTTCTCCATTGTCTCCCTTATCTTTCTCATTAGCATCAATCGTCTGATAACTTGGTTTGTCGTCACAAGGGTTCTTCTCCCGCGGGATTGGGAGGGGTCGGGTGGTGGGGAGTATACCCCTCATCAGCAGTGTGTAAAGATGAAACAATGGGGTGCCACGTGAGTGGCTAAAAGTGTGGAAATGTATAGAATATAGTGGAAACGTCTGTAAAGGATTGAAAGTCATTGAATGGTTTTTTGTACATTATTTTTGAATAAAGTATACTTTGTTAACAAAAATTATCATCCATAGAACTGCTGTTTGGTGGATTTTTTTTTATATTTGTTTTTCACACCATTCTCTGTAAACTCTAGAGACTGTTGTGCATGAAAGTCCCGGGAAATCAGCAGTTTCTGAGATACTCAAACCAACCATTCTGGCACCAACAATCATTTCGTAATCAAAAAAAGGAGAAAACCTGCAGATGCTGGAAATCCAAGCAACACACACAAAATGCTGGAGGAACTCAGCAGCCCAGGCAGCATCGATGGAAAAGAGTAAATAGTCAATTTTTCGGGCCGAGACCCTTCATCAAGACTGATGAAAAGTCTTTGCCTGAGACGTTGGCTGCTTACTCTTTTCCATAGATGTGGCCTGGCCTGCTGAGTTCCTCCAGCATTTTGTGTGTATTCCATGATCAAAATCACTTGGATCACATTTTTCCCCATTCTGATGTTTGGTGTGAACAATTGAACCTTTTGACCATGTCTGTATGGTTTAATGCATTGCGTTTCTGCCACATAATTGGGTGTTACACATTTGCATTAATGAGCAGGTATACCTAATAAAGTGACTACTGAGTGTAGACGAACGATCATTTGAGCTGAAATAAGATACAACTGTGTGATACTGATGTTTCACAAGCATGAGTTTGTTTCAATAACCAGTCAGCTTTAACAATACTGTCCATGGCCTGAAGCTCATTCTATATGTGACTAGGACCAATTCATACTGATTTTTAAGGTTTGGCACTGTACACAACAAATATTTAATTACTATACAGTTGATCACTCTGGATAATCACTCTCTCTCTGCAGTTCAATTTGGCTGCAATGTATAACCTAGAAAATATAATGCTAGATTTTGCCAAGAGTTTTCCAGCAGCACACCCTGAACTCATCACCTCTACCAGCTGAAGGCCAGGGCAACAGGTGCTTGAGAAGGAAACCACGTGAATAATTAATTTTCAAGTTACACACTTCCCTGTCTTGGAAATGCATCACTGTTCCTTTGTCAATGGAATTATCTTGCATTTCAGCACTGTGGGAATATCTTCACGACAAATTACTTCAAGAAAACTCCCATCAGGTCTGCCTTTTGCAGCCTTTCCTCGCGACCGACAAGTCTGGGCTGGCTGGTGAGCGCAGAATAACAAAACCTCGTGGTGTAGGAACACAGATGATGGAGCCAACACCAGAGTCACGATCCAGAGCATCAGCAACGTAGCACTCTGTTAGGGAACAGATTTTTGGCACGTCTTGAGCCCTCAGTATCAATTCGAGTAGAAGTGCCCAGAGCCATGATGGCACCAGTCACATCTTGCACTGCAGCAGCTGAGCATTGCATGTCCACTGCCTGTAATATAGTGAGACAATACCTACAAAAGAAATGGAGTTAGGTTTTTTTTTATCCCAGTTCTCAGTCCATAAGCATGTAGATTTCAGCATATTAAACAATCATCCAGGTACAACATAGTTATTGCTCCCGCATTACCCTTTTGTCATTGTGTTCAGACTCTCTGTGCTCGTTACATTGTATCACTTGGATAAATTAAGGGTTTTGAGGATTGATAATTCAAGAAGTCACTTTTCACTGGGTTAGTGTAGCATCGGCATGCTACTTTTAATCGGATTGCCGTATGAATGATTGTATCGTTTATACTTCTAGAGGGTGAAGAACGTCAAATAGAGGGTGAACAGCAGAATGGTTAGTGCATATCCTTAAAGCAAAGGGCGAGACCATTCAACCCACAAATTCCATGTCAATTCGGAGCCATCAGTGCTGTTTCCCCCTCTCTTGTCCATAACCTTGTAATTTATTATCTCTCATGTCATCAACTCCCTTCTTAATCTTTTTGCGACGTTAACTAAGGGGTAATTTACCTACCAGCGGACCTTTGGGATGTTGGAGGTAACCAGCGTGCCTGGCGTCATGCAGAGAAATTGCAAATTCCATCCAAAGGATAGCCTCAAAACCAGGACCTCAAGACTTGAGGGGCAGCAGCACTCTGCTTGCCCGTGCTGGTCTGCACATGGAAGCAGTTTCAAGCCTTGAATATATGGCCATAACATGATGCAGCCCAGCGAGATGTCCTATCAGCCACATCTCTCTCTTTCCCCCTTTCTCTTTCTACCTTTTCCAGCTAACTCATTTGGAGATCAGTCCAAATAAAAACGATTTCCGTTTTTTTTTTACACCTATATTATAGTAAAATGTTTTGCAGTGCTCAAATGTCCCTTAACAGACAAAATCTGTGATTTGAAATAGAAAGGGGCTTTTAGAATAGATAACATGAACTGATTTTAAAAATAAGGTTGATTTTCAGGTTTGTCATAAAAGAAAAAAGAAAGAAAAAGTAGGGAAGTTCCAGGAGAATTCTGAGCAATTTAACGTTTGGGATATACTGGAGAGCAGAGCAGCAGGAGCAGAGAATTCTTGGAACATGTTTGTTAGAGTTGTTAACTCTTTACGTTCTTTCTAGCTTCTGCACCTTTCACTTTTCTAACTGCTTCTACCAGATACTTCATCGAAAAGAGCATCTCTACGACAGTAGACATTTACCCAACTAATGAAGTTTCAGATCCAGAAATCTGAAGGCAGATGTGGCTTCTTAAAAGTTTATCTACTAATTTGCATACCCCAGGAGGGCTTTATTTCTGTATAACAAGGAATGTATGCTGGACATCTTCTGTTGCAAATAAACCTACTTATAAAATTCCTGACAGATTTAGCTCTGTGCACAATGTCTCAAATCCGTTCTCTTAATTGTAAGATGTTCAGAGCAGCAAAATGGTTAAAATGTAAAATGTTATCCTCTGCTGGCATCTTGTTTTGTGTTTTAACTACCTTCTATGTATGTTTCCTGTAATTATTGACTGTTTTAGCCTGAAATATCTGATCTATCAATAAAGGATTATACTGGAGGTATTTGTTATTATTTTTGATAAATAGGAAAAGGGATTGGTTATCTAATATGTTCAAAATGTCTACGCCCACTTCATGACAGATGAAATTACCCCAGGAGCTTGAAAATCAAACAACTGTATTTTTTAGAAATCTGGAATAAAAGCAGAAAATAATGCAAGTACTTGGGTAAGAGATTATTTGAGGAGAGAGAAACACAGGAGTTAATAATTCAGGTCAGCAATCCTTTCACCCGTACTAGGAAAATTTAGAAATCAAACCTGTTTTAATTTGCAGGATGTGTAACTCACTTGAATTGTGAATCAAGATCAACCTTGTATCAGCAAAACTTTTAGGAGAGATTTTTTTTTCTATTTTTAGTATGTGATTATAAAGATTTATTTTATTGCAAATGCATTAAAATTATTGTTTATATTCACACAGGCCTGGCAGTACTTGGGCACCACCCAAGCAGATAATGAAAATGAACAAGCTGCAATTGTTGCTCTCCAGAGGTAAATCATAACAAACCATTAAAACTTCTTTTAAAATACTGTATATGGTTTACAAATCAAAGTAATTTGAATTCAGTTAATGAAAATTCATTTAATAGCAGGAAAACATGGCTATGAGTTTGTAGAAGTACAGAAATATATATTTTCCTCAAGAACTGGGGAAAATAACACGCCTATCATTAAATTACTGCAATAATACATGCCTTGATTATCTACTTTACAAGGGTTGTACTCTTTTTTAAAAGAAGTCATATTTTAAAAAAAGTCTTACAAGAATGATATCATTTCTAAGTCTATAGTGAAATAAACTAAATTGAAAATGAATCAAAATCTGGTTTTATTATCACTGACATGTATGTCATGAAATTTGTTGTTTTATGACAGCAGTACATTAAAAACTTGCTATCACTTAAAGTAAGAAATGTAAACAAATAAATGAATAATGCAAAAAGAGAGCAAAGCACGAGGCAGTTTTCATGGGGTCATGGTCTATTCAGAAATTTGATGACAGAGGGGAGGAATCTATTTCTAAAACACTGAGTGTGTTTCTTCAGGCTGATGTACCTCCTCCTCAATGGTAGCAAAGAGAAGCGGTTACATCCTGGATGGTGAGGGTCCTTAATGATGTTTGATGCCTTCTTGAGGCATTGCCTTTTGAAGATGTCCTTGACTGTGAGGAGACTAGTGTCCATGATAGGGCTGTGTTTCCAATCCTGTCCATTGGAGCTCCTTAGCAGATGGTGATGCAGACAATCAGAATGTTCCCAATGGTATATCTATAGAAATTTGTTAGTCTTTGGTGACATACCAAATCTCCTCACACTCCTAATGAGGTGTACCCAGTGGTGTACCTTCTTTGTCATTGTGTCAGTATTTTGAGTCTAGGATAGACTTCAGAGATTTTGACAACTAGGAACTTGAAATGCTCACCCTTTCAGTTGTTGACCCCTCGATGAGGACTTGTGTGTAATCTCCCAGTTTCTTGCTCTTTGAGTTCCTTGCTCTTCCTGATGTTGATCGCAAGGTGGTTGTTGTGACCACACTCAACTAGCCGATCTATTTCACTCCTGTACACCTTCTCATCAAAATCATTGTTAAGATAATTTGTTTCGCTCTTTTATTGCTGGTTTTGTACGTAGTAGCTTTCTCTGTCATTGAACCCTGACCTTCCCATGCTTGCTTTCAAATGGACCCTTGACATTGACAAAATGCACCAACTGGAGAGAAACATCTATCATAAACACAAAATTCAGCAAGCTGCAGTTAGAGCTAAGTTTCACCATAATTAATGGATGAATTCAAATTTCTGTACATCAACCCCATCTCGTTAAGAAAAAGAATTGATGGACTGATAATTAGCACAAAGTAGAATATCACGAAATATACAAGAATGTCAAAGCAGATGACCATGTTTCCAAGTGTCAGTGGCACAGCTGGTAGAATTCCTGCCTCAGCAGCAGCACTGGGGGTTCGATCTTGACCTCTGGTGCTGTCTTATGAGGATTTTGTACTTTCTTCCTTTGACCGTGTGGATTTCTTCGGTGCTGTAGTTTCTTCTCAAAGATGTGCAGGGTCTGCTTTAGATTATTCCTGGATAGAACCATCAGGGGGCTGATGGGAATGTGGGGAGAATTGTTTACATCAATAATTAGTGCAGGAATATGATTTCTCTGGGAGCAGACATAGACTTGTTGGGCCAACAAGTGATAGTGATAGTTCTCACAAGTCAGTAGAGTAGAACCAAGGTCTCCTAATAGAGACTGAATCATTTGAATGGCCTCTTCCATCACCTCTGCCTCCAACCTGACTCTTGACTAACAGCATTCCTATAAAAAGAAGCAACAGGAGCAGCAATAGGTGTAGTCCATTACCTTAGAAGGAAAATCCTGTCTAATCTTCTACATCTGCTCTACTTTCCTGTCTGTTCCTGTATCTCTTTAGTTCCTTAGCATCACAAATCAGCCGGTCTTGGATGTTAAAAAAAAAGTCTGATTTAGAGAATTCGAAAGATTCATAGTCCTTTGATTAGAAAGCTCCATATCACTTCAATCCAAACCCTTTCCCTGAGGTTATGACGCTCTCCAATTTTGCATTCTTAAATTAGGGACACAGCACCAACACTGTCAAGTCCTCTGAGGCCTTCAAATATTAAATAAGATCAGTTTCCATTTATCTAATCCTCTGAGAATATAGATTCAGATTTATTTTTCACATGTACATCAAAGCATACAGCGAGATGCATTGTTTGCATTAAGATTTGCTTAAAGGAGGTGCTGGGGCCAGATTGCAAGTGTCACCACACATTCCAGCACTACCATAGTATGTCACAATGTTCAGCAGAACCACATCAGCAACAGTAATACCAACGTCAAAACAACAGAATAAAACATGACCACAACCAGCCCTTTCCTAAACCTCCCACCCACACACACAGACAGGCTTCCGATCCCAGGATAGCCCACCTCTGGGCCACTAGCCCTTGACCCTGGACTCACAGTCATCGGGCCTGCAAACCCAGTCCCTGGCCCGACCTCGAAAACGTGACCTTTGGGCCTCCTCCTCCAGACTCACTGATTTTGGCCTTTGATCTCTCAGGCTTTCTACTCACTATTTTACTTAATCACTCAGTCAGTAGATATTGAGAGACTCAAGTGATATGAGGTTAATGTAAGAAAGTGCAAAGAATATAATTGTTATGAAAAATATCAAGGAACTTTAATGTTACTATTGCTGTTTTCTATAGTTTAGCTAATCCAGTTTTTTCTGATATATTTAACAGAAATAATTTTGACTAATCTGGAATTCTGATCTGAATAAACATATTTTTGAGTATTCCATAAAAACTGAGTAATACCTGCCATTGTTGGCAATGTAAACTACAAACTCCTATTTGCTGTAAGCATGTATTTTCATCTTAACAGTACAATTATTGATATTGAAGGTAGTGGAAGTTTTTAGTCATTATGCACATTTCCTTGAATACATTAAATAACTACCTCCTTCATTTGGTATTAATAAATTGTTACTTCTTGAAGTACTATATGTAAGGGGGTTTCTTTTTTTTATGTCACTGCGTAGTCTAGTTAAAATGGCTTCTTTGTTATGTTATAATTGAAAGGGCTTCTTTGTTATGTTAACTGCTGAGAAAGTCCTCCCGCTAGCAGCTTGTTTTGGATTATCTGTTGATAAAAGGACAAATGAACCAATTGCGATAGTTGTTATGTTTTTGGTATGTCTGTAAGAGATTGTATGCGAGGGGTTTTGGGGTAGAAGGCGGGAGAGAGAGACAGAGGATGGACCAGTTGCTGTGAGTCCGCTAATGGGGTCGGACCCTGAGCGGGGCGTTTGGCGAGGAGAGGAGACGGAGACGGACTCGTGTGGAGCGTCTGGTTAAGCACCGTTGTTGGTCCCAGGCAGCCGGTTGAGGTGGTCCAAGGGGTCGCAGGGTGAAGAAGGAGGTTCCTGAGCTGCACCTGTTTGTGCATGAAGAGGTTGAACTTTGATAAGTGTGGCGCCTTTGACTTTCCTTTTATATTTTATTCTCTATTAATTGTGTAGTTCCAGTAATATCTATAAACTGTAAATCATTTAATTGCATCTGGTGTATTGTCTGTTATTTGGGCGGGGTGGGGTACATCACACAGCATCCACACAAACTGATTACCCAGTTTGGTGGGGCTGAGGGCTGTTTCCCTAGATGACAGCAAGCCGAGCAACTCTGAGGCTGGCCAGGGGGGCTACATATAAAATCTTCACGAAGTTAGGTCTGTCATTCTGTATAGCTGTCCTCAGTCTCCTGATGTACACGGTTATTTCTGAGCATTCAGTTTGATGTAGAATTTAAATTGTAGGGCCACAACAGTCTTTGAAAGAACTGTGTTTTCATTTTGTTTTTCTAGATGTCTAGAGCTGCAGTCTTGTAACCTGGATGCCCTTATGGCATTAGCAGTAAGTCTCACCAACATTGGTCTGCAACAGGAGGCCAGCGAAGCCCTGAAAAATTGGATTAGACATAACCCCAAGTACAAGTACCTCATAAGGGGAAAAACTGGCTCTCCAGTTCTTGGAAGGAGGGAATCCAAAGAAACAGGAGGAAGGTAAATTCAAATCAGTGTTTTGGAAACTAGTGAAGTATTTGTTTTGAAAAACATAATTACTGCAAGGTCACAAAATGTATTATTATACATAATTTGCATCTGACTGCAGCTGTGAATGAATCATGTATGAATGGAAAAACATTCTCATTTAATTGATACTCAATAACTTTAAATCTTTTTAGTTTGTTCCTTGCAGAAGTAAAAGACCTGTTTTTGAAAGCAGCTCATCAGAATTCAGATGCCATAGATCCAGACCTGCAGACTGGACTAGGTGTGCTTTTCAATCTCAGTGGAGAATATGACAAAGCCATTGAAGCTTTCAATGCTGCCCTCACGATTAGACCACAGGTAAGATCTTACTGTTTTAAGTAATTGGATGCTAACATTACTTCAACCCATTCCAGCATGATTTCAGTTTTAGATAAGGATTGTTCATTTTTCATTATATTTTAGAAGCTAATTCAGAAATGAACTCTAATAAAGTAAAATGCCTAAATTTAGTATCTAAAACTGTTCAATATTCATTTTTTTTGTCATTTTGCCACATGGTCCAACATAACTAGGTAGATAAATCACCCATAGGAGAATATAACAAATTTATTGTGCAGATATTTTTGGAAAAGTTGTAGAGGACACAATTTACTATTGAACATTAATATTTTACTAAGCTGCAGTGAGAGCTGAGGGTAAACATAGAAAGCAAGGTCATTTAGTCCTTTACACCTGCTGCACAATTCCTCATTATCATCCCTCCAGTTCCTTGTTCCCATCTTCTCTCTACTTTTGTTTAATCCCCTGATATCAAGAAATATATCTACCTCTTTGAATATATTTAAAGACTTAATCTCTACTGCCTCTGATAGAGAATTTCACAAGTTAACCACTCTCTAGGTGAGAAACTTTCTCCAGATCTTGGTTCTAAATCACATTTCTTGTATCCCGTGAGCCCTAGTTCTGAACCCTCGAGCTAGTGGGAACGACCTCCTTTCAGTTTGTCTGTCCGGCACTGTTGGAATTTCATAGGTTTCTAGGAGATTCTTCTCATTCTTCAGAACTCCAGTCAATGTAGGCCTAACCTACCCAATCTTTCCTTGTCCATCAGTCCCGCCATCATGGGAATCAAGTCTGCTGAACCATTGTATATACACTCCATAGTAAAAAAACACATGAAACTCCAAACAGGGTTTTTATCAAAGGCCTTGCTGCTCCAGCAAGATATCCTTGCTGCTTCAGCCAAATCCTCATGTCACATCGCAATCCAAGGTCCTGCTCTTTCTGTTCAGTGTTGCCTTGTTTAATCCTTTATTGCAAAGGCACAGGATAGGGAAGATTTGATGCCACTTACAGGGCACCGGTGAGTAGGGTTGCCAACTGTCCCGTATTAGCCAGGACATCCCGTATATTGGGCTAAATTGGATTGTCCCATATGGGACCGCCCTTGTCCCGTATTTCCCCCCACTAAGGTAGAGCATTCCTATGAAACCTTTCATGCTGAAATGGCGTAAAGCGAAGAAGCAATTACCATGAATTTATATGGGAAAAATTTTTGAGCGTTCCCAGACCCAAAAAATAACCTACCAAATCATACCAAATAACACATAAAACTTAAAATAACACAAACATATAGTAGAAGCAGGAATATGATAAATACACAGCCTATATAATGTAGAAATAATGTATGTACAGTGTAGTTTCACTGAACAGAATCACCAAAACTGATTTGTAGAGAAAAGAAATCGGCACGTACACACATGTGCACACAGGTGCCCGCGCAAGGCTTCATGGTCATGGTAGTCTTTCTCGGGGTAAACACAAGTGTCCCGTATTTGACTGTTACTTTTGTCCCTTATTTGGGAGTGAGAAAGTTGGCAACCCTACCAGTGAGACCACATGTGGAGTGATGCATACTGTTTTTGTCTCCATTTTTAAGGAAGGATATGCTTACATTGGAGGTACTGCCGGGGGGGGGGGGCGTGGGCAGAGTTATTAGGTTTCTTTTTAGATCAAGGGGCTGATGAGTGAAGGGGCCTGTATTTTTATTGTTCCGAAGATGTGAGGTGATCTGTTTAAAACAATCAATATTCTGAGTGGATTTCCTTCAGTGGGGTATTCAGGTCTAGGAGGCATGCTTGCAGAATAAAGGGTCAGCTCCCTTAAGACAGAGGTTAAGAAGGATTTTTCCTCTCTCTCAGAAGATTGTGAATCTTCAGGTTTCTATGACTTAGACCTGCACAGCAGTCATGTCACTGCATTCAAAGTGGAGACTGACAAACAGTTACACGGGAGACGAGGAGAGAGAGTGGGGCGGTGGAATGGTGTTGAGGTCAGGATTGGATGAGCTGTCATATTGAATGGTGCAGGGGCTGATTGGCCAAATCCTTCTCCTGTTTCTTAAGTTAGTGAGTAATGTGGCGTCCTAACTAGGGTATGTCAGTTTAAGTAATTAATTCAGTATACAAAATAGGAAAGTAAGATTGGACTAAGAGACAGACAAAAAAGTAGTTGAAGAATGTTACGTTTGAATACTCCAGCAATAGTTATAAATCAGAAATGATGCTGCACATCTCAATCCAGGACATACAGTAAATAACACTTGTTACATAGTTTAAAAAGAATCATGAGCTAATAATAGATTTGACCTAACCGTCTGGCGTGATTAATTCCTATGTATTCAGCATGAAGTATCTGCACACTGTTCTGGTTTATTTCATTACAAGTTCCTGAGTATGAAACTTTTTTTAAAATGGAATTTTGGGGAGAGTAAAATGCGACAGCAACTTCTCAATTTCTGTGCATAACTGTAATTGTACAGTTAGAGAAAGTTGGTGGTACAATTCTCACAGAATTAAGTATTCTAGTCTCATTACGGCTAAATCTTATACAATGCAAACTTTTTCCAGCAATGATGGAAATTTTCACCTAAGCGTTCTTCCTTCTCGACTCACAGTATCTTGAAAAAGAACATTCACGTCTTGTACAGTGGTGTACTCCTCGCCCATTTTCTTTTCCTATCCTTGCACTGATATTTTAGATTAAAATATCAATGTCATTTTGAAAGTGCCATGAAATAAGTCACTTAAAAGTGCAAATTTACCTCCAGTCACAATGACTGCATGGTAATCTTGGCAAGTGCAGTGCAAATTGTTCATTCATTTAACTACCAAAGAAACTGCTCTGAAAATTGATTTTATTGATAGTGCAGTCAGCACTTCTGGGAGATCCCTGAGCAGAATCTGCTGCTCAGTGAGATTATGGGTGACTTGCGGCCTAATTCCATACACTTGATACCTATTATTCTCAAATATCTACCAAATATTTAAAACAGTATTTAATTTAGTATTAATTGAAATTTGTGGAAGACTGCCAGATGACTCTGCTGGTAAGCACTTTGACTCTAATTTTTGCACAGTACTTGCACACAGTAATTGATAACTACCCAAGGTGCAAGGTTAAATCTCTTTAAGTGTTGCTGGAATGTTTAAAAGCAAGTGGAATTATATTTAATAAGTAATTTCAAGGTCACTATCTTGAAGTATGCACTATTCTTATGCAAAATTTTCTGCATTAAATGTTAGTTATTATGTTATTTATTCTAATTAAATATAGATAAAATAAAAGGGATGCAGTGAGAAGGTACTCTCTGCATTCCCTTTTATGTGAATGTTCCCAGTTGGGTTTTTTTTTTTGGCTCAAAATGAAATACAACATAGAATGAAGATGACTCTTAAGACTTTTTTTTCATATTTCCAAGGATTATTTATTGTGGAATCGCCTGGGAGCCACTTTGGCAAATGGAGATCGGAGTGAAGAGGCTGTTGAGGCTTACCAAAGGGCTTTGGAAATTCAACCTGGCTTCATCCGGTCAAGGTACAATCTGGGAATCAGTTGCATAAACCTGGGAGCTTACAAGTAAGGACAACATTGTTTTTCAGTAATTTTGTTAACTGGTAAAGGAGTTTCAGTATTTTTTTTATTCTTGCAACCAAGGGAAAGCATTTCTACAATTTATTCTTTTCTTTTACAAAATTGCTAAGAAACTAAGGCAGATCTTATGATTGCTTCTCATAATGAGACTGCCAACTTGTTAGAAAATTTGTACAAATTTGTAAAATTTAGTAAGATAGCAGCAGGGAAATCTGAATATATTCTTACAGTACTATGAAGAAAAATTTGTAACCTTGGTTGGAAGTAAGTTATTTTGCAGTAAATTCTGTTGAGTATTTATACATGAACAAACCATCAAATAAAATTCATTTATATCGTGCTTTTTGACAACCTTAGGAAGTCCCATTGAAATGGAGACACTGTTGTAATCCTAGATTTTATTGTAACAGTATGCTGTGTCATATTAAGGTTCTGAAAAACTGGGGGGAAAAAAGCTAATGACCAGAAAACGTTGGGAGTAGTGGTTTAAGACTAATTATCAGTCAGGAAACCAGGGAGAGCTCCATGATCTTTGTGACGATCACCTGAGAAGAGCCTTGGGGCTTTGGTTTCACATGTAAAAGTAGCGTTACGTACAGAGTAGTGTTCCCTCTCCTCTCCATCAAGATCCAGGTCTGGTTCATGTGCTGAAATCTGTTGAAATGGGTTTGAGTTTCAGAACTTCACTGGGGTAAGGGATCTAAATGTGAACCACAGATTAACCTTGACTCTGATCAATTTAAATTACTAAGAATGCAAACTGTATCCGTAATCAATATTAAGACTGGACATGTACCTTAACCACGTAAAATACAAAGTAACATTTTGGAACAAAGATGCCTTTGGAGCTTCTGAGGAAATCTTATTCAGTTTATTATAAACAAGCAATTCTCGCCTGAATATTTAGTTTAGGTATTGATTTGTTTTGCCTGCCGTAAGAAAGATCGTAGGTCATAACAAGCTGCCAGCAGCCATGACCTTATTGAATGGCGGAGCAGGCTTGACGGGCCAGATGGCCTACTCCTGCTCCTATTTCTTATGATCTTATGTAGTCACCAGACTCACTCTTGATCGATGTGATGGCAAACTCACCTCTAGCAGACATGTCAGTGTGAACTTGTGCCTGAAGCTTCCTAGTCAGAAGTAGAGAGACCTTGCACAACTTAATGCTGTCACAAAGTTAGGCCAAATCAAACACTTCCTATGAAACAGTTAGGGAAAAATACTGCCAGAAGGCGAACCACATCCTGGGGCAGCGACAGGCTTCTAAATAGCCAAGTATTTTCAGTGTCCCCAGATTCAGAAACATGACATTATTTAAAAAAAGAAAATTGTAAGTGATTAGAAATTTAAGAAATCAAACTGAATACTTGTTTGTTCTTCATTTTAAAAAAAAGTGTATTTAAATTCAATTCAGGAAACTGTAAGCAGTACCTTTTTTCTTCATAGAAATGAACAGACGTACTGATTCCCCAACAGGATTAATCTGCTGCAAGTTTGCACTTTGACATTGGACTCCAATGTCAGACGCTAATATGCAAAGACTCACTCACAATTTCCCAGCAACTTGCAGCCAACTAATTCAGCCTTTTTGCACAAAGCCTTATTATCTTGCCTGAAATATCTTAAGAAGTCTCAGTAGAAGCCTCAAATAAGGGCAAATAGTCCGTGAGCCAGGACCCCAAATTTGGGCCACCGGTATCAGCTGGGGGGAATAATTCTTATAGTGATTTTTGGCAAGGTATACACCCCTAGTGCTAGAAAATATGTGATAGCATTGCAGTGGTGATAGCTTTCTGTGAGGGGGACTGGGAGTTGCACCTCCATGCTATAAGAACCATGATCCCATGGTGCTTTGCCTATGATAAGATGAATTATGCCAGGTACCTGTCCCCTTACTTTGCTCAGATGATGAATCTCCCAGAGAAGAATCCCTCTGTGTATGAAGCCTTCATGACAGGCCAATTCTCAGTGCAGCTGTCAAGTAACAACCCCTTTGGGCAGATCCCTGTGGACCAAGCTATTGAAGCCACAGTGAACAAAGACACACAGACTCCTGGAGGCACATTATGGTTCAGCGTGAATGCTGGAGTTATCAAGTGTTACTACATAACAGCTGAGCACTGCAGTGCATTCCTGGGACAGTTAAGGGAGATGGTGCAAGGCAACAAATCAAAGCTTTGTCATGCGGAGCTACAGCAGCCAAGAATCCAGAAAGATGAGGAAGCAGTTTCAGCAGTGGTTAGCCTCGTACATGAATGGGTCAACCCATTTGCAGAGAAGCGGGACCTCATTAGCATCTCTACGGCAAAGGCAGCCCCCAAGGACATTGGCTCCGACCTAATGAAGGCATATGAGATTGGTGAGCAATGCCATGCAACCTTCAAGGATGATAGACTAGAGGAAGACCCACCAGCAAAGAAATTCCATGACCCAATGAAAACATTCAGTGATATGTGTAAGAAGAGAGAAGTGAAATCAAATGGGAGGGCGATCATCTTGAAAGCAGACAGGTCTTTGTTTGGACACATCATAGTGATGGCACAAAGGCGCAGTCTACGTATGGAGAATATCCTTTCTCATCCCCTTGGACCATTGGCCTGGGCCCTGACCACACCAGAAGGACTGCTGAGAAAGACAAATAAAGCTACTTTAGCCACAACCTTACAGAAAAATGTAGCAGTAGAACAGCAACTCCCAGGAAACTCTGCTACAGTGGTTGATGGAATGAACTTGGTCCAAAGAGTGAAAGATGATTAAGTTACTTTCAGAGATGTTGCCACAACAATTCTGGGTATGGCTCTGAGGGAAGGCAGTCAGAGTAGCAGAATAGATGTTGTGTTCGACACATACAAGGAGAACTCTATCAAGAATAGTGTAAGATCTCTACGGGGTGAAGAGACTGGTCATGAGTTGCAAGGTATCACAGGCACACAAATGGTGAGGCAGTGGAGGAACTTTCTGACCAAAGACAGTAACAAAAATAGTCTCATTAGCTTCATAGTCCATGAATGAAGGAAGGTGGAGTACAGAGCAAAGCTACAGGAGAAGATTCTGTATGCAACTGTGAATGACAAATGTTACAGAATCACATCTCAAGACAGTGAGGAGGTGTCAGCTCTTCAGTGTCAACAAGAAGAAGCAGATGGCCGCCTACTTGCCTATGCCACAAGAGAGGGATACCAATCTGTGGTGATCTGCTCAGAAGACACAGATGTCTTTATCATGTCTTTAGCATTTTGTGCCAAGACTGAGGCCCCATTGTTCCAAAAGTGTGGCACTAGAACCTGTACAAGGCTTGTAGTCATCAGGAAGGTTGCTGCCACTGTTGGCATAGAGGTTTGTAGGGCTCTCATCCGGTTGCACACATATACAGGATGTGACACTGTAAGCACTTTTGCAGGCAAAGGGAAGACAAGTGCTCTCAAACTTCTGACCAGCAACAGGGAAACTCAGGACACATTCTTAGAGTTGGGTCAGGAATGGGACCTCTCCCCAGAACTGATGGACAAACTGGAGGCATTTACATGTCTCTTGTATGCCCCAAAAGCATCAACCACCAAGGTCAATGAGCTCAGGTATCACCTTTTCTGTGTCAAAAAACATGAGATCGAAAGTTATCAGCTCCCACATGCAAGGACTGCTTAACAAAATATGCACAGCGAGCCAACTGCCAGGCTGGTATATGGAGAAGAACACACAAGTGCCAAGCCCTGTTGGCAGAGGATGGAAGATGGAGAGAGAAGGGGAAGCTGAACAGTTGGTGGTGCACTGGATGGAAGGCCAGCCAGCACCTGATGCCGTCCTGGATCTACTGGCCTGTAACTGTCCAAAAAAATGTTCGCGCCCCAGATGTATGTGCGTTGCAAGTGGCCTCAGGTGTACTGACATGTGTAGACTGGCAGACTGTGTAACCAGGCATCCACCTTAGAGAGTGTGGAAAGTTCAGATGAAGATGTGGAAGACTTGGAAAATTATGATTATTAATAGGTTATGAAAGTATGGAAACAAAGTATGGAAAGCAATCTTTGATTAAATATATTCATTTTACAAGCAAATGGGGGCTAGGTTATGGCCGTGGAACCCCACATTTGAATTATTGTACTGTAATCCTATATGCTATGCCAAAAGCCTAAGATTGTTTTGATTTGATATAACAATATGGAAAATATCATGACATTGATAAAACTCCAGAAATCTCTTCAAATGAGGTTTTTCACCTTTTGCGGGGGTGGGGTAACATTTTCTGCTGTACTGATGTTGATATGAAATATATACAAAAAGTGATTACTTATTTGAAGTAATAAAGCTACCACTGGTGCAATGCTATCACATATTTTCTAACTCCTGAGATGTCTACCTTGCCAAAAATCACTATAAGCATCATTCCCCTCAGATGGTACCGACCAACCCTACTGGCTCACAGACTAAAAGAAATATGGGAAATGCTCAGTAGGTCAGACAGTATCTGTGGAAAGAACAAAAGGGTAAACATTTTAGGTGAGTATTCTAAAGCTAGGATATTGATCAGCCTTTCCATCAAATATATTGGGCTTGAATCTTGATGGTATATGTTAACCGTTTGTGACAAGTGGGTCATATTTAGCTGTGCAGTTACTGGCAAATTCCATATGGTGAATCTGGCAGTACACTCCTCTGCTAAAATACACAGAATCTGCTCACTATTCTTGCGCAAAGTTGACCCAACACAGAATCTACAACCTAATTCATGACAAAGGAGATCTCAAATGTGAGGGAGAAAACTATTTAAAACAAAGATGGCAATTTGCTTATTATGTATTCACAATGTTCTTGGGTGATTTTATTTTTGCAAGTTGTTTATACACTTTAAATGCTTCGCAATATCAGGGATATTTAAATTTTTAGCAAAAAAGATGATTATCTGAAATATAATCGATACATTATTACCTACCTATGATTCAATTTGGGGGATAAAAAGAAACAAATATTCTCCGGTTAAGCATAGGGATGTTAAACATCAGAGATTCCGTTGAATTGCTAAACCAACAGGAATGCAATATAAAGAGTTACAGACATCCCACCTCTCCCGGAAGTTCTGGGAGTCTCCCACATATTAATAGTGGCTCCCTGATGCCCGAAAATTATATACAATATCACGGAAATCAATTTTTTGAGAGCGAGCGAGAGAAAAGCAAGCGAGAGCGCGCCATTGCAGAGTGTTCCAAAAAAATATAAAATGTACGTCACCCCAGACTACACTAAAGTGTATCTCTGCCTAATAGGGGTCAAAATAATGACAGTGTTGCTCGCTGCACTGTTTGCAACAGTGACTTTTCTATTGCCCATGATGGGTTAGGACTGTAAAAGACATGTTGAGGTGAGTTTAACTGGTGTCATTCGTTTATTAGCATAGCTAACGTTATTTAAACTAGCTGGCCAGCTGCTAAGGAGCTACTCTATTGCAGACATCCCACCTCTCCTGGAAGTCTCCCGCAAATTGATGGTGCTACCTCCCTGAAATGAGTTTTTGCAGGGTGGGATGTCTGGAGTTACTATGATAAAACATTGTAAATATTGCATCTCATTCTTAATATTTGTATTTTGAGCCTAGTTTGTAATAACTTAGCACTAATTATTTTGATATATTTACCCTCATTAAGATAACTCATCCATTGGGAAATGCATCATGTTGTTGAGCCAAAGACTGTGTTACCATATATTTAGGAGAATTTACATGCCTAACAATTTTCAAATTAAAAACAGCATGTAAAATATACAAATTTATTGTAGTAATTAGCTTCTGGAATAACAGTTTATTTAAAACTTTGTATTTCAAACAGAGAAGCTGTCAGCAATTTCCTTACAGCTTTGAACTTGCAGAGGAAGAGTCGAAGCACACAATTCTGCCACCAGTTTATTTCGGGCAGCATCTGGACAGCTGTCAGGATAGCACTCTCCCTGATGGACCAGCCGGAGCTCTTCCATGCAGCACATGTGGGAGACCTTGACACCTTATTGAAAGCCTTCAATTTGGACTGATCTGTATTCTGTCGTAGATTAATGATTATACCAGATACATAAAGCATACTTTGCATTTACCTGGAAATCTCAAGCATATTGTCAAGATTTTTACAGTTAATTAAGAATGGGATTTTTCATGGTGAATAACCCATTTCCTAAACACTATCCAGTGGTTTTGCCATCATTTTGGAACAAAAGTCTAAATTTGGATTAAAAAAATTTCAACCCAATGTTATGCAGTCTATCATTTTAACATACAGTTTCTGGGTGGTGGAATAAAATTAGTTTTGTGATAGCATGATATATGCTACATTCTCATTTAGAATATTCAAAATATGTTAAATTCTTCATTGTTCATGGACTTCATTAACAATTTATTGTCCGGCCCTAATTGACTGAACTAGGGAGACAGTTAACAGATGCATTTGATTTGCACACAGGTACCTTTCCTTCCCTTAAGGATGTAAGTGAACCAGATTTTTTTAACATAACTAATCAATTAATTTTTTAATATCTGGTTTTAAACTCCCCCAGTTGCTATGGGAGATTTTAACTCAGGTCAGGATTACTGGTCTCTTGTTAAGATCCAGTAAATTAGCCTCCAAGGTACAGTAGAAGTTTTACGTTTTCCCACTGGGCACTTGTGTATTTCAGCAACAAATTGAATAATATTGGAAAGCCGTCTCAATAACAAAAGGCAAAAGTTAGAGAAAAACATGCAGTGTCAGTGAGAGTATCTGAAGCAAGTACAATAGAAATGTAAAAGAGAAGTACAGCCTAGAGGGATACAAGCCAAACACAGGCAAATGGGATTAGTTTAGTTTGGCAGCTTGGTCAGTACTGATAAGGTGGGCCAAAGGACCTGTTTCTATGCTATATTACTCTATGATTCCAAACCATTTGCTGGAAAGTAGTCTTGTGCATCTTACTCTTCTATCTATCCACCCAATGAGTAGATACCAAGTATTGCTACTTTAATGGATGAAATGAAATCATAATGCTCAGTGGCCCAAAAATTAAATTTGGTTCTCTTTCAGGATAGATGTAGGAAAGGTTAACCAACTGAAGACAAAATCAATAGATTTTTAGGCGTTAATGAACAAGGAGACGTGGAATTCGTGTCCTTGCGTTCTTTATCACTGTAGCTTTTCTTTTTAAACACAGTTTTCTCCCCCGTCAAGTATGCTGACAGATGTAATGAGATTAATCCCCAGCTAAATCCTAAGTAATTTTGAAATGATGAGACATGATGCCTAAGGTCATAAGAAATAAAAATGTTAAAACATATAAAAATTAGTTAATTACAGTATATTCTTGAACAATATTATTCAAATAGGACATCCTTTTTATTAACAGTCATCTAGAACCTTCCCTCAATGAGGAATATGGCACATATTTCTGTCCAAAAAATTAATAATTGGTATTAATTCATAGATGCTGTTTATTTTACCATTTCCTTTAACTTCCCAAGAGATCCTGTATGTTAAATTTACTTACTAGTGTAAAATGTGTTCTTGTACATCTAACTTAGAATTGTTCATTTTTTTGAATATTTTCATTACCAGCCTACATTTATAAAATAGCACATTGTTTCTTTTTTTGATTTTTCTGGTACTTTCAATAAACCCACTGCAGGTTTTATTTAGTTTTGTAACAGAACTATAATAGCCCAGAGTCTAAAGTCAATGAGAACTAAAATCACCAGAGCACACACAATATGAAACTGCTTACCATAACCAGAAATGGACAGATAAAAATCTAGAATTTTTAAATGGAATATATAAAGATCTGGAATTTATTTTAAAATAAGCATGCAAAAAAGCATACTAATTTAGTACTGGTATTTATAAAGCATGATGCATTCCGTTAAAAAATACTTTCCTGATGAGTACAAATTTCCTTTGGAATACTGTGTTCTGATAGCTTAAAAACGCTTCATTGTACTGAATGACTTGGGCCATTAGAAATAAGTGTATATGCCTCATCATTCAGAAAATAATTTTTATATAAATACAGGAAGAGAAAAATATTGCTATGGTTTCAGATTGCTTGGCACAGTTTTCTCTGATATATTCAGTCCAAGTTACAGTCACAACACAAACAAAATCACATTGCATGACTCTGAAACCCAAATGCCTGTCGTTCTGTGTCCGTTTTAAAATAGTTCCCTTTCTCCTTTAGCATGGTATCTAATTATGGTATTTTTACAATATATTCTGTCACTTCATGGGGTAGAATGAGGAGGGTATAAGCATCAAACCCCTATCTAGACAAAATAAAATCATGTTCCAACTACTACTTGAGCAATCATTTGGTATCAGGGATCAGCAATTAATTGCTTTCATTTCAATTTTATTGATTCTGAGGACATCAATGTGGCAACTGCAGACTCTTCCATAAATGAGCAGGAGGTACCTGCCCAGCACATGCTCCAAGGCTTGGAGTTTCAATAGCATCCTCGATACACTTACCCTCATTAAGAAGTCATGGGCCAGATAGGGCCTCTGCCCCTTCCCTCTACAGTCCTGACGAAGGGTTCTGGCCCGAAACGTCGACTGATCTTTTCCACAGATGCTGCCCGACCTGCTGAGTTCCTCCAGCATGTTGTGGGTGTTGCTTGGGCCAGAGTTTCCCAGACATCAGTGAGGAAGTTGCATTTTTTCACTTTGAGCACAAACTTCACTCTTCTGTCTACCTGAAATTCTTCCCATGACAGCGCAGAATAAAATATGTTTTGAGAGTCTAGTGTAGGCTTGGGGATAAATGCATTTTTGGGCACATTGTATTTTAAAACAATTGTCAAATGATATTAGCACAAATATTTTAATGTTACAAAAGTTGTATGAATTTTAGCACTGCTTACTGAAACATTATCACAGCTTATAAAAAGAGTTCCAGATGGATAGATATACTGTCACATTCCTCATATGCTTTTAACAAAACTGCCCATCTGTGTATTTTAACTCGGGGATGTGATTGGTAAAAGAAAATGGAACACTCTTAAAATATGTATTCCTATACTTGAGATGATTTCAGTAACCGCACAGTACAATCACAGATAGAATATGATGCTAATGATAATACATGGTTCATGAAATAACATGGGCAAACAGCCTGCCCTTGACAGACTTTAACTGAAGCAAAGATGGGGCATCATTCTGTCTTCTTTGAAAGCTGCCATGGACTTTAAGATTTTAAGTTTGCCGGATGCTCAGAGGTATTTACAAAAATTGTCATTGAAATATCAAGTTGAAGTGATTTTTTAAAAAAATACTTACCTAGTGACAGCATTGAGGGTCTCGGATACTAATTTGGCTCAGACTTGGTGTAGGATCTGTGTGGGGACTCTCCAATAATAATGCTGGACAATACCACCAAGGCTGGGCCTGGTTATTCAACTCCAAATAGATATAAGCCAAGTGGTGATAGATGTGGCATCTTTGGAACCACACCATCCCAGCTAACATGATTTGGCCCAACAATAATGCACCATGCCATAGGGTGCAACTGCTGTGGTTATGGCTTTTACTTGGCCTAAAAATGTACTTATCAAAAATGGGCTTCTGATACTTTGAGAGATCCAGCATGCTTAGGTCAAATAATACTTAAAAGCCTTTTCCATTTTCCCTAAATATAAAACATGAAATACAGATAATTATTGACTTTTACCTATGGCCCAGACTACATATTTCCATGAGCATATCAAAAGCATCAAAATTTTCCATAAATGTATTAACTATAAAGAGAAGTGCCCATAGTAAAGTGTAAATATATAAAGGGCGAATATTTCTGGACGATTGTGGCTAAAGGATGAATCTGTTTTAATTAAAACATTTCTGATTTTATCACACCAAGCAACAAGTTTTATGTGCATTCTTTATTAAACACAAATCCTGGTTAATAACACATGATTATTATGTGCAAAAATATCTTCTGATACCAGACAACTACAGTGTATTTTTCTCAGTGCTGGGATTTTGCTTAACATGAATTTAGAAGCATGACTGTGCTACCAGCAAATGGTAATTTTTATTTTCCTTAAAACTTTGTTTCCATTTGGGAACTATATATGTAAGAAATGAACTGTCTAGTTCTGAGGGACTTTGATCCTATTGTACATTGAGTGATGAAATCACCAGGCTTTGAAACAATTTGCAGGTAATTCAAAATACAATTAATTTGATGCTTCAAACTGGTTTTTGCACTAAATGAGGACTGCCAGTGTTAGCATGTGAGGAATTCTAATGAGTACAGAACATGATAGGTTATTTGAATAAAGTTAAAATATGCATAGGTTATTTGCTGTACTGATTCTCTCTAATAAAATTCACTTTGATTTCTAATACACAAATCAACAGACTTGTTCAAGTAATTCATTCTTCCTAACACCTCCTGAGAAATGAAAATACCAGTTGTCTAGAAAGTTGTAGCAAATTTACGTTTGTAAGACTGCAAGCATCAGTTTGGCCTAGATTTCGGGTAGTAGGAGCTTTTCAGTTATATCATCAAGATTCTAATCATTAACTTCCACAGCTAGGTTAGGATGCATTGTAATAAAGCAGGCAGCTTTTCTTTGTCTGGAGAATGGGAAGGTGTGAAGAGTACAGTGCACAGCACTTCTGGTTCACTTAATCCTGGACCTCACTGCTTTCACTGGCATGGGATTAGTTGGGTGGAAGGGGATAGGGAGCTAACTATTCACTCCCATGTACAGCTTTATATCAAGTATGTTTTTCTTCCCTTGTAATTAAACCAAACAGACAGAGAGGTGAAAAATAGTATGAATACACCAAGTCAGGAAGGACAGGCAGATGATGGGGCAAACTTGCATTGAGTGGGATGAGTTGCAATGTAACATGAGGACCAGATCAAAAAAGGGTGACTAATGCAGGACTGAAGGTCCTGAATGCATGCAATAAGGTAAATAATGGTGTAGCGCAGTCAGAGATTGGCAAGTATGTTGTTGTGGGCATCACTGAGTCATGGCTGAAGAAGAATATAATTGGGAGCTTAACATCTAAGGATACACATTGTATCAAAAGGACAGGTAGGTAAGCAGGGGGGATGGCACAATGTGGCTCCGTTGTTAAAAAAATTAAATCAAATCCTTAGAAAGAGGTACCATAGTTGGAGAATCCTTGTGGGTCGAGTTAAGAAACTGCAAGTGTAAAAAGACCCTGATGAACAGTATATACAAGCCTTTGAACAGTAGACAGGATGTGGGTTACAAATTAAAACAGGAGATAGAAAAGGCCTGTCAAAAGGGCAACATTACAATGATCACAGGGGATTTCAATATGCAGGTACATAAGGAAAATCAGATTGGTGCTGGATCCCCAGAGAGAAAATCTGTAGAAAGTCTAAGGGATGGCTTTTTAGAGCAGCTGATGGTAGAGCCCACAAGGAGAAAGGCTATTCTGGATTGGGTGTCGTGTAATGAACTGGATTTGATTGGAAGGGGACACTAGCAGGGATAATGGCAGGACAGCAGTGGCTGGAGTTTCTGGGAGCAACTTGGACTTTGCAGGGTAGATACATCCCAAAGGGGAAATAGTATTCGAAAGCATGATGCAACCATGGCTGATGTGGGAAGTCAAAAGAGAGGTAGCTGAAAAGATTGTGGTGAAATTAGTAATGGTCTTTCAAGGATCACTAGGTTCAAGCACGTCTTAGGAGAACTGGAAAATTGCAAATGTAACTCCACTCATTAAAAAAAAATGGAAGGAAGCAGAAGAAAGAAAATTATAGGCCAGTTAGCCTGAGCTCAGTGGTTGGGAAGATGCTGGAGTTGATTGTTAAAGATGAGATCCCAGGGTTTTTTGGTATTTTACATGATAAAATAGGCCAAAGTCAGCATGGTTTCCTTAAGGGGAAATCTTGCCTGACAAATGTGTTGGGATCTTTAGGGAAATTGCAAGCAGGATAAACAAAGGAAAATTGGTGAGTGTTGTGCACTTGGATTTTCAAAAGTCTTTTGACATGATACAGCACATGCGGCCGCTTAACAAGTTAATAATAGCCATAGTATTACAGGAAAATTATGAGCAGGGATAGGGGATTGGATGATTGGCAGGAAGCAAAAAGTGGGAATAAAAGGGGAGCTTTTCTGTTTGGCTGCTGGTGACTAGTGGTGTTCCACAGGGTTGAGTGTTGGGACTGCTTCCTTTTAGGTTATGTGTCAATGATTTGGATGATAGAATTGATGGCTTTTTGGACGATACAATGATAGTTGGAGGTGCAGGTAGTATTGAGGAAGCAGGAAGCTGCAAAGGACGTGGATTAGAAGAATGAGCAAAAAGAGGCAGATGGAATACAGTATCTGGAAATGTATGGTAGAAGGAATAAAAGCTTAGACTATTTTCTAAATGAGAAAATTAAAATCTGAGGTTCAGAGAGACTTGGGATTCCTTGTGCAGGATTCCCTAAAGGTTAACTCGTAGGTTGAGTCAGTGGTGAGGAAGGCAAAGGCAATGTTAGCACTCACTTCAAAGACTAGAATATAAAAGCAAGGATGTAATGCTGAGGCTGTATAACACACTGACGTGGCCTCATTTGGAGTATTGTAAGCAATTGTTGGCCCCTAATCTAAGAAAAGATGTGCTGACATTGGAGAGGATTCAGAGGAGGTTCACAAGAACGATTCTGGAATGAAAGGGTTATCATAGGAGGAGCGTTTGATGGCTCTGGACCTTAGAATTTAGAGAAATGAGGGGGAGTCTCATTGAAACCTATCAGTTAAAGCTAAGTGATTCTTTTGAATCTGAGGTGGACAATGACTGCCTAGGGGTGCGGGGGTACAGCTGAGACTCCAGGAACATCCCCATCCTCAATGATGGAGAGACAAGCACATCAGAGCTAAAAGAAAAGGCTGAAGTTTAATCAGGAGTCAAGCAGATAATCCATCTCAACTTCCTCCTGAGATCCCCAATAGAAGTCAATCTCCAACCAATTTCATTCAGCCAGATAAATATGGAAACAACGGACAGCACTAGGTACAGGATGGACTCGAGGATCAGACAACATCCCATCTGTAGATCTGAAGACCTGCTCTACAGAATTAGCTGCCAGGCTGTGACAGAACAGCTGCAGTAATTACATTTACTTGATTATATGCAACATTATTCAGGGATGCGCCGTTCACAAAGAAAGCAACAAATCTAATACAGCAGAACTAGGTAGAGTGATTAAAGTTGAAAATCATCATGCTATCAAGAGGCACCCATCAATAACTTGATTACCAAAGCCATTCTGTAACAGACCTCATCCCAGCCTGGACCAAAGAACTCGATTCAGAAGGTGAAATAAGAGTATCTGTCTTGACTTCAAGGAAACATTCACCAACAGCAATAGCAAGAACCTCTGTTAAAACTGCCATCAATTGGCACCTATCAATCTAATGGTTTTAGTTAATATGTTGTACATTCCAGCCACAGGACATCCCTCAGGGCTCTGTCCTAGTTCCAATAATCAGCATCAATTCCATCCTTGATAAGAATTGAGAATGTTTGCTGATGGTTGTACAATAGTCAATTCCATTTGAAGTTCGTCAGTAAATAATTCAGCTCATAACTAGATGCAGCAAGATCTAGGTAATATTTAGGCGAGGGCCGATGTGGCAAATGACCAACGGCAGGTTCCTCTTCAAGTCACTGAACGTAACTGGCAATGGCCACACAAGTGCCAAGAAATAACATAGTCTATCAAGAGATAAAGTAACTACATACCTTTGACATTCAATGGCATAATCCTGCCATCGACATCACAGAGGTCACCATCAGCCAAAAACTGGACCAACTTCATGGCTACCAGAACATACCTGGAGCTGGGTATTCTGCAAAACTAACTGGGTACCCAGAAGCCTTTCCACCATCTGCAGGGCATACTGTGATGATGATCAAATATTATCCATTTTCCCGGACGAGTAGCACTAACATTTCTCAAGTTTGATACCAACCAGGACAAAGTAGCCTGCTTGACTGGTAGCCATAAAGTTCCATCCATCACTGGTACACTGCAGCTGTAAATTAGGTACCACCAACAAAATGCACTGCAGGTTACTTGCTGAAGAACACAAAACAGTACAGTACAGGATCTTCAGCCTACAATGTTGTCTTGATCCTTTAATCTACTCTGATCTATATAACCCCTCTGTCCTACATAATCCTCGATTTTTCTTTCATCTATGTGCCTATCTAAGAGTCTCTTAAATGTCCCTAATTTATCTGCCTCTACCACCAACCCCTGCCAGTGCATACCACGCACTTACCATTTTGTGTGAAAAACCTACCTCTAGCATTCCCCCGATACTTTCCTTCAAAAAGTTATGCCCCCTTGTAATAGCCACTTCTGCTCTGGAGAACATCTCAGGCTGTCCACTCTAGTTATGCCTCTTATCATCATCTGCACCTTTATCAAGTCACTTCTCAGCCACCTCCTCTCCAAAGAGAAAATCCCTAGCTCACTCAATCTATCATCATAAACTGTGCTCTCTAATCCAGACAGCAGCATGGTACATAAACCTCTGTACCCTAACAGAAATGAATACAATACTCCAAGTGGGGTGGTCTAACCAGAGATTTATGGCTTTGCAGCTCCAGAACTCAATCCTCCAACCAATGAAGGTCAACAGACCTAAAACCTTCTTAACAAACCAATCAACTTTCACTGCTGCTTTGAGGGATCTATGGACTGGTCACTGACCTCCAGGCAGAATATGCCCCAAGCACTACCACCCTCTGCCTCCCATGGGCAAGTCAATTCTAAATCCATACAGCCAAATTTCCCTGGATCCCAAAAGCCTACCACGAGGAACATAGTCAAAACCTTTACATCACATCCACTACTCTGCATTCATCAAAATGATCTATCACTTACTCAAAGAATTCAATCAGGCTTGTGAGGCACAACTTGCTCTTCACAAAGCCATGTTGACCACCCCTAATTTGACTACGCTTCTTCAAATGCTAATAAATACCATCTTTAAGAATCCTCTTCAATAGTTTTCCCACCACTGATGCAAGATTCACTGATCTATAATTAGAGAAAGTTGTTCTGATGAAGGGTTTCAGCCTGAAACATCGATTCTTTATTCCTTTCCATAGAGGCTGCCTAACTGGCTGAGTTCCTCCAACATTTTGTGTGTGTTACTCTAGATTTCCAGCACCCGCAGAATATCATGTTTCTGGTCCATAATTCCCACGGTTCTCCCTGAGGAAAGGAATAACATCTACCACCCTACAATCCTCTGGCACTACTCCTGCGATATTATTGCCAAAGGCACAGCAATCTCTTCCTTCACTTCCTGCAGTAATCTGGGGATATCCCATCCGGCCCCAGGGACTTACTTAACCTTATGTCTTTTTTATCTAAAGTTCCTACACATCTTCTTTAATGTCAACATGTTTCAGCACAATTGCTGTTCTATGCTAACTTCACATTTTTCAACGTCCCTCTCACTAATGTATTCATTAGGGTCCTCCCCTACCTCCTCCAATTCCAAGCACATGTTCCTCCTTTTATCCAATTGGTATTACCCTCATTCTAGTCATCCTCCTCCTCTTCATGTACATGTAGAGTACCTTGGAGGGGGGAGGGGGTTCCTTAATCCTACTCACTAAGACCTTCTCATGTCCCCTTCTAGCTCACCTAAATCTATACTTAAGCTCCTTACTGTCTACTTGAACTCTAGAGCCCTGCCTGAACCTTGCTTCCCAAAACTGAAGTATCCTTCTGTCTTCCTCTTTACTAGATGTTCCACAACTCTTGTCAACTATGGTTCCTTCATCCTGCCATACTTCAATGGGACAAACCTTCTCTAGAACCCCATGCAAGTTCTCCCTAAATAACCTCAACATTTTGATTTTGCATTGCCCTGAGTACACCCATTCCCAATTTACACTCTCGAGTTCCTTCCTAATATGATAATAACTGAATATCTCTTATATTGCTGCTTCCATCCCTGGCCAAGGCAATGGCAAAGGTCAAGGAGTTGTGGTCACTGTCTCTGAAATGTTCACTCATCCAGACACCTGTCACCTGACCAGTTTCATTGCCTAGTACGAGATCCAGTATGGCCTCTCCTCTAGCCAGCCTGTCAAGAATCCCTCCTGGACACACCTAACAAATTTCACCTCATCCAAGCCTTCTGCACTGAGGACATGCCAATCTATATCATGGAAGCTGAAGTCATCCATTACAACAACCCCGTTATTTTTGCAAATTTCCAGATTCTGTGTTCTGATCTGCACCTAGATGTCTCTGTTGTCTATTGATTAATCCCAGTAGCATGCTTGCTCCCTTCCTGTTTTTTATATCCACCTACTCTTACTCAGTAGATTATCCCTTCCTTGATGCAGCTGTGATACTATCCCTGATTAGCAATGCTAACCCCACCTTTTTAGCTTCCATTCTGTCCCTTTTTAAACATCTAAACCCCACAACAACCAACAGCCATTCCTATCCTTGTGATATCCAAGTCTTGCAATGTCGTAGTTCCATGTATTGACCAATGCTCCAAGTTCATCACCCTTGTTCCTGATACTTTTTGCAATAAAATAGACACATTTCAAATCATTGAACTGACTGCAATTATGCCCTTTCCACTGCCTATCCTTCCTCACAATCTCTCTACACACTGCATCTATCTTTATGGCCCATACTGCGTCATACTCTGACCTATCACTCTGGTTCCCATCCCCCTGCTAAACTAGTTTAAATCCTCCCTAAAAGCTCTAGCAAACCTGCCCACAAAGGTATTGTTTCCCAAAGTTCAAAGTAAGCTGATTATCAAAGTACATATACGTCAGCATGTATAACACTAAGATTCATTTTCTTGAAGGCATCACAATAAATACAGGAAACATATTTGGATCAATGAAAGACCACTCCCAACAGGATGGACAAACAACCAATGTGCAAAAGTAACAATACAAGCACAAAAAGAGAGGAAAAAAATAATTACTATAAATAGCTAAGCAATAAATATTGAGAAAACGAGATGAAGAATCCTTGAATGTGAGTCTGTAGATTGTGGGAACAATTCAGTGATGGGTCAAGTGAAGTTGAATGAAGTTACCCCATTGGTTCAAGAGCCCAATGGCCGAAGGGTAATAACTGTCCCTGAACCTGGTGACAAAGGTCCTGAGGCTCCCCATATCTTCTTCCTGATGGCAGCAGCGAGAAAACAGCATGACCTCGATGGTGGAGGTCCTTGACGTATACTGCTTTCCTGCAACAACGCTCTGTGCAGATGTGCTTAATGGTGGGGAGGACTTTATCGATGATGGAGTGGGCTAGATCCACTACTTATATTTTAGGCTTTTACATCCAAGGGCATTGCTGTTTCCATACCAGGCTGAGATGCAGCCAGTCAATGTACTCTCCACCACACATGTAAAGAAGTTTATCAAAGTTTTAGATGACATGCCGAATCTTCGCAGATTTCCAAGAATCCATCACGTTCAGGCGTAACCCACCCTACATGTACAGGTCATAGCTTCCCCAGAAGAGACCCCAATGGTCCACAAATTTGAAAGCTATCTTATAGCATCTCCCAAAACTATAACCTTTACACCACCAAGAAGGAAGAAGGCAATAAGTGCCTTAGAACATCACCATCCTGTGATGGAAACATAACGTTGCTGGGTATAAATCCTGAAACTCCTTGCCTTATCAGAAAGATTACAGTGATTCCATGTGATAATTCACTATTGCCTTATCAAGGCCCACCACTGGTATGCAATAAAAAGCTTGCTTTGCCAGTGATACCCAGATCCTGTAAGAATGAATGAACGAATAAATAAATTAATAAACAAATAGATAACTAAACAAACAAACAAATAAAAAACCTGTAGAAATAATGTGGAGTGAGACTTTGGGAAGATTTGGATACAGACAATTTCCTAGAAATTCGATCTCAAGTAATACCTCTGAACTTGCTACATAATGGTAGCAATGTTGTATTCAAATTCTAAGATTCAGTTCAATTGACTTTAATGAAATAGAACATCAGAAGCAGAGTAAAAATGTTATCACTTGAAGTATACGTAACAACTGGGTAATACATTTTCAAAAACTATAAAATTCACAGAGCAAGACTTTAGTGTATCATTATATCTGTAAAGCTGGGGTGGGTGGGCAATGCCAAGATTTTCTACAGCTTAGTGTCACCCACACAAGTGATGGGGAGGGCATGCAATCAGGATCAGGGGAATTAGGTTTATGGCAGGTTTTCAAACATCTTGTTGAATGCTGCAAATCATAGGAACTGATGATATCACACTGAATTGTACTGTTTTCTAAATTACAAGATATAAATAATACAGTACGGTAAGTGTTAAATGTGATTCCTCCTTGGTATATGCTAAAATAAAATGGAAGTCTGTAAGACAAAATGGTGTTAACTTGGAGTGGGACTGTTTTCAGAAAGTACAAGAGAAACACTCCACAGCAAAGTTCTGAGAAAGTTAAGGGAGTAGGTCTGCAGGCATAATACAGATAATGGTGAAAAACAGGTTTGTCTGGGAAAGGTAAGATCATTGCACAGATGTAGGTACCAAATCTATGGAAATGCATGGCACAGTACTGGGGTGATAATTATGTCATGCTTCAAAGGGCATAAAAAGGGGCACCTACTTTAGGCAGGGGGAGAGCTTTGTCTTAGGCTAGGTCACAATCAGTGCTAGTGTCAGGAGTCGGAGAAGATAGGGACAGCTCCAGCGAGAGAGAGTATATTGAGTTAGCAAGAGAGAGAAAAGGCTGTGTGAACATTTGTCAGCATTTTACAGATCAGCTTGTTTAGTGGATAAGCATTATTTTGCTTTCTGTACTACTTCTACTACTTTTGTTTTCCTTTCTGCATTTGTGCTAGTTGTAGTAAAGTATTTGCTTGTGGTCTTCAACACACGTGCGGTGCCTCCCTCTGTTTGCAAACACAATGTGAGTGCCTTGATCTGAATCAGGACAGAGCACACAACAAAATTTTAAATTATTTTCATTACACAATTGGCATAGTTGGCAGGATTCAGCATAATGGATGCTGCGTTCCACAAACCTGAGGATGAGACTGTGATTAAGGCACCAGGATGGATGGACAACACCCATGGTTTTGCAGCAGTGGCCAACATATTGAGTATTGCTCTACCTCGAATTATTGAACCCAGAAGAAAAGCTGCGGAGGTGATGTTTTCTGCATGGTAGCCACTCTGCTAAATTAAGATAGGGTTTCCAAGATGGGAGGAGAGTAAGGGCATGGCCTTTTGGAATATGCTGTACTGATTGAATACTGTAATTGACACGTATAGCAGAGCAAAGATTGTCTGCTGCTAACGTCAGTATGGGAATCATGGCGCAGTAAAATATTACCTTAGCCTAATCAGCTAGGATTGCCCATGATCGAGCTGACAAAGTCAAAACCCAGCAAACAACCCTGGCATGTAAACTGCTTAGAGCATGGCAGCAGCACTGGGCGAGGCTGAGTGATCAGCATCCTTCCTATCAAAATGAGAGCATTAATGGCGAGGGGTTAGGATGGACCCTTATAATACTCAGTATGGGAACGATTCTGAGAATCTCCCATCAAGACCTGAGCAAAACATTACACGTGAGAACCTGGTAGTGCAGGCCAGCCCAGTAACAGTGCATCGCCGCAAGGCTACAAGGACACAGGAATGACTGTGTGTGTGAGTGAGTGTGTGTGTGTGTGTGTGTGTGTGTGTGTGTGTGTGTGTGTGTGTGTGTGTGTGTGTGTGTGTGTGTATAGACGATACAGGAGGAAAGAATGACTTGGGCATGTAAGACTAACGAAAAGGGGGTCATCCGAGATAAATACGTACAGAGGAGCTGAGAATGCCTCGCGGTATGGTTAGTTCGGTTGTGGGATTCAGGTGTCCGGGCCATGGAGGAGGCTAATGTTTTGCTCCTTCTCTCTCTACACAAACTGCTATTAATAATCAAATGTGAAATGACAATAATGACATGGCAGATCCGTTTCCACGAGTAGGATGCATGGTATTAAGGATTTATCCCTCTGTGGTGGACTGGGGACAGCGGGCACAATTTGCACACTGTAGTCGATGGCATTGCATTGCTTCGAGCTACAGTCACACATACGGGCATTTACGCCTAATAGGGTGGGATGGGCCGGATGAGGAGATATTGAATCCGGGGCATGTGAACAGAATTTAAACACTTAAAGGGAAAACTGTGGTGAAGCACTAGAGAGGATTGAGTTATTAAGGCAGATTGACAAGGAGGGAAACAAAAATTAGGGTTTTGCAGTTGAAGGAAGCAATAAAAATAATGTAGGCGGTAGCCTCTGGCTTGATCGCAGTTAATTCCCGCAAACTCCTCTTTATAGGCAGGAGTGGATCAAGCGAGATCTCGCGGGAGTATCTTTGTGATAAGAAGGTTGAGCCCAGTGCCCCTCCCTTGGAAGAAGAACCCATCACTGGGGCTGAGGTGGAGAGATTGATAAATAGAATGATTGGAATTCAGGGGTTACGAGGATTGATCCAGAATGGCCCAACCCCGTCCCCCCATTCTCTCCTCCCGCATAGGGGTGTGGCCAGGGTCCCCGAGCAGTCAGAATGATGAAGCCTCTCCATCAGGGGACCAGAGACCTTACACTCCTATTACTTTGTGGAGCGGAGGTGGGAACAAACAAAAAGTTAATGCTTTGTTGGACACGGGTCTGAACATTCAGTTAAAGCAGATGCCTTGACTGACACCAGGAACCTCTGGTGCGACTAGAGAATTTAAGGGAAATATATAACAGCAGGGGAAATGATGGCCCGATTGGCTTTTAGGGAGGGATCGCCGATGGAAGCCTGCGTTACTTAAATATATAATTGGAATCAGAATCAGGTTTAATATCACCAGCATACGTCGTGAAATTTGTTGTTATGCGACAGCAGTATATAATAACAACAACTACAAATTATAACAAGTATATATAATATAAAATTACATTAAATAAGCAGTGCGCAAGGAGAGGGAAATATCGAGGTTATGTTCATGGGTTCATTGTCCATTCAGAAATCTGACAGCGGAAGAAAAGAAACTGTTCCTGAAACAAGGACAGACAGTGTACACTAAATTGGGGGAAGTTCACTTATGGCATTTCAGAAGAAACTTCTTTAACGGCACTAACGAAATGGGAGCCTCTGAATGCCGTGGTTTGCGAGAAACAGTACTGGAGATCCCTGCTGCACTCGATGACTCTGTGATCTCTGTCTCAGAGGTCGATGTTAGGCTGTCTTTCAAGAGAGTGAACCCTTGCAAGGCGGAAGGTCCAGATGGAGTACCCAGCAAGGCTCAGAAAATCTGTGCCAACCAACTGGCGGGAGTATTCAAGGACATTTCAACCTCTCACTGTTACGGGCAGAAGTTTCCACTTGCTTCAAAAAGGCAACAATTCTACCAGTGCCGTTATGAATATCGCCTGGAAGCACTCACATCTACAGGGATGAAATGCTTTGAGAGATTGGTCATGACTAGATTCAGCTCCTGCCTCAGTAAGGATCATTGCAATTTGCCTATTGTCACAATAGTTCAACGGCACATGCAATCTCAATGGCTCTCCATGCGACTTTAGACCACCTGGACAACACAAACACCTATGTCAGTATGCTGTTCATTGACTATAGCTCAGCATTTAATACCATCATTCCCACAATACTGATTGAGAAGTTGCAGAACCTGGGCTTCTGTACCTCCCTCTGCAATTGGATCCTCGACTTCCTAACGGGAAGATCACAGTCTGTGCGGATTGGTGATAACGTATCCTCCTTGTTGACGATCAACATTGGTGCACCTCAGGGGTGTGTGCTTAGCCCACTGCTCTACTCTCTATATACACGAGGAGGTGTAGGGACAGGTATAGCACTTGCACTTACAGGGATAAGTGGCGGGTGGGAGATCCGTGGGAAGGGACGTATCTATTGCATCCGGTGCTCCTGGTGCAGCCTCCTCTACATCGGTGAAACCCCACGCAGATTGGGGGACCGCTTCGTCGAGCACCTCCGCTCCATCAGCCACAACAGACAGGATCTCGCAGTAGCCACCCACTTCAACTCTGCTTCCCACTCCTATTCAGATATGTCCATACATGGCCTCCTCTACTGCCATGATGAGGCTAAACTCAGGTTGGAGGCGCAACACCTTATATACCGTCTAGGTAGTCTCCAGCCCCTTGGTATGAACAACTTCCGGTAATTTCCTCCCCCTCCCTTCCCCTATGCCTATGTCAATCTGCCCCCTCCCCCAGCTGCCTATCACCTCCCTCATGGTTCCACCTCCTTCTACTACCCGTTGTGTTTTCCCCTATTCCTTCTTCACCTTTCCTGCCTATCCCCTCCCTGCTTCCCCTCCCCCACCCCTTTATCTTTCCCCTTACTAGTTTTTCACCTGGAACCTACCAGCCTTCTCCTTCCCACCCTCCCCCCACCTTCTTTATAGGGCCTCTACCCCTTCCCTCTACAGTCCTGACGAAGGGTTCCGGCCCGAAACGTCGACCGATCTTTTCCACAGATGCTGCCCGACCTGCTGAGTTCCTCCAGCGTGTTGTGAGTGTTACTCTGGCATTTAGAGTGTGCTGATAGCGTCTAACATCGATGCGCGCACTCCGCGCTTGATATACAGGCAGCCCACTATATCAATGACATCGTGCAAGGAGCCAGTGCCTCCCTTTGTTTGCAAATGCCCTGAGTTAAATAAGGAAAAAAAACACATAAGGAATATTAAAATAATTTTCCTCCAACCTGGTGTGCACTGCCTCATCTTCCTTTGAATCCTGAATTTCACAAATATCAAATTATAAGTTGTTAGCCCTATGATGCAAAGCAATCGCATTGGAGAACCCTAATATTTAAATCATTAGTACATCTATCACACAGAAACAATGACTATAATATCTTTACTGAGAGCATAAATGATCGTTAATCATAATCTGCCGCCAGGATAACTCAGTGGCCACTTTATCAAGTACACCTGCTCGTTATTGCAAATATCTAATCAATCATGAGGCCGCAACTCAATGCATAAAAGCATGCAGACATGGTCAAGAGGTCCAGATGTTCTTCAGACCAAACATCAGAATGGGGAAGAATGTAAGTGACTGTGACCAGTTGTTGGTGCAGGAAGGAGAGGTTTGAGTATCTCAGAAACTGCTGATCTCCTGGGATGTTCACGCATGACAGTCTCTAGAGTTTACAGAGAACGGTGCAAAAAACAAACCAAAAAAACTGTCCGGTTAGTGGCAGTTCTGTGCAGGAAAGCGCCTTGATAACGAGAGAGTCAGAGGAGAATGGCCAGATTGGTTCAATCTGACAGGAAAGCGACAGTAACTCAAATAAAACAACAGTGTGAAGAAGAGCACCTCTGAATGCACAGCATGTCAGAGCTTGCAGTGGTTGGGCACAACAGCAGAAGACCACACCAGGTTCCATTACCAATCCAAATAAAGATACAGTATGGAATTAGTTTTCTTTAATAAATTTAAGAATATCTACAGAAGAGAAAGAGAAAGGTTGCATGCTTTAATATTTTCATTTTACATATCATGGAAGAGTTTTCACAGTGATAGCCTATCAATTCTACAATGAATACTTACAGGAGAAAGAGACTAAGAAAAATACGACTAATGGCTATTGAGTATGTTTAAACGGGGTGGTATACTCAGCCAGATCCATCATGGGTATCAGCCTCCCCAGCATCAAGAATGTCTTCAAAAGGTGATGCCACAAAGAGTTGGCATCCACCATTAAGGATCTCCACCATCCAAGACACGGCCTCTTCTCTTTACTGTCGTCAGGGAGGAAGTACAGGAGCCTGAAGACACATACTCAACATTTTAGGAACAGTTTCTTCCCTTCCGCCACTAGATTTCTGAATGGTCTATGAACCCACGAACACTACCACATTATTTTTGCACTACTTATTTATTTTATATATAATGCACAGTATATTTCATGTATTGCACCGTACTGCTGCCACAAAACAAATTTTATGATACATGTCAGTAATAATAAATCTGATTCTAATTATAATATCATTACCATGGATAGAAATATTATTTTAAATGATTCAGCACATATAAAGTATCTTAATAATAGATGCACTACATATTAAATATGAACTTCAGTAATAGTTTCTATTTGATCAATGGGATAGTTAGGAATAATGCTGAGTAAATTTGTAAAAATATACAGTTGCTCTTACATTTGGTGAATGATCAATGCTAAAAACAGTTAAAATAATTAGGGAGTTGGTGTACAACTTGCACACAATATTGAGAATCTGTAAATATAAATATACGTAATACTTCAGGACAATCCTCATGGCCTAAAGCTTCTAACTGAATTAGCTCTCTTTCCACTTTTCATCTTATCCACTGTTGTCCACTTTTCATTACACTGCATGTAATAATGACTTGGACTTTATTTAATGTTCTTTTATGAAGATATGAACTTACGTGAACTTATAACTTAAATAGACAATTACTAATTCAATTTGAAATGAAAACTCGAAAGCAACTTTCAACAATATTTTATTACTTCAATGTTGTAATGGCAGCAATGAAGATTTTTTCCAACATTTTCCAGTAACATTAATACTGATGATAGTTGTTTCTGCAAAGTATTTGACTAGAAACAACCATCCAAAGATTCTCTGCCTCACTCTGACAAATAAGTTACCTCTAAAAAACTCAATAGTGTTACAATCATACTCTAGTGTAAAACACCAGTACTGCATTAACATAAACTAGATTGATTGTTTACATTAACTGTAGAAGATCAATCTACAGTCAGAGAAGAAGGTTTCAGTAGCCACACCAAAATGCATAGTTCTGCACTTCTCAAAGTTGTAAAGTGACAGGCAAAATCAACTAGGAAAAGGATTTAGCAAGTAAAAATCTAGAGTCTTTGTACAGAAAAGTTACACATGTAATTCAATTTGAAAGTTCAGAATTCCAAAGGGTAATATAAAAATTTTCACTTCCAGGCCATGACCATCCATATCAATGACTTGCAACCTAGAAGCAGTCTTTATGACAAATCGATGGAAGTTATGGGTTTGAATGAATGGGGAAAACAAGTGACAGTAATAAGGCAAGGCTGGAAAGAACGTATGCAGGTGGGTGAGAAGAGGAGGGAATGTGTAAATTGGGAAGACCAAGTGGATCAAAGCAGGTGGAATGGATACTTCATAAAGATGATAAAATTTGATGTGTAAAACAGAAATCAGCTACATTTGTAAACTTTTGTGAAGTGGTAAAAAAGATTACAAGAACAGGAACTTACAAAATTTTCAAGGATACTTTCTTAGTTCCTTAGTTATGTTCTTTGTGCCATGCCATCATTGGAATCCAGTGAAATAAATGGCAAGATAAAAGCTGTGGGTTGGTCTGGATTTAAGGATTTTCTGACCCATAGCTAAAAAAAAAAATCACAACACGTGTTATTTAAATTGCTGTCTTCTACTGCATGAGAAGTTAATGAAGATCACTTTGGACTGGTATTGCTCAGGGTCATAAAACAAGTACAAATGTATTAAATCTGTTAAAATATCATTATTGTTGTCATAGAAGATACTCTTCATAAGGTTTATATAATGCAATAGTCATGGATAGGAATACTATTTTAAATGTTTCAGCAACCATGAAGTATCTTAATTATAGACACTACATACTAAATAGGAATTACTTCAGTAATAGTTTCTTTCTGATCAATGGGATATTTGGAATCCTTGTGGAATAATAAATGAATTTGTAAAAAATATAAATAGATGTTCTGAAGTTCTGTGGACTATCAAACTTAAACAGATGAATTAATTTGTGTGTCGATGTATAATTTTAGCATAACATTTAGAATCTATGTGACATAGTACCTCTAAAATCACCAACCAGAGGTGATCACTGTTATATGAAACCAGTCAATGAACCATTGAAACAGCACTAAAACAATTTGCAAGACATTTTTACCAGATTGAAAGTTCATTAAACAATCAAGATTTAATGAATTTCATAGACCTAATTCCACTGATTAATTAAAGAAATAAAAACAGTGGTCCAAATGCCATTCCTGATTTCTGGTTTGGGCTTATTTTTAGCACGTTTAAAATTAACAGCTTAAATGATGAAAAATATAAAATTCAAAAACTGGTTACTAGGAGACAGCCAAAAGCTGAAGTGATATGTTTTACTGGACAACAATATTCCAGGGAAATAAATGGGCAATACATCCAATGGAATTGTTCCGAATGCCAGAATATCATTGTGGGCTAAATAATATACTCTACTGTAAAAAAAAATGTAAAAGCAACTTTTTGTCTGTGAGAATTGTTCTTCTCTCTAGGATTGTTAATTGGCATTTTTAAAATTACTATTTCTTCACTCTAGATATTCTAACCATTCCTTGAATTTTAAATCCATCATTTAGAGAATGTTAAAGAGATGCAAATATCATTAATCAAAGTAAATTTCATATAATTATTCAAATTTTTAAAAGTAATAATCAACAACACAATTACAACTTGTAAGATGCATTACTCATTCATTAGCATCCAAATTATTATTTTAATGAATGCCATTCATAATGCTGCCTGCTTTCTTGAAAGCCTCTCACTGTCCTATCAACCACCAACAGCTTTTCCTTAAATAATGATAATAATTATATCATTGAATGAACTCTTAGAACTTCCTTCAGCATTGCAATTGGGAATTATTAACACGATTTGTTTTCTTCCATATACTGTATAATATGGATTTAGTGATAAAGTTTATGAAAAGTTGGTACAGACCTTGATAATTAAAAATAACTTTAGATAAAACCAAACTGTCAAATCAACATGTAATTGTTGGCAAAGAAGCTGCAGGAGAACATAGAGGGTCAGGCAGCATCTGTGGAGGCAACGGGAGAGTCAACATTTCAAGAGAGACAATGTTTCAGGTCAATATCTTGCTTAAGATTCTTAACTCTCCCCTCCAGCTGGGTAATATTGCCCTGAACAACTTTTCTTTTGATTCCCTCATATCCAGTTGTCACCACAGATGAAGAACAACTTCCTCATAAAGGAACGACCCAAAAAAAAGAGAAACCAGTATTTTGAGCTTATGCATGTTACCACGTTCCAGCTCTGATGCTTCTTCTGAAGATGGACAAACTAAAAGGAACATGTTCTCTAGAATCACTCATCCACAAAACACACACCCTTAGATAAATATTCAATTTTCCTCGTTAGCCTGCAAACTTCAGTTGTTATATGTTGACTACTGTTTCACTTTTATGTGACTTGTTTCCATTTCCACCGAACGCAAGGGTCTCATGTCTAATGAATGGACAAGTGATCATCAGCAAAAAAGTGTCCATTTAATACCGCAGACCAAAATATATACTCTTCTGCAACAAAATTAGAATCAATAGCAGGATGATTTAACATTTAATCTATGAATATAATTTATTCATAGAATGAGCTATTGATACTTTTATTATACATCAGTACCATACTTTATGAAGGCAGGTTGAAGTATTTCTGCAAAGATGAAAAATAACCAACACACAAAATGCCGGAGGAACTCAATAATATTGTCAGGGAGCGTCTATAGATAGGATTAACCAAAGGATATTTTGAGCTGAGACCCTTCATCAGGTCAAGAGAAGTCAAAGCCAACATAAAACCAACGAGAGGGCATATAATAGAGCAAAAACTAATGGGAAGTTACAGGATTGGGAAGTTTTTATAAACCAACCAAAGACAACTAAAAAAAAGTCATTAAAAAAAGGCAAAGATGGAATACGAAAGTAAACAAGCCAATAATATTAAAGAGGATACCAAAAAATTCTTCAGATACATAAAGGGTAAAAGAGAGGTGAGAGTGGATTATCAGACCACTGGAAAACAATGCTAGAGAGGTAGTAATGAGGGGACAATGAAATAGCGGACAAGCTAAATAAGTATTTTATATCAGTCTTCACTATGGAAGACACTAGCAGGATGGTGGAACTTCCAGGCATCAGAGGGCATGAAGTGTGTGAAGTTAATGTAACTAGAGAGAAGGTTCTTGTGAAACTGAAAGTCCTAAAGGTAGATGTCACCTGGACCAGATAGTGTACAACCCAGAGTTCTGAAAGAGGCGCTGAAAGCATTAGTAATGATCTTTCAAGAATCACGAGATTCTGGAATGGTTCCAGTAGAATGGAAAATTGCAAATGTCACTCTACTCTTCACAAAGGGAGAGAGGCATAAGAAGGGAAACTATAAGAAAGAAACTGTGCTCAGTTCTAGTCGCATCACTACAGAAAGGATGTGGAAGCCATTGAAAGGGTGCAGAGGAGATTTACAAGGATGCTGCCTGGATTGGGGAGCATGCCTTATGAGAATAGGTTGAGTGAACTCAGCCTTTTCTCCTTGGAGTGACGGAGCATGAGAAGAGACCTGATAGAGGTGTATAAGATGATGAGAAGCATTGATCGTGTGGATAGACAGAGGCTTTTTCCCAGGGCTGAAATGGTTGCCACAAGAGGACACAGCTTTAAGGTGCTGGGGTGTAGGTACAGAGGAGATGTCAGGGGTAAGTTGTTTACTCAGAGAGTGGTGAGTGCGTGGAATGGGCTGCCGGCAATGGTGTTCGAGGCGGATACGATAGGGTCTTTTAAGAAATATTTAGATAGGTACATGGCGCTTAGTAAAATAGAGGGCTATAGGTAAGCCTAGTAATTTCTAGGGTAGGGACATGTTCGGTACAACTTTGTGGGCCAAAGGGCCTGTATTGTGCTGTAGGTTTTCTATGTTTCTACAGGCCAGCTAGTCTGACCTCAGTGGTTGGGAGGATGTTGGAGTCAATGATTAAGGATGAGGTTGCAGATTACCTGGAGGCACATGATAAAATAGGACGTAGTCAGCATGGTTTCCTCAAGGGAACATCTTGCCTGACAAATCTGATGCAATTCTTTGAAGAAGTAACAAGCAATATAGACAAAGGAGAATCGGTTGATGTTTTGTACTTGGATTTTCAGAAGTCTTATGACAAGTTGCCACACATGAGGCTGCTTAACAAGCTATGAGCCCATGGTATTACAGGAAGATTCTGGCATGGATAAAGCAGTGGCTGATTGGCAGGAGGCAAAGAGTGGGGAAAAAGGGAGCTTTTTCAGACTGACTGTCCGTGACTTGTGGTGTTCCACAAGGTTCTGCTTTGGGTCCGATTTTTTTTTTTACATTATATGCCAATACTTGGATGATGGAATTGATGGCTTTGTTGCAAAGCTTGCAGACAATTTGAAAATAGGTGGAGGGCAGGTAGTTTTGAGAAGTAGAGAGGCTACAGGACTTAGATTAGGAGAATGGGGTAAACATGGCAAGTGTCGGGAAGTGTGTGGTTTTGCACTTTGAATAGAAGAAATGAAAGGGTTGACTATTTTCTAAATGGAGAGAAAATACAAGAAAACTGAGGTGCAAAGGGACTGGGAGCCCTGGTGCAGGATTCCCTAAAGGTTAATTTGCAGGATGAGTCTGTGGTGAGGAAGGCAAATGCAATGTTAGCATTCATTTCAAGACTAGAATACAAAAGCAAGGATGTAATGTTGAGAATTTATAAAGCACTAATGAGGCCTCACTTGGGAGTACTGAGAGCAGTTTTGAGCCCCTTATCTAAGAAAGGATGTGCTGACATTGGAGAGAATTCATAGGATGTTCACGAAAAGGATTCCAGGATTGAATGGTTTGTCATACAAAGAGCATTTGAATGGCTCTGGGCCTGAATTCACTAGAATTCAGAAGATTGCGGGGTGACCTCATCGAAACCTATCGAATGGCGAAAGCCTTGAAAGAGAGGATATGGGGAGGATGTTTCCTATGGTAGGAGAGTCTAAGACCAGGGGACACAGCATTAGTATACAGTGGTATCCTTTTAGAACACAGATGGGGAGGAATTTCTTTAGCCAGAAAGTGGAGAATCTGTGGAATTCTTTGCTACAGGCAGTTGTGGAGGACAAGTCTTTATAAGGGAGAGGTTGATAGACTCTTGATTGATTAGGCCATGAATGGATACAGGGAGAAGGCAGGAAATTGAGGCTGAGAGGAAAATTGGATCAGCCATGATGAAATGGCAGAGCCGACTCAAAGGGCCAAATGGCCTAATTCTGCTCCTATATCTTATGGTCTTATGGAAATGCTAACTGTTTATACCCCCCTCCATAAATCTTGCCCAACTTACTGGGTTCCTCCAGAAATTGGTGTGTGTGTTGAGAAATAACCAGTATGCTTTTGAGTGACACAAAGTTCATTAGAAGTTCGTTGTTGGAAGTTGATTAGAATGGCTAAAAGAAGTTGGAATATGGCTGCTTACAAATCTTTGTTTCCTTTCCTTGATTTTCTGATATTTACACATTTCCAGCAATCAGAACATCAGTTATTCTTGGGTGTGTTTTAGATCAGATATGTCATATAGAGAAACTAAACAAAAAAAATCTCAAAATTGGTAAAATAACATATAAAAAATGGGGGGGGGGGGGGAGCTTTGATCCTGAATCGCACAGGTAAAATTTTGCACATTTTCTCATGACAGTTGTGTCCATTTTACTGCCACATTAGCCACTAGGAAGCAAGTCAGATGTTAAAGAACAGTCTTCGTAATGCAGCATAAAGGTTTCCCATGCAGACAAAGGAAAACAGGGAAGAAAAGTGATGACATAGCTCTCTAGCGTATGTCTCACACGGAGTGCTGGCCTGGAGGACTCTCAAACTGCAAGAGACCCCAAGATATTGTACTGAGAGTTCTTCATTGGCCTGTCCAGAAGGCAGCTCTGATGTTGGCCACTGATAAGTGAGGCTGAGAGGTGCTGAGTGCAGGATGTTACAATGACCGTGCAAACCCATTAACTGCTGTCTCCATCCTGATCTCGTGATGTCATCAATAGGTGCACGACTACTGGCAAATACCACTCACGTGATGTGACCTGAACTTCACCGGATGTGCCAGGGCTAATCTCCCAGTGGTCACAAATTGACTTGTTTCCCCAGCACACCTTTATATGTAGATGGTGCATAAAAACAATGTGTACAATTTCTAAACACTTCTGTTTAATTTAAAGAACAGTCTGATTCTACTTGGGAGAAGCAATAAAAGTCTGGCAAATTAACGACAGAGTGGGAAGAAGAGATTTAGTTTCTGGTTAGCCTTCTTACTTAGTTTGGCTGGGAATGCAATGCTAGAGATCTAAAATATCCTAACATGAAGTGTAATCAAGTGAGATAGTGTATGATTCTAGACGATGACCATACCATGGGACACACATTTGACTCTGGAGGAGTAACCTCTAGTGTAAAGGCACGGATTTATTCAAATTCATGAACTAAATCAGTAACTCAAAGCCACTTCAATATCACTTAAATATCTTGTTGGTGCCAAATACAATAACTCTTCCTTTATTAAATCCTATTTAGAAGGGAAGAGGGAAAACTTTAAAAAAAAATGAGACTTTGTGGGGTGTTTTCATTCTGTGGTGAAATGCTCATTCAACAAAACTGAACAGTAAGTCACACAAATAGAATACAATAAGTGAGAATGAGGGCAATGAGAAAGAATGAAGATGTCTCGATGAATTATAAATTTGATAAAGTCAGTTCGAAGTAAACTGATAGCACACACCTCTGATCAGCTTCCCCAGCTTTTCCGGATGCAATTCAAAACAAAATGTGTCAATATATTAAACAATAAAAAATTTTCTTTTCATATCAAACATATTGCATTTTAGTTTTCTATAAATAAGATATTTGCACAGTAATGACAAAATCCAGTTTCCCCTCAAACCTTTGACAGTTTGTCGAATTTTTTTTTGTACTTTGGAAAGAAGATAGGTTATGGCTTTCATATCAAGCTCTCCAGCTTAATAGGCAATCCGTTGATAAAAGTAAATATAGCCCAGATCTTTAGGAGGTTTCTCTGAAGTGTAGACTTTATGGTCATTGTAGATTACCCATCTGATTAGAAGAAATAAAGAAGCAATGAAACGTTGCAGAATTGCAAATACATGTGAGACACAAACCCCTGTTTCAGTATGAAATACTCAATTATCTGTCAACATTTTATTTCAGCTTTCAGAAAATCTTTGTCTCAGAAGTTGCTTTATTTTCCAAACTATTAAATACACTGCCTGACTAACTCAAGTACTCACACTCAAAATCCTCAAAAACCCTTGAAAATCGCAGGACATGATGAAAAAAACAAAAGCAAATAGGATGTAAGGCTTAAGTAGAGGCACGGAGCTTATAACATATTGGTTAGCTCTCAACCATATCCAGTTTCAGTTATCAAACATTTGGAAGGCTTAACTAGGTGCCCAAGGACATGGGATTTCAAGTGACGTGCTTAGACAGGAGAAGTTGAGCCAAAAGCAATTACTGCAGATGCTGAATCTCAAATCAAATCAGTAAATATTAAAAATATTAAATCAAGCAGCTTCTACGGAGAGAAAATCCTTTTCAGGATGAGAAACATTAAATCTTTCAAAGTACATACAATATATGTTACCATATACAACGCTGAGATTCACTGTAAAAACAGAGTTGATACTCAGAATGACAAACATTAAATCTTTCTCCACAGATGACTAACTTTCAGAATTTTCTGTTTTGTGGGGAGAATCTCTTCTTGAAGCAAAGAAGATTTGGAGGAGTCTGGTGTACAAGATCACGACTAAGTGTAGGCAGGGTAAACAGAGAGAACCTTTTCCCTTTGGCAGGTAATTCAAGGAAAACATAGGGGCAAGCAAGGTAGACAGGGGAATAATAGGTTTGCTCTGAGAGTTGTATGGACTTAACAGGTCAACAGTTTTCAGTCTATGTCAAAGACAAAAACATCTGATATTTAAAGTGAAGGGAAAAGGCACAGGAAGCATTTGAGATAAACTTCATAAAAAAGACTCAGAAAGTGATTTATAAACTGAAACAACACACACAAAATGCTGGAGGAACTTAGCAAGCCAGGCAGCATCTATGGAAACGAATCTCTTCTTTAGGATGATGGGTCTCAGCCTGATATGTCCACTGTTTATTCACTTCCATAAATGCTGCCTAACTTGCTGAGCTCCTCCAGCTTTGTGTGTGTGTCACTCTGGATTTCAAGCATCTGCAGACTTTCTCGTGTTTGTAAACTGGAATACAGTTCCTGAAAAGTTTTCGAAATAATGTCATTTAGGAATTTTGAAAAGGAATTGAACAGCACTTGATTGCAGGGCCATGTGGGAAAAGAACGAGAGTGGAATTATTAAGATTGCCTTACAATGAGCTGCAAGGACTCTGTGGGCCAACTTTGTTCTCCACACCAATGGATAATGTCCACACTAGACTGGATAATTTTGAAAACGCCGGTTTCGCATAAAAACGATAGGCGTCCACACCAGGTGTTTTTGAAAATACCTCCATCCACATTAAAACGGGTATTTAGGTGAATATCCTCCTACTGGACATGCGCAGGATACATCTACAGAAAACAAGCGAAGAGGAAACAGTATACTATTTCCGTTTCTGTGGCAGCGGTGTGCTATTTCCATTGGTCAAAAACTAGAGTACCTACAACAACAGCAAAAGAAAGCTTTCAACAATGTCCTCGAGGAATACAAAGAAAACCTCCGCTGGAAAAAGCAGACCGGACTTCTTCGTTTGGACAGACGATGAAGTCGAGCTGCTTCAGCGAGTTACAAACGACTACAAAGTCAGCAATGCAGTGGAGAACGTGGACTGGGAGTCATGCCAAACCAAATACAACGACATCCTGGACCGCTATAAAGAACAGTACACCTTTTTGTACGTAGATATGTTGCCTGTACGTGGTAAATAGCTATGTTTAACTCCAAATAAGCTATTAACGTAGACAATAAAGTAAACAAAACATGCGTGAAGCCGTCCGCCATTGTTGTTGTGGTGTTGGAGGTCGCGTTCAACAATGAACTGCTGCACTGCCACCGCCATCTGTTCCGGCACATCATGACAGCGTTTTTAAAAAGCTCCAGTTACCCTGTACACACTACACCACCCAACCAGCGTTTTCAGATTTACACACTCTGGGGAGTGTTTTAGAAAAGCTCTGTTTTTGGGGGAGGAAAACACCGTTTCAGTGTGGACGGAGGGTCAAAATGAAGAGAAAAAGCCTCGGTTATGGATTTATCCCGTCTAGTGTGGACGTAGCCTTAGATTAAGTTGAATTTGCACAAATCTAGTGGAAAACAAAATAGGCCTGCTCAAATGAACTGGTCAAGATTAAAATTGTGTTACTAACTGTAATCCTAACAACACCTTAAGTAAATTTTAAGAGATCCTTCCCAAACAAGTAAGTGCTTACCTTCCTTCCTTTTTGATATGGCAGACATAGTGACCAGACATCGTCGATTCTCCCATGTGGCTAATGAAAGCAAATAACTCATATCCTGCAGATAGAATCAAATCATTGATTATTAAATTCTAATTTATATCAAGCAGACAAAACTATCAAAACCCAGTCCCAGCTCCTGTTTGAGTTTAAAAAATTAACCAATTCTACAGAAATCTTAATGATAATCTAGAATAAAGCCAGCCTTTCAGAGAGGTCAAAAGTTCAAAGTAAAATTTATTACCAGTGTACATACATGTCTCCACGTACAACCCTGATATTCTTTTTCCTGCAGGCATACTCAGCAAATCTATAGAATAGTAACTATAAACAGAATCAATGAAAGAACAAGTAGAGAATAGAAGACAATAAACTGTGCAAATGCAAATATAAAGAGCAGTAAATAACAAGAACATGAAATGACAAGATACAAAGTCCTTAAACTGAGGGCATTTGTTGTGGGAACATCTCAATAAATGAGTGTAGTGTTGCTCTTTTGTTCCAAGAACATGATGGTTGAGGGGCGGTAACTGTTCTTGAACCTGGTGGAGGAAGTCACCTTGCTCCACCTGGTGGAGGCACCTGTACCTTCTATCTGGTGACAGCAGCAAGAAGAGCAATGAGGATCTTTGATGATTGATACTGCTTTCCTACGGAAGTATTTCATGTATACGTGCCCAATGATTGGGAGGGCTTTATCCGTGATGTATTGAGCTGAATCCACTCCCCTTTTGCAGGATTTTCTGCTCAAAGGCATTGACGTCGCCATTCCAGGTTGTAATGCAGCCAGTCAATACATTTTCCACTACATAACTATAGAAGTTTGCCAAAGTTTCTGATGTCATGCCGAATCTCCGCAGACTCCTAAGAAAGTCGAAGGGCTGTCGTGCTTTCTTTGTAATTACATTTATATGATAGGTCCAGGACAGGTCCTCTGAGAAAGTAACTCCCAGGAATTTAAAGTTACTGATCTTCCCCACCTCTGATCCTCCGATGGGGACTGGCTCATAGACCTCTGGTTTCCCTCTCCTGAAGTCTGCTATCAGTTCCTTGGTCTTACTGACATTGTTGTTATGACGCCACTCAGTCTCTCTCCTGTATAGTCATTGAAACCGGTTACCACACTCTTCTTGGGCACCGGTATGATTGAAGTCTGCTTCAAGCAGGTGGGTGCCACACACTGCCGGAACGAGAGATTGAAGACATCTGTCAACACAACAGCCAGTTGGTCAGTACTCCATCCTGACTGGATGCTTTCCAGTGTGTACCATTGCAAAACTAGAAATCATAAACAGCTGAATATTTTCCAGGTTAGCAGCATTTACCTAATTGAAGAATGTACTGTATGTTTTTATTGCAGTGCACATATTTAACAACCGGATCGGTGAGAACTGTAGTTTTCTCAGAGTTGTTATGTGGATGGAAGAAAACACTGGAGAATTTATGCACTGGTGAGAAGCCTTTCACGAAATTCCAGGATACCTAAGAGTGTGGAAGTGTGATATTTGGTAACCTTAAATTAAAATCAAGCAAGAAAAATGGCAAAACTGGAAACAGGTCAATAAAATTTTCATCAAAAGGTAAATAATGTTGAGGTTAAACATTCTGATAGCACGGCAAGAATCTGGATTTATTAAGGAACATTTGTCTGCTGTAATGGGTTTGATTTAATCCTGATGGCATGGATTATCCTCCAAACAAATTCCACATTGAATTCAATGTGATCTGTATCTTCCAGATGTTGCTCATTGTAACCCAAAGGATTTGCAGTAGAAATTCAAGAAATATTTTGATCCAGTTCAAGATGGCGCTGCTGGAGGTGAGCATCAACTCACTGGCAGTTAACAAAACAATATTTACTGACTTCATTAATAATACTTTTTCTGTTAAAAAAAATTATGGTCAATAATCACTGCAAACAATGAAGTGTTGAGTGAAGGCTGAGTCGAGGGTCAAACCGTGCAGGTGCGAGGTGAGGTCGAGGCATATTCAAGGTTGAGGCACATCCGAGACAAAGTTGGGGTAAGCGGCATGGAGCAAGGTCGGAGTGGTGGAGAGGCAGAGTCGAGGCCCATCCACCTAAACTGAGAGCGAGGTTTGATCAATCTAAGTGCTGGGCTGCTTTGGAAAGGTCAGGTAGGGGCTGACAGCTGGAGGTGGGGTCCGGGCCCAGAGCATAACCGGGTGTCAAGGCCGGAACCTAGAGTGGGGAACGACCCAAATTTTGGACGATTTAAATGCTGGGCCAGAGGGATTGAAAAGGCAGGTTGTCGGGCCGGTTCTATGATGTTTATTCAGCGCTGCTCTGAACTGAGGCCAAGGCTGTGGCCTGCTTCGAACTTCATTCTAAATGCTATTTACTTACATTTATTGTTTGATGGGTTGTTTCTCTTTTCCCCTCTGAACAGTGGGTGTTTGTTGGTCGTTTTTTAAAATGGATTCTTTAGCGTTTCTTTGTGTTGTGGCTGCCTGCAAGCAGACGAATCTCAAAGTTGTATAATATATACATACTTCGATAATAAATGTACTTTGAACTTAGATCCTCTTGGAAAATTTGAACAATTCAACTTTCCATTCAAGTGTTACATTTTAAAATTTCGGTACTGGACATTATTAAGACCCATACTACAAATCACTTACACCTTGGAAAATATCATAAGCAATAACTTCCCACTTCAAGGAGGCAAGGCCATGATGTTCAAGACGTGGGATCAATCCAATGAAGGGAACAAACATCCTTTCACAGAAACTACAGCAGAAATTCCGAGACAGCCTTCAATGGATTCCACATTGGCCACAGAGGTGACCACCTAACTACAAATGGAAAAGAATATTTGATGGCAGGTGGGGGTTCAGGGCAGGGTACACAATGGACACAGTTCATGTTTCCTAGATCTAGACTGTTTTTCAATATTTTTGGTGAAGACTGAGGTGATCTAGAAAGCACACTCTGATTGCTGCAGACTCAGTCGAGCTTTGCCATAGATCAAAAATCAGTTGCACGATAAAGGGAGCTTAAATCTTAACAGGCAAGCACTTTGGACATCCAGAAATAGGTGCCTTAGTTAGAACTGTCAAAATAACATGCCAACAGACCCTGATCGAGGCTATTATTGTTTCTTTAGCACAAGATGAAGTCAGCGCAATCTAGCTCAAATAGATGGCTCCCCGCTGAGCAAAGTAAAAGTAAATTGCCTTTTATACAAAATGCAAAGAAATAGCTGATGGCATGGGGAAAGTGGTTTATAACGTCAGAAACATAAACAAAAAACATTCAGTACTCAACAGATCATGCAGCATCTGTATGAATTAACATTTCAGGTCAGCCCCTTGTTATCAGAATAGTTATCCCTTATTTTCCACCCTTTCTGCTTATGCAGCAGATATTCAGAATGGGGAAGTAAAGTTATTTCCTCTTTTAAAAATGTCTTTATTTTGCTGTTCTAACAAAGATATTAGGCCCTCAAAGGCTAATTTAACACCTCCAAAATATACTGGTACCTATATATTGAGAGAAACGATATTGTCAGCAACTGAATGCTCACAGCTCAGTGTGAAGGGGCATTTTGTGAGAATTAGGGTCTCCAGTCCTGGCAAAATCCTTGTGAATCTTTTCTGCATCCTCTCTAGTTTAGTCCTACTCTTCCTATGTCACCATATACAATCATTTTCATATGGGCCTTTCTGTAAATACAAGAAACACAACAGAATCATTAAAAGACCACACCCAACTGGACGGACAAACAACCAATGTGCAAAAAAATACAAACTGTGCAAATACAAACAGAAAGGAGAAAAAAAAATATTATTATTATAAATAACTAAGCAATAAATATCACGGACAAGAAATGAAGAGTCTTTGAATGTGAGTCCATAGATTGTGGGAACAATTCAGTGATGGAGCAAGTGAAATTGAGTGAAGTTATCACCTCTGTTTCAAGAGCCCAATGGCTGAGGAGTAATAGCTGTTCCTGAACCTGGTGGCAAAAGTCCTGAGACTCCCATGCCTTCTTCCTGACGGCAGCAGTGAGAAGAGAAACATCAGGTAGTCCTGATGAAGGGTCTTGGCCCAAAGCACTGACGATGTACTCTTTTCCATAAATGCTGCCCGGCCTGCTGAGTTCCTTCAGCATTTTGTGTGTTTTGCTTGGATTTCCATCATCTGCAGATTTTCTCTTGTTTGAGAAGAGAACATAGAATGGATAGTGGAGATCCTTTATGATAGATTCTGCTTTCTTGTGACAGCGCTCCATGTAGATTTGCTCAAAGGTTACAGAGGCCTTTACCCATGATGAACTGAGCCGTACCCACTACTTTTTGTAGGCTCTTCCATTAATGGGCATTGGTGTTTCCATTGTGTTTGCACATGGCCAAGCGGTTAAGGCGTTGGTCTAGTGATCTGAAGGTCGCTAGTTCGAGCCTCAGCTGAGGCAGCGTGTTATGTCCTTCAGCAAGGCACTTAACCACACAGTGCTCTGCGACGACACCGGTGCCAAGCTGTATCGGCCCTAGTGCCCTTCCCTTGGACAACATCAGTGGCGTGGAGAGGGGAGACTTGCAGCATGGGCAACTGCCGATCTTCCATACAACCTTGCCTAGGCCTGCGCCCTGGAAACCTTCCAAGGCACAAATCCATGGTCTCACGAGACTAACAGATGCCTATTATACCAGTCCGTGATACAACCAGTCAATATACTCTCCAGCAGACATCCATAGAAGGTTGTCAAAGTTTTATAAGTCATGTCAAATCTTCACAAACCTTTAAGAGAGAAGAGATACTGCTGTGCCTGCTTCACAATGGTACTTATGTGCTGGGCCTAAAAAATGATAACACCAAGGAAGTTAAAGTTGCTGACCCTCTCCACCTCTGATAAGGACTTCAGTTTCCTCCTCCCTTGGTCTTACTAACGTTGACTGAGAGGTTGTTGTTGTGCCACCACTCTGTCAGATTTTTATCTCCCTCCTATAAGCTGATTTATCACCACTTTTGCTTCGGCTAACGACAGTGGTGTCATCAGCAAACTGAAATATGGCATTGAAGCTACACCCTCACAGTCATAAGTCTTTAGTGAGTAGAACAGGAGGCTAAGCACACAAGCTTGTGGTGCACCTGTGCTGAGTGTGGAGATGTTGTTGCCAATATGAACTGACTGGGGCCTGCAACTGAGGACATCAAGAATCCAGTGACATAAGGAGGTATTGAGGCCTAAGTCTTGAAGCTTATTGATCAGTTTTGAGGGGATGATAGTATTAAATGCCAAACTGTAGTCAATGAAGAGCATCCAGATGTGTGCATCTTCACTGTCCAGATGTTCCAGGATTGAGTGAAGATCCAATGAGATGGCATCAACTGTGGACCGGTTGCTCCAGTAGGCAAGTTGAAATGGATCCAAGTTGCTTCTAGACAGGAATTGATATGTTTTATCACCAACAACTCAAAACACTTCATCACAGTGGATGAAGATACTGCTGGACAATAGTCATTTAGGTAGATTTAGAACAATATTTGGCAAAACATCAATGACCTGAAATGTTAACTCTCTGGTACCTCTCTACAACTATATCCTGACCAGTTGAACAATTACATCATTTGTCAGGTTTCCATCATCCACTGTAAAATGTTGTTGTGTTGTGCTTTAGGTAGTACACCAGAGTATAAGGAACAGGAGCAGGAGAAGCACCCACATTCTCTCAAGACTCTTCTAACATTGGATACTGAGTAATGTCATCTCTGGCCTCAAATCCAGTTTCCTGCCCACCCTCCATCTCACTTGAAATTTCTAATGTCCAGAAATCTATCTCAGCCTTAATTAGAGTTATTAACTCAGCACTCAAACCCCTGAGTTTCAAAGGTCCACAACTCCCAAAAGAAAACTTCCTTTTCTGGTCTAAGGCCTGAAGCAATGCCCTCCACATCCTCACAGCATCCACTTTGTCAACTTTCTCTTTAGGACAGGGGTTCCAAACTTTTTTTTATGCCATGGAGCCTTACCGTTAATCGAGGAGCCCGTAGACCCCAGCTTGGGAACCCCTGCTTTAGAATATTAATTTTCAAAGAGATTACATTCTTCCAAATGCTGGGCAGAATGGACCTGATCTACACAAATCATTCCTCATTAGATAAGCTCAGGGACCAAACCGTTGAGTCTTCAGTACACAGCCTTTCAAAATGACCTACTTCCAGGTCCGTCCTTGATTCTGGGCCCTGCCGGCTCTGTTTCCGTATCGATGTGTGATTGTGAATCAATCTCCAACGTCGCCTCGCTTTCATCCTCGCTGTCTGCGTGCGTGAAGATCCAGTCCAATGCTCTCTCCAAGTTGTTATTCTACAAAAGGAGCAATATTGAGATTAAGCGCAAGTTTATAATTAAATCTGAGTCCTGCTAAAAATGATCTGCACCACATCTTCAGGTTGAAAAGTGAACAGAACATCACTAATGAAGACATCATACCATCAACTTACGTTGTCCATAATTAAATGAGAAACTAACTATATTAAAGCTATTGCATTAACTCTGTCAATAGCTTAGAATTCTTACTTGCTTATAATGATATGGAAGAAGACCATTCAGCCCATCAGGCCCACACCTGACTAGCAATTCCATCAATCCTTTCCCCTCTCTTTCTCCTGTAGCCCTGCATCATTTTCTTCTCACATATCATTTAACTCTCACTTTGTTCTTTTGTCACTTATCTGCATTTGCACAATCTTAGGAGCTAATTAACCTACCAGCATGTCTTTAGGATATGTCAGAGAACTGAAACACCCAGCAGAACACAGTCCGAGGGGCAAACATGCAAACTCTGCACAGACAATAGGATTGAACCCGAGTCCCTGGAGTTGTGAGACATCAGTACCAACACGCCACCATACAATTAAAAAGAATGTGTCAAGCTATGTAGGGCAGTTCAATACATACCTGAAATGAATGTAGACAACTCCGTCATCATTAGCTGAAGCTGAGTCTCGTCACAGTTTCAATCACATACAAAAATAGGAAATGAAAGAAATATTTATTTTGGTCATTGGCCTGAAATATTGGCCCAGAATTTATGGTTGTAATGAGGACAAAATAGTTACTGTTAACCTTCTTACTCTGTGAAGCTAACAGCAACTTCTGGCATATGGATGTTTGTGGTCAAACACCGAAGACCTGAAGGAGTTTCTATCTAGTGAATAAGGCAGCTAACTGCAGCCTTCAAGAAGAAACCAATGACCTCACCATTTTAATAGACTATTTTCACAACAAACACCACTGAGAACACTGCACCTTGTTTGAAAGAGCATTAGGGTGTCACTGGGTCTGTAAATGCTATTGCCTTCGTATGTTCCTGTTCCCTCATGTAATTACTTCAAAATCTCGAGTTTTATAATAAGAATTAAACATTTCCTTCTTTGCAATGTAGCTTATGGTTCATGCTTCATCATTGTTGGCAATTCCATATAGACAGAGAGATTTAGCATAGAAACTCCCCTTTGTCCCACCAAGTTTAGAGCTACAGCTACCACCCTCCCAGTTACATTGAACTTACATTAATACTGTTGAAGACTATGACATCTATGATATATTCCAACCCCCACAACTGAGTCCTCTGATTCTCTCACTCACCTATGCACAAAAAACAATTCTACAGTGGCCATCCTAGGACCTCCAAACTCCCACATCTTTAATATGTGGGAAGTAAGTGAAAGAAACCCATAGTCACAAGAAGAACATGAAAAGTCAGGAGCAGAAGGGGTGATCAGTTTCACGTTCCTGGTGTCAACATCTCCGAGGACCTATCCCGGACCCAACATTGATACAATTGCAAAGAAGGCTTGAGAGCATCTATATTTCATTAGGAGTTTGAGGGAGTATTGTCACGAAGGACTCTAGCAAATTTCTACCGATGTACCGTGGAGAGCTTTCTAACTGGTTGCAAAACCACCTGCTATGGAGAGGCCACTGCACAGGAGTGAAGGAAGCTGCAACGGGTTGCAGACTCAGCCAGCTCCCTCAATGGGGACTAGCCTTTGCACCATCAAGTACATCTTCATAAGACAATGCCTAAGAGAGGCAGCATTGCTCATTAAGGACCCCATGACCTAGGACGTGCTTTCTTCTTGTTACTACCGTCAGAGGGGAGGTACAAGAGCCTGCAAACACACTCACAACATTTTAGGGACAGTTTCTTCAGCTCTGTCATCACATTTCTGAATGGACAATGAACCGTTCAGATATATACGTAGATATATATAGATATTAAGCATGGTTGACTCAGAGTCTCCTCATGGACAGCACCTGAGGTCAGGATTAAACCTGAGTTTCTGGCACTGCAAGGTGCCAGTGTTCCACAGAAAACCATAGCCTGGCAGACCTCCATTCTACACTGTAACACTCTAGTTTGAGGTTTGCTGGAGGCTTGATGCCTTCCCATTCTGGTGCAGCTCATCCCTCAACATTGTACCAGCTAAGGTATTTCCATTCATTTGTTGTTCTTCATTAACAACCTAGATTATTGTTTCTTTTCCTTTTAAAAATATAACGCATGCCCAGACTTACAGTTGCTTTCAGTGCTTGGATGGCTTGGCTCCTGTGAAATCCCATTGATGTGATAATGGCAACAATCTCCTCTGGTGGCTGGTTTTTCGTTGAAGAGGCTCCTCCAGCAAGACCAACTTCGTACTGACCCAACTCAGCAGTGCCAAGTTCATTACATCCTGACAGTGCCAGTGGCTCAGCAAAATCTAGTGGGAAGAGCAGAAAATTAAAACAAATTAACTTATTAATAAATTACCTCCAATTGTAATTGCTTTGGTTGCGGTAGTGTGGATTTCAACTGTTAAAGCATTATGCTCTGGAGTTCCATACACTCCTTTTCCCTTTTTGCTCTTTTATGATACTTTTTAAAAACAATGGAGATTTTTTTTGTAACTTTTAGATCACCTGCCCTATTATGTCTCGATGTGGCTAGTCAACAGTTTTTATTTGAGAACACTTCCCTTAAATGCCATCAACATTTCTGCTATGTTAAAGTGATATATAAATAGAAACTGCAAGATCTAAAATTTCAGTTCTGGTCCATGTGACAAGTCAACAACAACACTGCAATAAGCATAACCAGTGTGCCATCTTTTGTGATAGCATTGCCCTTGTGGGTGGTTTTACGGCCCTCATCTTACACCTTATCTTATTTTCTAAACACTTCCTCAGAAGTTATACATTGCAATTTAACATATGAAGGCAGATCTGAAACACATACACTGCCAGAATGGTAATCAATAATTACAGCATCAGATTTTCCTACAATACTTACTAAAAGGCTGAGATCCTTAGATCAGCATAACTTTTTTACATTTCTGAATAACTAGCTGTAGTTTTATTCTTGGTTTGTGTAAAGCCTATCAGAATAAAGTCTGCCAACGATAACATACGTCCCATTGAAAATTATAAATTGAATTTAGGGACTGCATGCCTTGTCAGAAAACCCTGACGTTTGTGTGTTGGCCACTAGGCCTCTTCCCTTACCAGGTTCTTCCATGTGTGCTATGATCCAGTTAAAGGCCAACTCAGCCCCCAAATTTCCAGTGTAGTAAACCGCTTTCCGACATGCCTCCAGGGGAAATCCCATCTCAGCCAGCTGCATTACTGCAGATTCATCTATTTCAGGAGCTGCAGAAAAAGGGGGACACTTGGAAGAAAGATCAGAAAATAAAAGATTGACGTTCTCAGAATACAGCTGATATAAAATTATACCACATGTCAGGATTGTCAATTATCTGCACATTTTAAAAAATCTCTAGCACACTACATATTATTAGTGAAAATTGCTGCTCAGGAGATCTGTATCAAGTATGAGAATGTGAGAAGAAGACAGGTATTGACTGGAATTGCATTACCAGAAGAAATTACTAGTTTGGATACAGCTTTTAATATTATTGCAATGAGTATTAATTAAGCAAGTAGTGGGGGAGCTTCATACAAGAAGATACTAGATTTCAGAATTGAGACTGAAAGCATGTTTTTGGAAAAGCTCATAGAAATAAACAATGAAAAGTTGGGATTAAAGTGAAGTACAGCCCATTAATGGAAAAAGGAAAGTCATAAATATATTTGCTAAAGTAAAATTGAAAATAATACATACTCTCCATCAAATGGTTCAGCAGATGGCCTGAAAGATAAAGCAACAACATTAGTTTTCATTCGTTACCCAGTTACAAACTTCTGCTTTCCAACTTTCCTAAAGATACTGACTGATCTCTAGAAGTATAAGTAGTAGGCAATACTCTACACAAGAGTAATTCAGTTGACACAAAGAAAATCTGATTCTGACACCCTCATTCATTTGCTATAGATCATTCTATAACCTCAAGAGCAACAATCTCCAGCAACTTTCCCTCATCTCGATTCTGACTGTGCTCTGGCACCCAATGTTACCCAACAAGGATCAGGTAACTCAGCACACAGTACTCAATGGATGCAAAACTTCTCTGATTTCCACAAGTCAACATTATACCAACTGGAGATGAAAGAGTCTGGAAATACTGCAATCTGGAACAACACACCAAATGGTAAAGGAACTCGGCAGGCCAGGCAGCACATATAGAAGGAAGTGTACAGTCGACAAGACTATTCATCTAAACTGAAAAGGTAGAGGAAAGTTACAGACGGAAAGATCCTCCAGTCTATCTTTCAGTCCAGGTAGTGTCTTGACCTGAAACAGCAACCATTTCCCTTCATAGATGCTGCCTGACCTGCTAAGTTCCTCCAGCATTTTTGTGTATTATGACACTGACTAGACTGGTTAGTTAATCAACAAGAACCTCTATTTGCTGAATCAAAAGAGACCTCGAAAACACACTTTATTCAGAAAGTATGTTTATGGCAGCTAAAATACACTCAGTGGCCACTTTATTAGGTACATCTGCTTGTTAATTCAAATATATATTCAGCCAATCACGTGGCAGCAACTCAATGCTTAAAAGCATGCAGACATGGTCAAGAGGTTCAGTTGTTGTTCAGACCAAATATCAGAATGGGGAAGAAATGTGAATTAAGTGACTTTGACTGTGGAATGATTGTTGGTGCCAGACAGGGTGGTTTGATTATCTCAGAAACTGCTGATCTCCTGGGATTTTCATGCACAACAATCTCTGGAGTTTACAGAGCAAACATCCCAAAATGCTTTAGAAATTTTGATGTAATATGTGTTTCGAATCACCAGCACAATTTTTACCTGCTCCCTTGAGGCTAATATATGTCTATCCCGGAGAAAGCATTTTGATTCAAATAAGTGCAATTTTAATCTCTCAATGAAAATATGCAGCATTTGCATCAAATGTTTGATTCCTAATAGTTCAAAGATTTTATTTCAACTTTGACATAATTTCCTGTCAATTTTCTGATTTCACTGTACCTCATAAACTATATGATGCCTTTGGATTACGTTACTTGAGGGGAATCACAATGCTTTTTTTGTTTTTGTAGCCCAATGTCTGTTCCGATCAGTACTTTGGTAAACCTTCTCTAAACTGCTTCCAACACAACAGCATCTTTCCTCAAATATGAAGACCAATATAATACATGGCATGGCATTCCATTAATGGCCTATATCGGTGAAGGATAACCTCCCTAATCTATATTCAATCCCCCAGCAAATAAATGAGAACATTCTGTTATATTTCCTAATTCCATGCCCCAACTGCATTTTCTTGTGAATCATACAACAGGACACACAACTCATTGTGCATTCCAAAGCTATGCAACTTCTTCCTATTTATCCCACTTCTTATTTTGCTCCTGCCAAAATGGACAATCCCCATGCCTGATCTTTGCACATTCACTTACTTCTGTGGCCTCACACCCTCTTCACCATTTACTTTCAGGGAATTTAGCAACCATACCTTTTGGTGTCTTTATCCAAGTAATTGATATCAATTAGAAAATGTTGAGAATCCAGCAACCAGAATCCCTCTGACCAATCAGAAGAAACACCTATGCCAGCTCGGTTTCCTTTCAGTCAGCGAGCCTTTCTCCTCACTGATACATTACCTCCTCCATCGTGAGCTTTCATTGTCTGCAATGATCTTAGGGGAAACACCTTAGGAAATGCCTTCTGGAAATCTAAATATCATACATCCACCAGTTTCCTTTATCTGCAGCACACGTTATTTTCTCAAATAAAAATATTGGTCAATTATGATTACCCTTCCAAACACAGTCAGCTTTGCCTGATTATCTTGAATTTTTCCAAGGGCTCTGTTATAATTTACTTTAACTTCTAACAAATTTGCCATGACAAAGGTTAAGCTCTCTAGCCCCTAGCTTCTTGTCAAATACCTCCTCCTCCTTTCTGAATAAAAATATTTCCTTTACTATTTTTCTGTTTAATGAAACTTTGCCCAAATCCAGGAAATTTTTGAAAATCAAAAGTAACTCATCAGTTCTTCCACAAACCACTTTTTTTAAAGACCCTAGATGAAGTTGATCAGGATCTGAGGACTTCAGTCAGTGGCTCCAACAATTCTAGTGATTACAAATTTGCTCGTTCTTCCTTAATTCCTTCAGCTTTCCTTGTACCTATTTTTGGAATGTTACTTGTATCCTCTATAGTGAAGAGTGGAACAAAATACCAATCTAATTTACCTGTGAGCTCCTTGTTTTCCAATACTAATTCTCCACACTCACTTTCTATAGGACCAATGCTCACCTTATTAACAAGTTTCCTTTTCAAAGTAAGGACAGAAACTCTTACTGCCTTGATATCTCTAGCTCACTTTATGTCATAGTTCAATATTTCCTTTAGTTTTAGTGTTTTTATATATACTGTTCTAACTTCTGAACTGCCATCTATTTTCATACAATAACTTGCTTTTTCTTTAAGCTTAATATGATCTTTAACTTAAACGTGAATGTACCTACAAGTATCCAGGAGTGCACCTGGATGACAAGCTTGAGTGGGGCACCAACACAGAGGCTGTGTACAAGAAGGGTCAGAGTGCCTCTACTTCCTGAGGTTCTTTGGAGTATGCAGGCTTCTCCTTCACATGTTCTACCAGTCTGTTGTTGGCAGTACAATCTTCTATGCAGTGGTTTGCTGGAGCAATGGCATCAACATGGGTAATGCCAAAAGGGTCAATAAACTGATTAGAAAGGCTGACTTTATTATAGAAGTCAAACTGGAGGCTGTGGTAGAACCAAGGCCCCAATGGAAAATCCTGACAATCCTGGACAATGTTCCTCACCCTCTGAAGCCACCTTGGCTGAACAGAGGAGCACTTTTAGTAATAAATTAAGACAACTGCACTGCTCGAAAGAGCACTATGTGAGGTCATTCCTATCCTTTGCCATTAGGCTCTATAATGAATCAATCTATAGCCAGGGAAATGATGAGGTAACCTATTTTTAAATTCTTTCTTACTTCTTATCTAACATTTGTATATTTGTAATGCCACTGTGACATTGTAATTTCCTTTGGGATCAATAAAGTATCTATCTATCTAATTTCGACAGCTGGATCCTCCACTAAAATTTTACCTTCCCAAAGACACCCATAAGTCCAACAATGAAACCTGTGGGAATTATCCCATGGCATGCAATTCCCAGCCATACCCTACTGCAATGTATATGCATTCTTGCTTCAAGGATACTAACAATTTATATTCTAGAGCATTAAAAGAAGTGGCTGTGAGAACAGTGAATATTCCTAAAATCATCTGCTTTACAAAGCCCAAAGCCTCTAAAACCTGATGTTGGAATTAACAGTTCATCACAGCTTTTAATGAAGTGAATTAAGTTCAAGGCCATCGTGTCTCCTCAAAAACAATTTGTAAGTGTTAGTTTAAACGCAAACAACAGGAATTCTGCAGATGCTGGAAATTCAAGCAACACACATCAAAGTTGCTGGTGAACGCAGCAGGCCAAGCAGCATCTGTAGGAAGAGGCGCAGTCGACGTTTCAGGCCGAGACCCTTCGTCAGGACTAACTGAAGGAAGAGTGAGTAAGGGATTTGAAAGTTGGAGGGGGAGGGGGAGATCCAAAGTGATAGGAGAAGACAGGAGGGGGAGGGATAGAGCCGAGAGCTGGACAGGTGATAGGCAAAAGGGGATACGAGAGGATCATGGGACAGGAGGTCCGGGAAGAAAGACAAGGGGGGGGGAGGTGACCCACAGGATGGGCAAGAGGTATATTCAGAGGGACAGAGGGAGAAAAAGGAGAGTGAGAGAAAGAATGTGTGCATAAAAATGAGTAACAGATGGGGTACGAGGGGGAGGTGGGGCCTTAGCGGAAGTTAGAGAAGTCGGTGTTCATGCCATCAGGTTGGAGGCTACCCAGACGGAATATAAGGTGTTGTTCCTCCAACCTGAGTGTGGCTTCATCTTTACAGTAGAGGAGGCCGTGGATAGACATGTCAGAATGGGAATGGGATGTGGAATTAAAATGTGTGGCCACTGGGAGATCCTGCTTTCTCTGGCGGACAGAGCATAGATGTTCAGCAAAGCGGTCTCCCAGTCTGCGTCGGGTCTCACCAATATATAAAAGGCCACATCGGGAGCACCGGACGCAGTATATCATCCCAGTCGACTCACAGGTGAAGTGATGCCTCACCTGGAAGGACTGTTTGGGGCCCTGAATGGTGGTAAGGGAGGAAGTGTAAGGGCATGTGTAGCACTTGTTCCGCTTACACGGATAAGTGCCAGGAGGGAGATCAGTGGGGAGGGATGGGGGGGACGAATGGACAAGGGAGTTGTGTAGGGAGCGATCCCTGGCGGAAGTTACGCCACTCCAACGGGATCCCACCACTAAGCATATCTTTCCCTCCCCCCCTCTCTCTGCATTCCGCAGGGATCGCTCCCTACACAACTCCCTTGTCCATTCGTCCCCCCCATCCCTCCCCACTGATCTCCCTCCTGGCACTTATCCGTGTAAGCGGAACAAGTGCTACACACGCCCTTACACTTCCTCCCTTACCACCATTCAGGGCCCCAAACAGTCCTTCCAGGTGAGGCATCACTTCACCTGTGAGTCGACTGGGGTGATATACTGCGTCCGGTGCTCCCGATGTGGCCTTTTATATATTGGTGAGACCCGACGCAGACTGGGAGACCGCTTCGCTGAACATCTACGCTCTGTCCGCCAGAGAAAGCAGGATCTCCCAGTGGCCACACATTTTAATTCCACATCCCATTCCCATTCTGACATGTCTATCCACGGCCTCCTCTACTGTAAAGATGAAGCCACACTCAGGTTGGAGGAACAACACCTTATATTCCGTATGGGTAGCCTCCAACCTGATGGCATGAACATTGACTTCTCTAACTTCCGGTAGGCCCCACCTCCCCCTCGTACCCCATCTGTTACTCTTTTTTATGCACACATTCTTTCTCTCACTCTCCTTTTTCTCCCTCTGTCCCTCTGAATATACCTCTTGCCCATCCTCTGGGTCACCCCCCGCCCCCCCCGTCTTTCTTCCCAGACCTCCTGTCCCATGATCCTCTCGTATCCCCTTCTGCCTATCACCTGTCCAGCTCTCGGCTCCATCCCTCCCCCTCCTGTCTTCTCCTATCATTTTGGATCTCCCCCTCCCCCTCCCACTTTCAAATCCCTTACTCACTCTTCCTTCAGTTAGTCCTGACGAAGGGTCTCGGCCTGAAACGTCGACTGCGCCTCTTCCTATAGATGCTGCCTGGCCTGCTGCGTTCACCAGCAACTTTGATGTGTGTTGTAAGTGTTAGTGCTGTGTTTCTCCAAAGGAAAACAAATAAACGTAAAAAAACAGGACAAAGACAAGAAAATATGTAGTTGCTGGAAATGCAAGCAACACACACAAAATGCTGGAGGAACTCAGCAGGCCAGGCTGCAGCTATGGAAAAAAAGTGTCAACAGCTGATGTTTCGGGCTGAGACCCTGTTGATAGAAAATAGGACAGGAGAGGCCATTCAGCCCTCCGGGTTTACTTCACCATTCAATACAATCAAGTTTTATTTACCTATCTCAATAACATATCTTCCCACTTATTCCTTGATGCTTTACGCCTAGAATTTTATCAACTTCCATCTCAAGAATAGTTCCTGAATGAGGTAATGAATTCCAGAGATTCAGCATCCTGTGAGGGAAATGTCTTTCCTCATGTCAGTCCTAAAGCTCTTATTCGGAGACTGTGACTCCTCATTTGAAAATCCCATAGCCAGATTCCCCCAATCTTATTCTTCACCCTCTAATCTGTGGGAATTACTCCCATTTTCTACAGAGCTCTGGAAAATAACTCACGATTCACTATTTTAACAGCTACCTCTTTCAGAGCTCTAGATTGGAAATTATTAGTATCCTTGCAGCAAAAATGCATACACATTGCTTCAATGAGATGAACAGGTCATAGATTAACACATCATAATTGAGCTGTAAACTGTGATGTAAGAATGAGTTACCTTTACTTTGATCGGTTATGACAATGGGTGGAGAAATATCAGGCAGTTCTTCCTCTCCCGGTTGCAAACCTGTTGCTCTTAGGTGGGAGACATCTAGGAGATCTGGCATATCTATCGAGACATCTAAAGCACAGTGCATAGAAGAACTATAGTCATGTGATGTGCCTTACAACACATATGGACTTAAAATAGCCAAACAACTTTTATGTTCAGGAAAAATGAGCAGGTGCACATTCTTTTAATTACAACTAAAATATTTCACACTTTACCCCTTAACCAAAATCTTCAAATTTCAAAGAAAATTTATCAAAGTACATATACAGCCCTGAGATTCATTTTCTTGCGGGCATTTACAGGAAATACAGAAGCACAATAGAATCAAAGAATGACTGACCCCATCCAAAGTGCAAAAGACAACAAACTGTGCAAATACAAAGAGAAAGAAATAAAGAAATAATATAAATGATAATAAATAAGTAATAAATATCGAGAACATGAGACGAAGAGTCTTGAATGTGAGTTCATGGTTTGTGAGAACATTTCAGTGACGGGGTGAGTGAAGCTGAAGTTGTCCTCTCTGGTTCTAGAGCCTGATAGCTGAGGGTAATAACTGAAGCCAGTGGTGTGGGTCCTGAGGTGACTGTACCTTCTTCTTGATCGCAGCAGCAGAAGCAGAGCATGCCCTGAATGGTGGTGGTCCTTGATGATGGATGCTACTTTCCTGCGACAGCGTGCCATGTAGATGTGCTCAATGGAAGGGAGGACTTTACCCGTGATAAACTGGGCTGTATCCACTACTTTTTGTAGGCTCTTCCATCCAAGGGCACTGGTGTTTCCATACCAGGCTGTGATGCAACCCAGTCAATATATATTACACTCCACTACACATCAATAGAAGTTCGTCAAAGTTTTAGATGATGCGCTGAATCTTGACCACTTCTAAGCAAGCAGAGGAGCTCAAACACGAGGAAACCTGAAGATGCTGGAAATTCAAGCCACACACATCAAAGTTGCTGGCGAACGCAGCAGGCCAGGCAGCATCTCCGGGAAGAGGTACAGTCGACGTTTCGGGCCGAAACCCTTCGTCAGGACTAACTGAAGGAAGAGTGAGTAAGAGATTTGAAAGTGGGAGGGGGAGGGGGAGATCCGAAATGATAGGAGAAGACAGGAGGGGGAGGGATGGAGCCAAGAGCTGGACAGTTGAATGGCAAAAGGGATATGAGAGGATCATGGGACAGGAGGCCCAGGGAGAGAGAAAAGGGGGAGGGGGGGAAAACCCAGAGGATGGGCAAGGGGTATCGTGAGAGGGACAGAGGGAGAAAAAGAAGAGAGAGAAAAAGAATGTGTGTATATAAATAGATAACGGATGGGGTACGAGGGGGAGGTGGGGCATTAGCAGAAGTTTGAGAAGTCAATGTTCGTGCCATCAGGTTGGAGGCTACCCTGGCGGAATATAAGGTGTTGTTCCTCCAACCTGAGTGTGGCTTCATCTTTACAGTAGAGGAGGCCGTGGATAGACATATCAGAATGGGAATGGGATGTGGAATTAAAATGTGTGGCCACTGGGAAATCCTGCTTTCTCTGGCGGACAGAGCGTAGATGTTCAGCAAAGCGGTCTCCCAGTCTGCGTCGTGTCTCGCCAATATATAGGCCACATCAGGAGCACCGGACGCAGTATATCACCACAGCCGACTCACAGGTGAAGTGTCGCCTCACCTGGAAGGACTGTCTGGAGCCCTGAATGGTATTAAGGGAGGAAGTGTAAGGGCATGTGTAGCACTTGTTCCACTTACAAGGATAAGTGCCAGGAGGGAGATCGGTGGGGAGGGATGGGGGGGGGATGAATGGACAAGGGAGTCGCGTAGGGAGCGATCCCTGCAGAAAGCGGGGGTGGGGGGCAGGGAGGGAAAGTTGTGCTTAGTCGTGGGATCCCATTGGAGGTGGCGGAAGTTACGGAGAATAATATGTTGGACCCGGAGGCTGGTAGGGTGGTAGGTGAGGACAAGGGGAACCCTATTCCTAGTGGGGTGGCGGGAGGATGGAGTGAGAGCAGATGTACGTGAAATGGGGGAGATGCGTTTGACAGCAGAGTTGATGGTGGAGGAAGGGAAGCCCCTTTCTTTAAAAAAGGAAGACATCTCCCTCGTCCTGGAATGAAAATCCTCATCCTGAGAGCAGATGCGGTGGAGACAGAGGAATTGCAAGAAGGGGATGGCATTTTTGCAAGAGACAGGGTGAGAAGAAGAATAGTCCAGATATCCAGATAGCTGTGAGAGTCAGTAGGCTTATAGTAGACATTAGTAGATAAGCTGTCTCCAGAGATAGAGACAGAAAGATCTAGAAAGGGGAGGGGACATCAGTAGATAAGTTGTCTCCAGAGATAGAGACAGAAAGACCTAGAAAGGGAAGGGAGAGGAACTGTTGTGTTTTCTTCCTAAAATCAGTTATGTGATGCACCCAAGACAGATCCTCTGAAATGCTAACACTGAAAATTTTAAAGTTTCTGAAACTCTCCATCTGTGATTTCCTGGTGAGGACTGGTTCATTGACCTCAGGTTTCCTGCTCCTAAAGTTAATAATAAACTCCTTAGTCTTGAGTGAGAGTTTGTTGTTGCAGCACCACTCAGGCAGATTTTCAATCTCTCTCCAGTTGCTGATTGGGCACCACCTTTTATTCGGCCAATGACAGCGGTGCTGTCAGCAAACTTGAAAATCGCATTGGAGCTGTGCTGAGCCTCACAGTCATAAGTACAACGAGAGTAGATCAGGGGGCTAAGCACGCAGCCGTGTGGTGCTCCTGTGCTGATGGAGATCATGGAGGAGATGTTGTTGCCAATCCAAACTGACTGGGGTCTGTAAGTGAGGAAATCGAGGATCTAATGGCACAAAGAGGTATTGACATCTAGGTCTTGAAGCTGATTAATTTTGAGGGGCTAATAGTGTTGAAAGCTGAGCAGTAGTCGATAAACAGCATCCTGATGTACGCATCTTTGCTGTCCAGATGTTCCACGGTTGAGTGAAGAGCCAATGAGATGGCATCTGCTGTAGACCTGTTGTACCTGTCAGCAAATTGGAGCCGATCCATGTTCCTTCTCAGGTAGGAGTTGATATTTTATCAGGAACCCTTCAAAACACTTCATCTCTGTGGATGTAAGTGCTATGGGACAATAATCACTGAGGCAGGTTACCATTTTCTTCTTAGGCATCAGTATAATTGAAGCAGGTGGCTACAACAGACAGCCAAAGTGAGAGGTTAAAGCTATATCAGTGAACACTCCAGCCAGTTGATCAGCACATCTTTTATAACTTGGCCACATCTGGGCCGGATGCTCTCCGAGGGTTCATCCCCCTGAAGGCAGCTCGCATATCAGCCTCAGAGACTGAAACCACAGGGTCACTGGGGAGTGTGGAAGTTCGTGAAGGTTCCTCCATTTTTTGATGGTCTAAGTGAACACCAAAAGGCATTGATCTCATCTGGAGCTTGGTTTCACTTTATAGGAGATCATAGCATTCAAGCTCTGCCACACCTGTCCAGCATCCTTCAGTGATACAAGTTGGGTCCAGAATTGCTACTTAGCACGTGAATGGCTTTCTAGACATTATACCTGGACCTCCTGTATTTTATTTGGTCGCCAGATCTGATTACCACTGATCTCGTGGTTCATCCATGGCTTCTGCTTGCAGAAGACTGAATGATTTTGTAGGACACACTCAAATGCAACTGTTTTTATAAAGTATATGACAACTGTGGTATATTTGTTCAGATCCTCTGAGGAGTCCTTGAATATAGTCTAGTCCACCGACTCAATGCAATTTGCGTAGCCACTCTTCTGCCTCCTGCAATAACATCTTTGTTGTCCTCATCTCTGGAGCCTTACTCTTTAGCCTCTGCCTGTATGCAGGAAGGAGGACAGCCAAGTGATCAGATTTCCCAGTCTAGGCATGGAACTGTAGGCATTCCTAATTGTGGTAAATATGTGACTGAGTGTGTTGGGCCCCTGCTGCTGCAGGTGGTATGTTTATGATAATTAGGCAGACATTTCTTCAAACAAACCTGACTGAAGTCCCCAACAATGATTTGAAAGGCTTTAGGGTAGGCTGTTTCTTATTTGCTGATGGCGACACCCAATACATTGAGTGCTTGCTTAACGTCGGACTTTGGCAGGATGTAAATTGTGGCCAGGATCACAGAGGAGAACTCTCTCAGTAAGTGGAACGGTCGGCACTTAATCCAGGTCAGGGCAACAAGACTTCGACAAGTTCATTGCATCCAAGCACCACAAAGAGTTAGAGTTTATCATGAAACATGGACCCCCACGTTTTGCTTTTTCTGAATCAGCAGTCCTGTCCAAGTGGTGTATCGAAAAGTCATCAGGTCTTACTGAAGTATCTGACGCGTCCAAAGTGACCCTTGACTCTGGGAAACAGAGAACACAGCAATTCCTCACTTCCCGCTGACTTAGCAATCTTGCGTGTAGGTCCTCAATCTTGTTCTCCAGTAACTGTACATTTGCTAATAACAGGGAGTTTCATTCTTCGGCATTTTAGTCTGGCTTGGAATCCTCCGCTCCTTCTTCACTTCCACCCATGGCGACGCACCTTCATCTGCTTAAAGGTGCCGTACTTGCGTGCTTGGGAGTTGTCCGTGAGCTCTTCAAAGGATCGTGAAATCGCTGGCTGATTACAACAGTCTTCATTGTAATATAAGAAGCAGCACACATGCAAGTAGCTTTATTAACCAAAACAGATATCAACAGAACATCTCACTGAGTAGTCATATAATTTAGTTCATGGCCTACTTATTGGTACCCGAGTAGACTCAGAACACTGAGAGGGATGCAGTCATCAGTCAAAACAATAACATGTGAATTTGGTATTATTTATTGAATGTGGTTCAGAATAACAGATTCTGTATTTCTGAACGATGGAGTTAAAGATTTCAAATTTGTCGATTAAACTCCAGTTAAATGTAAAGCAAAGCAGCCCAACAATCTATCAACTGTGAAAGGTGTTCATTGAACTTAACACGATCAGAGGACAAGTTCCATGCACCAAATTCCAAGAAATGTATCATTTAAGTATTTGACACCTTAGCTAAAAAATAATTGGAGGGACAAATAAAGAAAACTATAAATCCCACATCCAAATTCCGTGATTTCAAGTCCACATTTCTCATTGATCCCCATGGATTAATTACAGTTTGAAAGTGACAGAGAAGGATACCAGATGTGATCTGCAATGGCCAGTAGCTATTTTCTGCACATCTTTAATGTCACTGGAGAGATTGTCCAGATTTGTTAGGTAGATAGGAACCTCAGAGTAATTGTTTGTAGACATCCCCATAAGCGCACAGGAGGAGGGGTAGAGGTTGGGTGGCTGTCGAGATTTGTGCAGAGGGTCAGAAAATTCTGAGCTCTTTGTAGAAGCAGAACAAATTAGAAATGAGTTCCATCTGGATACCAGCAAATGCATAACTAGGATGTCTCACGTCCAACCTAAGGCAGGAGGAGAAGTTCTTGATATATGTTGATGTTCAAATGTCGCCTGGGAACACCCAAGAGCATGATTAAAGAGAAATAGTCAATTCAGAAACATCTTGCTCTCCTGAAAGGAATTATTTTCCTCCATCAAAGCTTAGAGACAGCATGGGAGTCTTTTCCCCTATCATGATTGAAAACATCTAAAACACCAATTGAGTGGCAGGGGAGAAGAGTGGTTCCAGTGGTAGTATGATAGTTATTTACAAAATGTTTTCAACAAAGCAACCCCTCTTTGTTTATTTATTGCACATTATGAATACCTTCATTAAAAATATACCTAAAGAACCTGACTACTTTAAAAATGACTGATCTCCAAGAGCTTACCTAATTTTTTTGGTACCCAGTCTATACCAAAGGTAAATTTCTTTATCTGAATCACCAAATATTCAGGAAATGAAGCAAAGTGGATTGTCCTGTAAATAAAAATATTCTACTTTAAATCACAGTTTCTATTCTTTAATCCATTCATTTATTTAGTATCAAACTAATTTTTTTCCAACACTTTGGACAGAAATTTGGTATCATATTGTCCATTTTACATAAATTATGTTACTTAGAAAAACAATTAGTGAGTGAAATAACACAGAAGAATAGGACTAAATAGTTAATAAAATATAATTCTGTTAATGGGACATGTCGATGGTAGTTTGTCAGAGACTTCTCAATCTGACCTCGATTGCACTGTATTTATTATTAGTAACATCGTAATTTATATGTCTTGCACTTTACTGCGGCCGCAAAACAATAAATTTCATGAAATATGTCGGTAATAATAAAACTGATTCTAATTCTGACACAATTAAATTTTACACATTTGATTATATTTTAAAATAGTTAAAACAAATCAATCATGTGGCTCTTAATGCATATTTATTTCAGAAATGATTATCTAAAATAGAATTCCTTATTACTCAGCATTGTCCTATAAAACATGTTTTTAAATTTCCTCTTTATAAAATCATTATAAAGCCAAGGAAGAAATTACTCAGGACACAAAGAACTGAGAATGACAGGTATTTCAACCTTTTTTAAAGATGATGGAGAAATAAGTTTCAATTGACACCAACATGGAAAATGCTGCTCTAGTTATCCACTTTCTGAATAATGAAAAGTAGCTTGACAGGCTCCAGTATTCTTTTAGCTAAGAAATATTACCATTGCCATTAATTTTCTCTATGTTTACAATGCTCACCTATATAGACAAAATTTATCAATCAAAGCAAAAAACGTGATGGAAAGTCACAAACACGAGAAAATCTGCAGGTGCTGGAAATCTGATCAACACCCACAAGTTGCTGGAGGAACTCAGCATTTATAGAAAAGAATGCAGTCGACATTTCCGGCCAGTCCTGCTGAAAGGGTCTTGGGCCGAAACATCGACTGTACTCTTTTCCATAGATGCTGCCTGGCCTGCTGAGTTCCTCCAACATTCTGCGTGTGTTGCTCGGAAAGTCGTATTTCATGAATAAAAGATAATTATGAATAGCCCCATTATGCAATTTTGGCTTTAGTCTTCAAGCGCATGTATTAAAGAAAAACAATAATTCATACTCTGTCATCTATTTTATAGTAAAGGACTGCATGATTCACTGTAAGTAGACTTTCAACTGATCAGAGATCTAATGAAAGTAGCAAATTCATTGTTTAATCACTGCAAAAGCAGGAGAGAAAAACCACAAATAAATATAGAAATTGCATATGATGGTGTGCAGCGAAAGAGATGAATAATAAATGTTCAATTGTCTTCTATGTATTTAAAATACACAATAAACCCTCAAATTACAGTAAAATTGTATGGCTTAGTGCCCAGTGTAGCATAAAGAGATTACCCAAATTGTTTTTTCATTTTAGAATTTTATTAATTTGAAAAAAAAGCATTTCAGTTATCTTTAGTGTATCTAGTCAAGAGAAAATAAAACAAATAATATCTACAAAACTAGTGCCTATATAAGTTTTATTAATAAAGATCCTGCAAATATTAAGACCATTTTTTGACACACAAGTTTATGATTGGCATAAACTACTGCTGAATTCCTCAATGTCCTTGCATATCTGTATGTTTGTGTTGAACCATCAAGAAATTGGCTGCACATAATTTAATATCCAAAAACAAAATAGCATGTATATTTACATAAATTGAAAAGTTTGCAGGGAACTATCCAATCTATTAATATATCAAATCAGACCGCTATAAATGTTTACAATAATATCCATTAGTTTAGAAGGCCAGATGTTACTGCGATTAAGAAAATCATTCTAAACCCTTTCGTTTACTCAATGAAATGCCCAGTTGTGAAGGTGAGGAATATCAGTGGGTTTAGGTATTGAATCTGGTCAAATTGAATATGTATGCTTACTTACTGCCTTTTACATCAGTCCAATAAATGGCAGACTATGTCAACTCAAATTAATCAATTATCAAGTTTGTAGTAAGATAGTAAGGAAGGTTATTAAGGAGCATCAACCAAGGCAAGGGTACGTAGGTTCATAATAAGCAGAAGGTTAAATAGCAGCTGTCGCTCAAAGGGAACGTGGAGTTGAGGTTACAATCAGATCGGCCAAAATCTTATCAAATATCAGAGCAGGTTCAGGGAGCCAGGAAGTCTACACTCTTGCCCCTAACTCACTTATGCTTCACAAACCAACACAAAAAAAAATCTAGCAATAGCCCACTTACTTTATTGCAGCTGATTTTGCTTGAAGTGCACTGCTCCAGAAATCATTGACATTTTCTGGCTCCTGAAATGCTTGAAGACAAGCGCTGAATGGAATTTTGGCACGAACAACCTCTCTGAAAGGTCGCTTTGCTATCTCAGCTTCCCGTCTCCTTAGTTCATAAGCTACAAGTTCCTCTGTCAAATAACAAAAGGAGCTGTATTTAAAATTGTTTTTAAAAAATTAAAAATATTTACAAAGCTGTTTATTATAGTCATTCCTCTTCATTTTTTGAACACCTTGAGATCATACAAACATGATTCAATTGCAAAGGTCCTATTTATTATACTTAGATGCACTAATTTCCACATGGAAAATGAGGAAATACTGTAATCGTACGAATTCTCCATTAAAATTGTACTTCAATGGAGTAGTTGGGTTTTCTAATGATGAGGTATGAAAGTTCTTCCACATCGAAGTCCAGATGTCACCTGGGTTCTCCTTGGAAGAGCTCAGACTCCCCAAAGGGAAACAAGGAACAAATAAAGGACCAATATATGTGAATTCATTTTGCATTTCTCTTGGGGGAAATTCATAAAGTAGAATTAATTCAGGTTAGAATCAGATTACCACTGACCTATATGATGTGAAATTTGTTGTATGAAAAGCCATAAAAATTATAAATTACAAACATAGTGAAAAATGAATATTAAAAAGGACTATAAAAAGTTATAAATTAACTATAATTATTCATGTTCTAGTATCATTATACATGACAATGGTAATAAACAGCAAACTCAGGCCAGGGCTCTGCGATTTTCTTTTGTCTGAGTTACATTATTGAATATATAGTATATAGAAATCTGTTAGTCTCGTGAGACCATGGATTTGCGCCTTGGAAGGTTTCCAGGGCGCAGGCCTGGGCACGGTTGTATGGAAGACCGGCAGTTGCCCATGCTGTTAGTCTCCTCTCTCCACCCCACCGATGTTGTCCAAGGGAAGGGCACTAGGGCCGATACAGCTTGGCACCGGTGTCGTCGCAGAGCGATGTGTGGTTAAGTGCTTTGCTCAAGGACAAAACATGTTGCTTCAGCTGAGACTCCAACTAGCGACCTTCAGATCACTAGACCAACGCCTTAACCACTTGGCCTCGCGCCAACACCGTTGAATATAAACTACAGAATAAATAGCTTATTTTTGAAATTTCCATGCAAAACTAATTAAAAGCTATTATTTTATTGTTTAGGCTCAAGCTATTAAACACTATTTGATAACAGTCCAGATCCAAGGCTCTCACTGAAAGTAGAAGCTTGTATATTGAAAGGAGAAAAGACTGGCTGTCGAACAGGAAGCAGAAAATAAGCATAAATCTATGTAATACTTTGCCACAGGCATTGGAGTGGGTTCATTTATTGCTAGCAATTTACACTCCGTGGCCATTTTATTAGGTACACCTGTACATCTGTTCGCTAAGGCAAATATCTGGTCAGCCAATCATGTGGGAGCAACTCCATGGATAAAAGCATGCAGACATGGTCAAGAGGTTCAGTTGTTTTTCAGACCAAACATTAGAATGGAGAAGTTATTTGATCTAAGGGACTCTGACTATGGAATGATTGTTGTGCCTAACGGGGTGATTTGAATATCTTGGTAACTCCTGATCTCCTGGGATTTTCATGCACAACACTCTCTAGAGTTTACAGAGAATGAGTGACAGTTCCGTGGGTGAAAACTCCTTGTTAATGAGCAACCTAACCCTGCTCCTAATTTATATGTTTGAAGGTTAAAAATAACATCACAACCAAAATAGCATTTTTCTAGATCTACATAGGAAGAAAATTCAACAGTACCAAAGCAACTTTGATACCATTCCAGTTGTAGTAAGTGCAGAATCATTATGAATGTCTCTCCACTTTTGCCTATGTATTCCTCCATGTCTAAAGCAAGCTCATGGTATCCACACCTTTGTTAACAGCAGCCTCCACCACAGCAGGAAGTTGCATGATGTAGTCAACTCTCTGTGTGTATTTGACTTTCCCAGATTGGCAACACTGGACACGATCTTCTACCATAAAGCGAAAGACTTCACTGGGATCATCTGAACCATTATTGTTTCTCTAAAACACAAAGTATAATAGTTCATAAATAATCTTAAAAAGCTATTTTTTTTAAGTGTCAGCAGAACTAAGCAATACAGTTCTTAAAATTTAGAATTATAGAATCATACAGCATAGAAAGCAATTATTTGTGCTGACATTATGAAATAGTTGCCTAATTTAATCCTACTCCGCAGCTTTATTTAAAATCGCTCATGACTCCGCAAATGACTCTCTTCATACAAAATCTAATTTTTATTGCCTTTTCAAGTAGTCCATTTCCACTATAACAACCCTTTGTGTGGGAGAAAAAGACTATCATCTCTTGATGCAAGAAAGTACCCCTTGAATGTTTATGAGACGTCATTAATGTTCTCTATTATCTGCACAAATTAAAATCATGTTAGCCATAGACAAATTACCTTTAACAATTTTGTGTGGCTGTTCTTTATTGACATGTGCATTTCAAAGTAAACTAATTTAAAAGTACTTCTTTGAGGACTTTGCTTTGATTAGTACTTGAGTGCAACATTCTTATTCTTCTATCTGCTGAAAAAGGTGGATTTATAATAGCAGAAAATCAGCAATATTATGATATGAAGTTTTTTCCCCAGAAGACAGGTGAATTTATTATGACATCTTGTATCATGCACAGGCATTAAAGCAGTCAAGTGTTACAAATGAAATGTGATTTCCAGGTTTTAATAAATCTGTTTTTATTATATTTTGTTATGTCCTACTTAAGACATTAGCAAGATCTTTTATCTTTATATCGAAGAAAATTACGCTTGGATAAAGAGGAGTGCACTAAAGGTTGATTTTAAAACAAAATATTTTTCTTATGGACACTTTACAATGAATGATTGCAAATGTTAGTGAACTTGTAGCCCGCTAAGAATCAAATGAACCCCGAATCCCACTTTCAGAAATTTAAATGCATAGCGATTCAACATTGAATTGTTCTATATTGAAACCAAACTAAAAGAGATAATATATCATGAATAAATTTGGCAATACAATTTCCTAGTAACAAATCTGTTTTTTTTTTAAAAGGACCTATCCATCAATAAGAAATTTTGGAGAATACCTACTAAAACCAAAATTTGAAACTGAAGTAAAGACATTTGTTGCCATTTGGAGACTTACATCTACAAGGTTGATTAAATGCAGAAAGAATTCTAATGCATCCTGTTGTCGATTTGATGAAAATTCTGGATGTCCTTTTCCAACTAAGGCTTTAAACATTCTGGGTGCCATCCCTTGTTGCTGAGGCTGCAATTATTGAAACAGGGCGTTAAACAGGTTATTGTGTTAACGACAGCAGAATGAAGAAAGGAAAAATAAAAGAGCCACAAACAAAGTAAATGCTGGAACAGGCTCCAGTAACTGATTAGATTAATCCTGGTCTTCTGTAATATTAATCACAATAGATGTTGGCTCAACTTGCCGACCTGTTGGTCAGCATCAGACAATTTACATACAAGCATGAGGCCTAGAACAGAATGTGGAACAATACAGCACTGAAAGAGGCCCTTCATTTCCCCACCACCATCCCCGTATCTGCACCAAGCATGACGTTACTCCAGCTAACCATATCTGCCTGCACGAAATCTGTATTCCTCTATTCCATGCATGTTTGTGTCTGCCTAAATGTTTCCATCACCTCCCCTACCAGAGAGGGTTCCAGACATCTATCATTCTGCATCAGAAAAAAAAACTTGCCTTGCAAATCTCCTTTAAGTTTTCCCACCTCTCACGTTAAACCTATGCCTTCTCATACAAACGTCTGTATATAACTTTTCCCCCTGAAGAGAAACACACTGACTTTCTACTCTATCACAATCTTTCATAACTTCACATATTTCTAATAGGTCACCCTTAGGTTGATACTACAGAGAAAATCCAAGCTTGTCTAACTTCTCCTCATGGTCAAAACATTCCAATCCAGGCAGCCTCCTGGTGAATCTAACCTCTCCTCATGGTCAAAACATTCCAATCCGGGCAGCCTCCTGGTGAATCTAACCTCTCCTCATGGTCAAAACATTCCAATTCAGGCAGCATCCTGGTGAATCTAACCTCTCCTCATGGATAATCCATTCCAATTCAGGCAGCATCCTGGTGAATCTAACCTCTCCTAATGGTTAATCCATTCCAATTCAGGCAGCCTCCTGGTGAATCTAACCTCTCCTCATGGTCAAAACATTCCAATCCGGGCAGCCTCCTGGTGAATCTAACCTCTCCTCGTGGATAACCCATTCCGATCCGGGCAGCCTCCTGGTGAATCTAGCCTCTCCTCATGGATAACCCATTCCAATCCGGGCAGCCTCCTGGTGAATCTAGCCTCTCCTAATGGTTAATCCATTCCAATCCAGGCAGCATCCTGGTGAACCAATTCCACACTCTCTCTAAAGTCTTCATTTCCTTCTTACAGTAGGTGGCCAGAACTGTACAACTGTGGCCTGACCAGAGTTTTATACAGTTATGACAGGGCTTGATAACTAAATGTCTCAACTGATGAAGACAAGAATGCCATACACTTTCCTAAATACTCTATCTACAGTACTTGTATTGCACTTTCAGAGAGCTATGGACTTGCACCACGTGACCCCTCTGTACATCAATGCCTCTAAAGATCCTGATACTTATTGCATATGTTCCTCTTGAATTTGAGCTCCCAAAATGCACCACCTTACACTTGTCTGCATTAAATTCCATCTGTCATTTCCCTGCCCAACTTCCAACACTTATATCTATTTTCAGCACCTGCAGAATCTCATGTCTGAATTGCACTGAATCTTTTGACAAACTCCCTCACTATCTACAAGCCACCAACTTATGTGCCTTTTGTAAACTTACTATCTGCCCACTTACACTTTCATTTAGATAGAGATCTCAACACTGCTGTACATTTAGCTTCTGTGTTCTGGAAGGATCAATGTAAAATCAACTTAATTCAAAAGCCAGGAAAAGCTGAACATTTAGAGAAACTTCACAATAGAACTAGAGGAATTGCTCTTATGCATAGAATCCAATTTTATCACAAAAAGCTGACGGACTATGGTTTCCCTACCAAATCAGCAGGCTGGATTGACAAGAGAACCACCCAACCATTTCCACTTCATCAGCTCAGTATGTGACATTAACACACAGGTAAAGCAGAACTGTGGGCATGTGGCCAAGTGGTTAAGGCATTCGACTAGCGATCTGAAGGTCATGAGTTCGAGACCCAGCCGAGGTGGCGTGTTGTGTCCTTGAGCAAGGCACTTAACCACACAGTGCTCTAGGACGACACTGGTGCCAAGCTGTATCAACCCTTGCCCTTCCCTTGGACAACACTGGTGTTGTGCAGCATAGGCAACTGCTGGTCTTCCATACAACCTTGCCCAGGCCTGCGCCCTGGAGAGTGAAGACTTTCCAGGCGCAAATCCATGGTCTTGCAAGACTAATGGATGCCTTAAATAAAAAATAAAGTTAAAAGCAAAAAAAATTGCATTTTTATCCACAATGCCAACAGCCCTAACTGTCATATAGATAGCCAGCAGGCCACTTGGATTCAGGTTTAGAAAGAAGCCACAAGTTGTGCAAATATTCTCTCCCAACTGACTCTCTTTCCCTGCATTTCACACTTTTGCCTGACTGTGTACTCAAGACTGGACTGAATGCTCTGTTACCGAAGTTGTATAACGGGGTAAAGTGAAAAATTGAGTAAGAGTTCACAACAAAGCATAACCTGAAATTTAAGCCAGGCAGGGTCTTGGGCAGCTAACAAGTACTGAACTTACTTTTCAATTGCGCATAAAAACAGAAAATGCTGCTAATATTCAGTATGCCAGGTAGCATTAATGGACAGACCACAGTGTTAAAGTTTCCGAGTGATAACCTTTCATCTGTGTTTATTACAAATTTACAGCAACTTCAACTTTCTGTTTTACATTTCCAGTATAAATGGGTCATGGTTGGAGAGTGCTGCAGGTTGGAACTTGGGACTGATGAATCCAATCCTCTTGAGAAATATTCAGAGCTGTGAAACCTCACAGAAGCACTCATGGTCTCCACACATTTCACAGCCGGCCATTCCTAAAGGCCACAGATTGTTCAAAGAAGGTTCAAACATTGAACTAAACCTGTACTATCCAACAGATAGATCCCACACATTACACTTGTCTATTGAGTAATGTGCTATGAATGAACCCCTACCAATTTGCTTGATTTAGCTGCCAAAGGGCTAGAATAATGAATATTCTCCAGAAGTCCATAGTTGAGCCCTCCATTAGTCAGGGTTGACCATGGATATCGCGTCCTAGCTATCTAGGTGATAACAAGTCAGGGCAGTGCAATAGGGTGAGCGAGCTGTTGCCCACCAGGCTCCCCCTCTCCATGCAGCTGATGAACCAAAGGAATGGGAGAGACCCATACCGTTTGGTACCAGTGGCATTGTAGGAATTGCCGGTCAGCATTGAAATCAATGTAGGACGGCCTTAGGGAGTCCAGTTCCGGAATTTTCCTCAGCGTTTACTCCCGAAGCCTTCCCCATGGTACGTATAGACGAAAAGCTCTGGAGGTCTGAGATCAGAATTTTCCTTCTACTAGAAGAACTGCCAACCACAGCTGAAGAGCCCCATCTGCCAAAGTGACTGTTTTTAAGGCACCAGTAGCCCGCCTTTGCCCCTTCCCCTGTTGGTAGAAATAGTCCCGCCAGGCTAAGTAGCTAAGCTACACATGAAGACTGGGAGTTGGATTCGGCTGTCAGGATATTTGAGGTGTACGCAGTTGAGAGCATTTGATAAGTACTGGAAGCTTATCCCCAGTACCTCCCCCGGCTATGACAACCTTATAACCAAGTCATAAGGGCAACAATCATTGTATAGAAAAAAAGGCAAACTGCAGTTTATAAAATCTCAGATCAAACCAAACAGCAAAAAAAAACCTTTGATTCTGGGAGAATCAGACTTAAGTAAGGATATAACTTCTGACTCAAGTGGCTTGCAGGACTCAACAAGAATATTGCAGAATCACATTTGGACCAATTTAAACCTTTGTGTTGAATGAGAACCATAAGCTTTAAACTGGCTGACCAGAACTCCCATTTCAGGAATGATACTCAAACATGAGAGAAGATAGCCAGAGACCAGTTCTCTGTACGTTCAGTTAAAATCCAGGTTTCAAACTCTGAACAGAATACAGTTTATGTACAATTCAGAAATACATGTTAGACATCCACAGAATATTAAAAAGTAACTGTGACATAGATGTGGCATGATTAAAATCTATGAATTATTTGCAAATGAAACTCACTCACACTGCAACTAAATGACTTGACAGTCATCACCATTTGCATATTTTATACACCTCATTTCCTTGAGTAAATTGCAGAAAAACCGTCTCAGCACTTTTTGTACATTTCTGGTGCCCAACATAGCAGGAGTCTAAACTGAATGAAGCTTTGAATGTCGCAATAATGAGCTGTTACTGAGTTAATCAGAACTATTGTCCAACTCACAGGAAAACCTAAATAAGGATTAAAAGGTTAACTCCAACCAGTTACAGAGGTGTAAACCTTATGGGTTAAATGGCTACTTAATGTTCTGCAGTTTACAGCTATTGAGAAGCAAAATTCAGGGCACAATCACATATTATAAACTTAGTACGGATACGAAGCAGAAATTCACTTTACTCCAATAATGAATGTCGAATGCAAATCAGATTACATGAATAAAATTAACTACAAAGTGATGCAGAATGGGATCACCTTCTCCGGGTTGCAATACAAAATGATTAAAAACCACAATCCAGTGGATAATGGGAATATTCACCAACTTCGAGGGATTTTTTTAAAAAAATGCAAACTTGTATAGAACCAAATGTAATGCAGTGCTTTTAAAGCAGTGCCTCAGAAAATATTTATGCATTGTGCACCTAGGCTATTAGGATAATTACACTCACAACTCACCAAACACCACTGTATATTTTTTCTTAATTCTTTCTGCTTCATCATTATTCCTGGAACTGTGCAACTTCGTTTTGACAAATTATTACTCACTGACTTTCAATATTTCTTGGCATTTCTTGAAAACCATCTGACTAAAACTATCAGAACTGAACACGTGAATAGACAGAAGATGCTGGAAACACTCAGAGTCTCTAACCCAGAATGTTAACTAGGCTTCTCTCTCTACAGATGCCGTCTGACCTGAGTCCTTCCAACATTTTCTGCTTGCATTTCAGATTTCCACCATCAGTGCTCTTTCTGATTGGAAACCTGACACATGTTCCCAGCTACTGTACATGTTTCCTAATCAGAGGATCTCTGCCAGTAACCCCTGTGGATGTGGGAATCAGGAGTAGCCTCCCCATTTTGTATTCTAAAGGCAGATGCCTGCTTCTTCATTACAGAGCATTTTGAGTACTTTCTTGGACTAAAAGCTTTAATGAAATTGAACTTTGGAAGGTGAATACAACACACAGCCACTTCAGTTTCTCATTTAGCACAGCAGCCAAGGATTAAATTCAACCAATAAAGGATGCAGAAAAGAAAAAAGGGAAAGGCCTGTGATATGGTGGAAAATGGAGATCAAATACATAAACTCAGTCTGAGACCAACAAACTTCTAGCACTTCCTTCAGGATCCTTCTTCTGCAGAAAAAACTGAATATGTAGCAGTGTTCTTCAAAATCAATTCCATCAAATTTTAACAATTCTTAGCTATGCCATCCCAACTTTGCTTCAGGCATACATGAAACATTTCTCATTTATTTAAAACATGCAACGACCACATAACAATGTGCTGTTGGGACTGCCACGGTGTAAAACAGTTTACTGTTCTTTGAACCTCCACTGTGTCACACCGAGGTTTCAAGCCACACACAGGGAAACAACTACCTTGTTTTCTTCTTTCATCACGTGTTCGATAACCTCAGACTTCACTGGAGGTTTGGAGTACTGGCCTGAGAGTAGTGCATGTCCCAGCTTGGCCCTTTAAAAAAATACCACAGCTGTCAGCTCAATTACGTATGAGAAGTACGTTCTGTACACAGATAGAAAGCAAGTTTATTATTGAGTCCCAAAGATTCACACCAATTCTGACAAAGTGGTAAAAAGAGGTGAGAACAGATAAAAAGGCAGAATTAATTTTGTAATGTTATTTCCCAGATTCAAGCCATTACTACCGTGAAGAAAATAAGTGGGATAAGACATGAAACTAAAGGCAGAAGAGGGACAGAAAATGTGCAGTAGGACACACAAGATCAATTCTACACATCTGCTGGAGCAGATGTGATCAAGTGGCCTGATTCATTTATATGAGCTCAGAGAGGTGCTCCACCCAGTGGTCACAATGTGAACTACCAAATTTAAACAGAAGAAAATTTCAATCCCGAGTATGAGGGTCCAAAATCTTATTTGAAAGCAATCTCATCACTTTTGAGTACTACCAACCTACAACTCTGACAACTTAGTAGAATTTATGGCTGTTTCTTTTTCCCTCTCGCCATAATGAAAATGGGCATTTAACACAGCAGAATGTTTAAGAGCATTTTATGGCAAATGTCAACTGCTCACAGCTATGTAATCAAGAGATTATCCTGATACATACTGTATTATATCTTGAGTAAGCTGGTGAAGACAAAATGATTACTTTCTCCCAATCAGTACCAAAAGAATTTGTACCATGCACAATGTGTTTAATCTATTTATTCAGCAATCACTATTCATTCAGCTTTCTCACATCTGAAATAGACACTCAGTACATTTTGCACCTAATAAAATGGCCTTCTGAGTGTATGTTTGTGGTCTTCTGCTGCTGTAGCCCAAGCACTTCAAGATTCAACAAGTAGTGTGTTCAGAGATGCTCTTCTGCACACTACCGTTGTAACATGTGGTTATTTGAGTTACTGTCACCTTCCTGTCAGCTTGAACCAGTCTGGCCATTCTCCTCTGACCTCTCTCATTAAGAAGTCATTTTCCCCCAAAGAACTGCCACTCACTGGATGTTTTTGTTTTGTTTTTTTTGCACCATTCTCTGTAAATTCTAGAGACTGTTGTACGTCAAAATTCGAGGAGGTCAGCAGTTTGAGATACTCAAACCTCCCAGTCTGGCACCAACAATCATTCCAGAGTAAAAAGCCACTTAGATCATATTTCTTCCCCATTCTGATATTTGGTCTCAACATCACCCAAACTTCTTGACCATGTCTGCATGCTTTTATGCATTGAGTTGCTGCCACATGATTGGCTGATTAGATATTTGCATTAACAAGCAGGTGTAGAGTATACCTAATAAAGTAGCCACTGAGTGTACACTCTTTATGATGATTCTCTTGCCTTTGTCTTTAAACTCTGAAAAATAGTTTCTTACTCATTGAAACTCAGTATCAAATAGCAAATAAAGTGAACAATCTGACGAGTAAAAGCTAATTCCTCATGCCAAAAGCTCATATTCTGTACAAACAATGGCTTTTCAAATTCAGCAAAGCCGAATAAGTAAGTGATTGTCGAAGAGATTTCTGATCATATTTTTGCATGGAGATACATTTTTTGATTAGGGGAAAAGTCATCATTTTGTCTTTACTGGCTAAGTCAGGATAATCTTGCATTAGACAGCTGTGAGCAGTGAATATTTGCCAAAATATGCACTTTAAATTTGCTTTTGCTTGTGTTGTACACTTCTTACTCCCGCCTTCATAAAAATACCAGCAATAAATCCTAGCTGTTGGAAACATTAATGTGGTTAAGTGGTGTGACTGTTGTTTTTAAAACTATATTTTAATGAGATCTAGTCAGGATGGAAATGTTCTCCTTTCTTTCATTCTGCATTTACCACGGCCCACCTAGAGAACTGCAGACTGAGAGTTTCCTGCTTGCTTCTTAAGGCAGATGACGAGAAGGGGGCAGAGGCAAAGTAACTGATCTCCATCCCAAAGACTCCTGTCCTCTAGCTCAGCTCCTGATTTGTCAGTGAAAGCTGAATATATCAAGTGAGATCAGATATACACCAAGGGCTTGAATCCCTGAAGATGATTTATCTTGGTCTGCAGCCTGATCAATCACACCCTGTCCCTCGGCAAGCTCACACTCAGTGTTCCCAGAGCAGCAACAGTGTTCTCTCGAGTCCTGGCTCCACTTTATTGATGCCACCAACCCTGGTAGTGGAAGATGCAATCTCAATGTTACAGATTTCAACCTGCAAATTACAGCACTGTTATTTTGTTTCCCCCCCCCCTTCCATTCACTTGCCCATCAATCCTCATAGTAGAGCTTAATCGGGAGGAGAAGAATATGGCGGCACGACACAGCGTGTGTGGCCTCTCCAGTGATGAATGTCTGTAATCTATCAAGTAGAAGGCCGTGCACAAATCTGATTTGATGGAGGCAGACACGAGAGCACGGAGGAACATCTGGTGAAACTTCTGAAATGCTTGCTTCGCTTCTGCTGCTACTGTGTGATCCAAAATCTCCGGAGGGGAAGGCCCCAAATCCTCGGCTTTGCCTGTTGCTTGGCGGCAGGGGCCGGGGTCCAAACGCTCGGTGGAGATGGTGCTCGGTGTCAGAGGGCTAGTCGGAGGCTCGAAGTTTCCGCATGGACTCAAGAGTCGGACTGTGGTCAGGTGCTTCCAGGATGCTGCATCGGCAAGTTTGCGGCGCTGGAAGCTCATGGCAGGGAGAGTTTCTTCCTTCTACCGTCTGCATGAGATGTTGGGGCTATCGGGACTTTGAGACTTTTTTTTTACCGTGTCCATGGTCTGCCCTTATCAAATTACGGTACTGCTTTGCACTGTTGTGCAAAATTTGTTATAATTATGTGGTTTTTGTCAGTTTTAGTCTTGGTCTGTCTTGTGTTTCTGTGATATCATACTGGAGGAACACTGTATCATTTTTTAATGCATGCATTTATAAATGAGGACTGAGTGTTCTCATAATCTAATCTAATCTAATAATCTAACCCTCTTAATAGATCGTCAGACTGATCTCCAGGCCGTTCTGTTTTTCAACACAATATATTGCTACTCTGCCTTAAGCACGTTTACTGTTATACAAGTCATACAGAACCATTTGGTAACACTTCCCACCAAAATCTGTACTTACATCTGTGTTTCAAAATCCTGGGTTGGATCCAGAGGAGAGTAATCAAATATTCTTTGGAGGTTTCCTACGTACCTGTAAAACAAGGGCACTACACTGTATATCATACTTCACACAACCTCAGAATACAAGGATGTCCCTTTGAAAAAGAGTTGAGGAGGAATTTCTTTAGCCAGAGGGTGATTAGTCTGTGGAATTCATCACCACAGATGGCTGTGGTGGTCAAGTAATTAGGTGTATTTAAAGCGGACGTTGAAAGGTTCTTGACTAGTAAGGGTTATCAAAGGTTACAGAGAGAAGGCATGAGAATGGTATTTAAAAATGTAAACACGAGGAACTCTGCAGATGCTGGAAATTCAAGCAACACACATCAAAGTTGCTGGTGAACGCAGCAGGCCAGGCAGCATCTTTAGGAAGAGGTACAGTCGACGTTTCAGGCCGAGACCCTTCTTCAGGATTAACTGAAGGAAGAGTTAGTAAGAGATTTGAAAGTGGGAGGGGGAGGGGGAGATCCAAAATGATAGAAGACAGGAGGGGGAGGGATGGGGCCAAGAGCTGGACAGGTGATTGGCAAAAGGGATATGTTCAAAAACGAATCCGAAAGCCAACTGGAGTAAGTTGGCGACGGAGGCACGTGGGCACCTATCCTTGTAAGCGGAACAAGTGCTACACATGCCCTTACACTTCCTCCCTTACCACCATTCAGGGCCCCAGACAGTCCTTCCAGGTGAGGCAACACTTCACCTGTGAGTCGGCTGGGGTGATAAACTGCGTCTGGTGCTCCCGATGTGGCCTTCTATATATTGGCGAGACCCGACGCAGACTGAACATCTGAACATCTACGCTCTGTCTGCCAGAGAAAGCAGGATCTCCCAGTGGCCACACATTTTAATTCCACATCCCATTCCCATTCTGATACGTCTATTCAAAGCCTCCTCTACTGTAAAGATGAAGCCACACTCAGGTTGGAGGAACAACACCTTATATTCCGTCTGGGTAGCCTCCAACCTGATGGCATGAACACTGACTTCTCTAACTTCCGCTAATGCCCAACCTCCCCCTTGTACCCCATCCGTTATTTATTTTTATACACACATTCTTTCTCTCACTCTCCTTTTTCTCCCTCTGTCCCTCTGACTATACCCCTTGCCCATCCTCTGGGTTTTCCCCCTTCCCCCTTTTCCTTCTCCCTGGGCCTCCTGTCCCATGATCTTCTCATATCCCTTTTGCCAATCAACTGTCCAGCTCTTGGCTCCATCCCTCCCCTTCCTGTCTTCTCCTATCATTTTGGATCTCCCCCTCCCCATCTCAAATCTCTTACTAGCTCTTCCTTCAGTTAGTCCTGACGAAGGGTCTCGGCCCGAAATGTCGACTGTACCTCTTCCTAGAGATGCTGCCTGGCCTGCTGTGTTCACTAGCAATTTTGATGTGTGTTGTTATGAGAATGTTATTGACAGGGATAACAAATCAGCCATGATTAAATGATAGAGCAGACTTGATGGGCTGAAAGGCCTAATTCATTCCTATGTATTACCGTCTTATGGTCATAGGGTAACCTCCCAGCTTCATGTGGATAATAGCGAACTGAAAATCACTCGTCAGTGCGACCTGTAGGCACTAGGTCTAGGTAGAAATTCTGCAAGTTGCTGTTGGAGATATTGAGCTTCTCATAACCTTTGTAGGTAAGCTTGCCAGTAAAGGACATGCAATGACATGTTTATACACTTCCTCCTCACCAGAACAAATTAGGTCTGCTCTATTCACGAATAAAAGAAGTGGTAAGTTACAACTACTGCAATGTGTAGAATCTCATTCCATCAGAATGATTTCAAAATATTTAGTAATGCAGATATTTAAAAAGCAGAATTAAACTTTCTTTCAGTCTTCCTAAGATTCGTCTTTTGCAAATTTTTCTTTCACTTTTGTACACGATTTAAACCTCATTCACATTTCCTCCCTACAGTTTAATGAGTACGTTTGTTTATTCCATCTCATTCTTCCAGCACAGAAAGAGGCTACTTGGCCCACTGAGCTCCTGCCATCTCGCCGAGGAACACCGGCTATCCCCATATGCTTGCCTGTGACCATGTTTGTGAACATACAAATTCCACACAGAGGTTACGTTAAAACACAAGTCATTGCATTTGAGAGTCAACTGCTGTACAACTTGCAATTTGTGGCTGGTTGAAGTACCCTTTTAGTGCTGATCACAGAAATTCCCAATGCCGAACAGCACAGACTGTACCGTACGCAACAGCACATTAGTGCAGGCCTGAGGAGCCACTAAGGATCGCTGTCAGCATAGTGAACAATAAGCATCATTTCCTTGCTGTTCACTACAAAATTCAGGTCATTATTTCACTTTTGTACATCTTCAAATACTTTCTGTTTGCTTTATTTTTCAACCTTCAAGATGAAGGCAATAAATGATTGTTTTCTTCGGGCCAGCAATGGCAGCAAGTACTCTCAGTTACAATCAAAGTACATCTGGTAGCGATCAGGTTCTGGCCAGTTTGCAGGCCAAGATTCCCAGCGAGTTAGACCACAAAACATAGGAGTAGAATTAGGCCATTCGGTTCCAGAGTTTGCTCTGCTATTTGATCATGGATGATTTATTTTCCTTCTCAAACCCATTCTCCTAGTAACCCACTGATGTACTGTTGAAAATGGAATTTTTAAAGATGGGCTTGAATTGGAGGGGCATGGACGTCCTTGAGAGTCATAGGGCAGGAGGAGGTTACAGAAGAAGCAGGATAGCAAAGCCATTCTGGGGTTTGACAACACGGTTAGGAATTTTAAAACTAGCCATATCAGGAGCTCAGGTCAGCAAACAAAAGGGGCAATGAAAAAAGGAGGATAATGTCAGATAGGATATTGGTAACAGTATCTGGGAAAAGGATTTTATTAGAGGAGCTGAGACATCAAAGGAGTCAATGTGACGTGACGGAGAAGGATTTAGGTTACATCTCGGATATATATTTGCACAAATCACACTGGGTTTTCATCATTCAGTCGCCAAGGAGAATGTGGAATTGCTAGCTTGGGCATGGAGTTTGTGATGAGAGAAAAAGATCCAGGTGCTGATAGTTTACATGTGGATCCTGGCAAACATCCTCGGAAACTATCACCAGTATGCAAAAAACAGAAGGCATCAGAACTTGGAATGTTATGATGAGGTTGTATAAGGCATTGTTGAGGCTGAATTTGGAGTATTCTGTGCAGTTTTGGTCACCAAATTACAGGAAGGACATTAATAAGGTTGAAAGAGTGCAGAGAAGGTTTACAAGGATCTTGCCGGGATTTGAGAAACTGAGTTACAGAGAAAGGTTGAACAGGTTAGGACTTTATTCCCTGGAGCGTAGAAGAATGAGGGGAGATTTGATAGAGGTATATAAAATTATGATGGGTATAGAGTGAATGCAAGCAAGCTATTTCCACTGAGGCTAGGGGAGAAAAAAAAAACCAGAGGACATGGGTTAAACGTGAAGGGGGGAAGTTTAAAGGGAACATTGGGGGGGCTTCTTCACACAGAGAGTGGTGGGAGTGTGGAATGAGTTGCCAGATGAAGTGGTAAATGCGGGCTCACTTTTAACATTTAAGAAAAACTTGAACAGGTACATGGATGAGAGGCGTATGGAGGGATATGGTCCAGGTGCAGGTCAGTAGGACTAGGCAGAAAAATGGTTCAGCACAGCCAAGGGCCAAAAGGCCTGTTTCTGTGCTGTAATGTTCTATGGTTCTATGGTATGGTTGCAATTTGATTAGTTACAATGCTAGATCCTAGAGTCTGAATAAGTTGCAATGCAGCCACAGAAATAGAAGCCACTGCAAGTGGCAACAACTGTCTCACTAACTGAAGTCAATAAGTGTACTTCCAACCTGCAAGAAGATGAAGGAAGGGCTTTGGAAGAGGAAGGTTACTTAACATGCCAATGTTTTCCTCAGCTATGTCAAGGGGGACAAAGAAGGAAGCAGTCCTGATGTCAAAGGCACGTGGTGATGACGGCAGTGTTAGTTCTGCTTCAGTAGCAGAAATTTGATAGAGGTGTTAGGACTGAAGGGCATGGACTTAGAAGTGAGTTCATTGGTGAGAAAAAGGAACACAAAAATTGGGAGGCACAAAGTATCCCACAGTATATAACGGTAAATCGCAGAGCAGCATTGTCATACACTTAAAAACAAACTTCTACTTGGTGCTCACCTTCTCTGAAAGTCAGGGATGCTAAAGATTATCTGCATGACGGAGCTGAGGTAGCAGCTGTTTCCTAGATTCTTGATGCCCGTGTACCCAGACCCATATATCGGCTTCAACTTTGTACCAGATTCCTGGACCACCTCCCACTCTCTGATTCGTGGCTTTATATCATTGACTGGATTACCATTTTCAGACTGTTAAACAGATGCAAAAACACACTCAAATGTTATCCAATCCACTCACACTTTAATAACTAATGTTTTACATTTATTTTTACAATAGATAAACAATTGATAATACCTTTTCTCTGTTGGACAGTTCCATTCAAATTTTTTTTCAAAATTATCTATAGTATTGATGAAATAACTATATTGTGAAACTAACCAACCAAAGAAATATTGTCAGTGGCAAAGAACAAAAACAAATACCACCATTCTTCATCCTAATATTAAATCTGAACTGTTTATATTAAAGCTATTTATATTTTCCACACTTATACATTTGTGTTTGTACATTGTTTTTTTCCTAACACTCAAGGTCAAAGTGCAGAAAATATAGCCAGATATTCCCTTCTAAAAGCGGGTGTTAATGCACATGGCTCACATTACCTGTAAGGAAATTGAAAGACAAAGGATTACAGTTGGTTTGAAGACAATCAAGTTTTGTCATATCATCTTTGACTTGAACTTCTTTGCAGAGTTGTGACAACATGCAATTGCTCCATTTCCTGGTCTCCAATCATCAAAAAGGTACCTTTTTACTTAGTGCAAATTTTCTGAGTTTCATTATGTCTGGTCTTAACAAATAAACAATTTATTCAATTCCATTCCCACCTTACTCACACATAATGAGTACATGCCTATTGACTGCCATTTCAGCTACTGCATCCCCAGTAAGCAGCACAATGTATTCTTCCTTATGAAGAGAAAATAGCTGTTTTCCACTCACCTTTTGCATTGTTAGCATGTTGATACCGAAGTGCATCAAGTGTTCTGCAATATTTTCATCGAGTACTGCTTCCTCTTCATCAAATGAATATACACCTATATTGTAAACAAAATTACAACTATTTTAACAACCAGGTTTTAACAAAGACATAAACCAGACAATTAAAATGGACTATATAATGATTATTGTCATTTGTCATTAATCTGCCATCCAATTCTGCATCCATTCTGATGTATGGTTGATAGATTGACTACAATTGATAGATTGATAGGTTGATAGATTGAGCTTTGATATCACCCAAGATGGACACATCACATAGATTGAATCATGTTAGCTCAAGGGCTCCCATTGTGTAGATACCGTATATGGAGCTAGACGTTCACACACAGGCAATTACAGGTGGAAAGAAGCAAGCCATTTCTTGTCTGCAGAGACGAATATACAAGTCTGACAACATGAGAGTGTGAAAGGACTACTTACATTTGCTAAAACAAAGAAGAACATTAGGCCAATTCACCCCTCAATAAAATCATAGCTGGTCCATAACTCATCTACAAATAGAGTTACAGAGCATTACAATACACAGGCCCTTTGGCCCATCTAGTCCATGCCATCCTGGTATTCTGTCCAGTCCTATATACCAACACATGGACCATAGACCTCCATACCTCTCTTATCCATGTACCCATCCAAACTTCTCTTAAATGTTAGAATTGAAGTCGCATTTACCACTTCAGCAAGCAGTTCGTTCCACATTTCAATTCAATTCAAGTTTAATTGCCGTTCAACCATACTTGAATAATCATGAATACAGCCAAATGAGACATTGTTAGTACGGGGTCAATGTGCTAAAAACACATTACTAAAGGCTGATTTATACTTCTGCGTCATCTCGATGCCGTAGGTACGGCGTCGCCGCAAACCCTACACAGAACCTACTCGGATCCCTACTCCGTAGCCTGACGCGCACCTCTCCCAAAATGTAACTGCGCGTCACAGCAATGCAGACCGCAACAACTGTGATCAGTCCGCTTGGTATCACCGCATTTCCTCCTACGCTGCAATAGCTTCCCATTGGCCAACTGCAGGGCAGGGAAGGAACTCTGGCTGCAATGCTTTCCATAAAGCTTTACAGACCTCCGAAATTATAGAGGACACATTTCACTTTTACAACAAAAGACGCTCGCTTTAAACTTGTTTACCCCGAGGAAGACTACCATGACCACAAAGCCTTTGCATGGGCAAGTGTGTGCGCATGCACAACATGCCCGAATTGCAGAGCGATGCAGACACACCAACGCACAAGTATAAATGCTCACAACACACGTAGGCCACTTGCATAGGTTACGGCGTCCATTTGAGGCACAAGTATAAATCAGCCTTAACAGTTGCACACAAGAACACATTCACGGAATAAAAGAGTGTCGATGCCCCCACCCCCTGCTTGAGGCCCAGTCCTTGCACATTCAAGCACACATAGAGTATTAGTAAAAAAAAAACAACACAAAATGTGCATCTATATAGTCTAGAACTCCCAGCCTATCAAGATCATCTCTTAGCCCCAACGCCCTCTAGGCAATACGGCGGCTTAGATGCCCAATCCTAGAATATACAGACACATATAGAATATTAGTAAAAGCACAACCAGACAAATAGATATCTATATAGTCTGGACCCCTCAGTCCAATTGAAATCTTCAATTGACCACAACTGCACTGCTCCTGGTAGAGTAGTGGTCACCAACTTTTTAAAGTTCAAGATCCCCTACCTCAACCTTAGTGAAAGGCAAGATCTGGGGGTTCTGACAGACATAACGGCTAAAATAAATGCACCTAATAAGGAGCTCATGGGACATCGTGCTCCTCGTTTCTGGTTGACAGGAAAGTCTTTATCTCAGGCAGCAAGTCAAGAAATCGTTGCAGCACTTTACCGCGACTCAACCACCGAACATCAGCATGAAGAATTATGTCTCCGTAAGCGGCATCGAGCTCATCCAATAATGCTTTGAATAAGTGGCGCTGAAGTGCTTTTGCTCAAATCGTTTATCAGTTTGACCACCAGTGTCGTTACATGAGAGAAGTCCACGACCTTCCCAGCCAAGGCCTGCTGATGGATCACACAGTGATAATGTAGGAAGCTGGGAAAATTAGGGTCATTACGGTACAGTGCTATAAAACCAACGCGCACACCACGCTTTGCTGGGGCCCCATCAGTAGTAATTGCCACCAGTTTATGAATGGGGATGTCATTTTCACGGATATATATTTTTAAACTCATTGTAAATATCCTCACCTCTCGTTCTCTCCTTTAATTGCAAAAGAGTGAGGAAGTCCTCCTTTGTTGTAAAATCCTGGAAAGCCATTCCGACAAATACAACAAGCTGAGCTGTTTGCATTACACCCAGGGATTCATCGAACTGTAGTGAAAAATATTCACAGAGTGACAAGTCCTTTAACACTTGTTGATCCACATCCTCTGACAATGACTCTACCCTCCTTGTCACTGTTGCAGAGCCAAGCGGTATATTATCTATTGCTGTTGTGATGCCATTTTTGTTTTTAAAATTATTAAAAACAGTCTCTGCGGTAATGGCCATTGCTTCCTTGAATAAATCACCATCTGTAAAAGGCTTCTTGTGTTTTGCCAAAAGGTAACTTACATGAAATGATGCTTCAATAGCAGCCTTATTTTGAGCAGCATGTTTTGTGAAGAAGGATTGCTGGGCCTTCAACCCCGATTTCAGCTCCACAACTTCCCTGGCATGAATTGCGCTCTTTGGGGGGTAGGTGTCTTTAAATTTCTGGTGGTTGGTGTTGTGGTGCCTCTCCAGATACCCTCTTTTAGACAGTGCTTGTGTTTGGTGGCACAACATACATACACACTTGTCTTTCACCAAGGTAAATAGAAATTCCTCTTCCCATTCTGGATGGAAGTTGTACGTTTTGACCTTCTTTCGTGGATCCTCCGCCATGCTATCAGGATATCACGAGCGAGTGCCGTATATTGATGTTTGCGACAGTCTGTACTTTTATCTAATCTAATTGGTCACTTTGACGCAGCACAAGCTACGCTGAAAACGCGGTGCATGGCGGGGGAGCTATACACACATGCGCACTGGGCAGAAAGAACGGAACTAAAACCCCGCAACCCGGAAACAATCTCTCTTTACAAACAGCTTTCAGTAGCGGGAGTATTGCTACATTACCACTATCCTAATTAGTATTACTTATTTATATAATGCTCACATTATAACAGTATTTGTGTATTTATTTTTCGTTTTTCTTGGGATCTACTGGGAAAGTCTCAAAGTTCGACCGGTTGGCAACCACTATGGTAGAACATGACTTCTCGGATGCCTCTCCCCCAGCAGTTGAAAATCAAGCGACCCCGCGGCTTGAGGCCCAAGTCCATTGAATGCCACCAAAAATATCTGGAGTCAGCCACAAAAGAGCTTGTCTCCTGCCAAACGAAACCCTGGGAGGGCAGCATCACCACCATTCTGGATGCCGGGCCACACCACCCCCGGTGAAGCCCAACGGCTGCGTCTCCTCACTCTGGCAACACCGTGGCTTCAGGCCTGGTCCACACTATGACCAAGGCCAGGGAGTTCCCCCGCCATATGCCCCTGCCCTCATCCAATAAATCAGTGAATTGAATTTGCAGCATCCCGGATTAACAACATCCAAAGGGGTCTTGCGATCACAAGAAAAGGGACCATGGTGGCCACTTACTACAAGACTGTAAGCCTCCATCGACTCAGGCAGCAGCACATTCACAGCTCCTTCATTTTCTACGCCAGCGAGTAACTCGCTGATGGTGTAGACCAGCAGTACTTTAAGTTCTTAATGTATAGCAGGAACCTGTGATCACTAGACTTACATTTATGTCGAACTGTAGCACCTTTTGTTGACTCTGTAGGAGCCGCTGCCAGTCACACTGCCATCTTGCCACACTTGCACCAGCCTCTGAGTGAAGAGGCTCCTCTCTGAACCCGCTTAAATATTTCACTTTTCACACAAAATCCATGACATCTAATTCTAGTCTCACCCAACCTGAAGGGAAAAAGCCTGCACACATTCACCTTATCTATAGCCTCATAGTTTTGTAGGCCTCGATGAGATCTCCCATCATGCTCCAGTGTTCCAGGAGATAAAGCACTAACCTACTTACCCTTCCCCTATATCTCAGGTCCTCAATATCCTTGATAATGGCAATGTCTCGGTAAATTTTCTCCGCATTCTTTCAATCCTATTAATATTTTTCCTGGAGGTAGCTGTCCAGAACTGAATACAATGCTCCAAATTTGGCCTTATCGACATCTTATACCAGGGCCCCCCAACCTTTTTGCCCCGCGGACCGGTTTATTATTGACAATATTCTTGCAGACTGGCCAACCGGGGGCGGGGGGGGGGGTGGTAGGGTTGCCAACGGACAAGAGTAGCAGTCACATATGTTGTGTTTACCCTGAGAAAGACTACCATGACCATGAAGCCTTGCGTGGGCACCTGTGTGCGCATGTGTGTAAGTGCCGATGTTTTTCTACAAATCGTTTTTGGCGATTCTGTTCGGGGGGGGGTGTTAATCACGACCAGAATATAGGTGATAAGTCAACTATGTCAGTTATAAGTGGCTAATACACTCAATTTCATTTCTAAAGAGTTTATCTAATTCTTAGAGTTTATTAAACATGCAGCGCATATTTTCCTCGCATGAATATAGTGATAAGTCAATTATAAGTCACTTATAAGTCAATAGCATCATAACATCTTAAGTAACGTTTGGATATTAAACACACAGCACATATTTTCCCCGTATGAACATATAAAATCATTGCAACACATCAATATCGCTGAATCAGTGAGAGCCCTGGGCTTGTTTCCCTGCAACAACACGGTGCTATCAAGGGGTGATTGGAGACAGTGATACTCGAAGGGGGTTCCTTATGTCCAGTCTATTCCGCAATTTAGTTTTCGCTGCATTCATTGCAGAAAACTCCGCTTCGCAGAAATATGTTGGAAATGGAAGTAACATTTTTAGTGCTTTCGCGGCTATCTCAGGATATTTAGTCTTGACTTTGATCCAGAATGCCGGCAGAGATGTTATGTCAAACTTACTTTTCAGCCCGCTGTCATTTGCAAGCTCGAGGAGTTGATCTTCTTCCCGTGCTGACATCGATGACGCGTGCGTAATGACCTCGCGTGCGTTCAAGCTCAACAGTGGGCGTGACAGGGAATGAGGAAAGGTGCAGCTGACTCATATCGCCAAATCATATCCTTTCCTCATGGCCCGGTAGCACATGCTTTGCGGCCCAGTGGTTGGGGACCGCTGTCTTATACAACTTCAACATAACATCCTAACTCCTGTACTCAGTGCTCTGATACATGGAGGCCAATGTGCCCACAGGTTTCTGAATGACCCTATCTACCTGTGATGCCACTTTCAAGGAATTATGGATCTGTATTCCTTGGCCCTTTTTCTTCTACCTCACTCCTCAGCACTTCACACCACACACATCCCTCTTCACATCAGCAGAACATCAGTAGAAACTGAGAGCAGCTTCAAACTCCTCGTACAAACACTCATGGTCCCAGAATACACCCTCCACCATCAAGGATGTTCAGCAATGCCTCTACTTTCTGAAGAGGCTGAAGAGAGCTAGATTATGCACATCGCGACTCACAGCCTTCTACAGATGCCCAGTTGAAAGCATCCTAATACACTGCATCACTGTGTGGTATTGTAACTGCACTGTGGCAGACAGGAGAACTCTATAATGGGTAGTTAAAATTTCCCAACGCCTCGCCAGCACCAACCTACCTGCATCAAGGACATGTATGCAGAAAGCTTTCAGATAAAGGTCAGCAATATCATGAAAGATCTCACCCACCCTGCTCATGGACTGTCATCCCACTCCCAACAAAGAAGAGGCTACGCAGAACCAGACCAGGAACGAGAAAAAGTGACATCACCCAAGTGGAGACAGCTTTAAAATCCGTGCTTCTTAGCCATTTTTTCAGATTGAACAGCAGCCAACTGGAGTTTCAGAATTCCTCAGCTAGGTCAAATAAAAATAAGTCAGGGGCAAGTGGAGCGGCTATTGTTGGGGTGGATCAATGTTAGAGAGTGGGAGACTTTTGGCTTTGTTTCAGTTGGCTTGGTTGATGACAGGCATGGGCGAAATACATATTTGATAAGCTTTTTCTTGCTTACTCGTCATCTTTTAGTATATAGTTAAGGCACTAAGAATAGCCCCAGGGACCATGTTTTGTTTTGTGTGTGGGATGTGTGAATCCACGCCTTCAGCCTCCCAGGTAACCACAACTGCACCAGGTGCACCAAGTTGCAGCTCCTCAAAGAACAAATTAAAGACTTGAAGCTGCAAATCAGTGACCTTCGGCTCGTAAGGGAAAGTGAGATGATAGATCGGAGCTTCAGGGAGGTAGTCACCCCGAGGTTGCAAGAGGCAGGTGAATGGGTGACTGTCAGGAGAGGGAAGGGAAATGGGTAGCTGGTACAGGATACCCCTGTGCTCATTATCCTCAATAACAAGTATACTGTTGGGGCAGACAACCTACCAGGGGAGCTACAGCGACAGGGTCTGGTCCTGGACTTAGAAGAGAAGGGGGGCAAACAAGGAATGCAGTGTTTATAGGAGATTCCACAGTTAGAGGAGTAGATAAGAGAGTCTGTGGATGTAATAGACAGACCCAGATGGTGTGTTGCCTCCCGGGTGCCAGGGTCACGTCCACGATATTCCGAAGGAGGAAGGTGAGCAGCCAGAAGTTTTGGTACATATTGGTATCAACGACATCTGAAGGAAAAGAGAGGAGGTCCTAAAGAGAGAATTTAGAGAGCCAGGTAGAGAGCTGAAAAGCAGGACTTCCAGGGTAAAATTCTCTGGATTGCTGCCTGTGCCACACATCACTGAGGACAAGAACAAGATGATTTGGCAGATGAATGTGTGGCTGAGGAATTGGTGCAGCGGGCAGGGTTTCAGATTTATGGATCATTGGGATTTCTTCTAGAGAAGCTACGACCTGTACAAAAGGGATGGGCTACACGCGGACACGAGGGGACCAATATCCTTGCGGGCAGGTTTGCTAGAGCTGTTGGGGAGGGTTTAAACTAATTTGGTAGTGGGATGGGAACTGGAGTGATAGGGCTGAGGACAGGGATGTTGGTTTACAGAGGTAGTTTATAGTGAGATGATTGTAGTTGGGAGCTTAATATCCAAGGATACATAAACTATCGAAAGGACAGGCAGGTGGGCAGAGGAGGAGGAGGAGGAGGAGGAGGAGGAGGAGGAGTGTCTCTGCTGGTAAAAAAAAATCAAATCTTTAGAAAGAGGAGACATAGAATTGGAAGATGTTGAATCCTTGTGGGTATAGTTAAGGGACTGCAAAGGTAAGAAGACCCTTATAGGAGTTATTTACAGGCCTCCGAACTGTAGCCAGGATGTGGGCTACAAATTTCAGCAGGAGATAGAAAAGGCTTGACATAAAGATAATGTTACATGATTTACGGTAGATTTCAATATGCAGGTAGATTGGAAAAATCAAGTTGATGCTGGATCCCAAGAGAGAGAATTTGTAGAATGCCTCCAAGATAGCTTTTTGGAACAGTTTGTAGTTGAGCCCACTAAGGGATCAGAAATTCTAGATTTGGTGTTGATATGCTTAGGGAGCTTAAGGTAAAGAAATCCCTATGAGACAGTGATTTTAATATGATCAAATTCACCCTGTAATTTGAGAGGGAGAAACTAAAGTCAGATGTATTGGTATTACAGTGGAGTAAAGAGAATTACAGAAGCATGAGAGAGAGGCTGGCTAAAATTGAATGGAAGGGGACACTAGCAGGGATATGGTAGAGCATCAATGGCTGGAGTTTCTGGAGCAATTCAGAAGGCGCAGGATGATTCAACCTTGGCTGACAAGGGAAATGAAAGCCAACATAAAAGCAAAAGAGAGAGTATACAGTATTGCAAAAAATCAGAGGGAAGGTAGAGGATTGGAATTTTTTTTAAACCAACAGAAGGCAAAAACCATAAAGGAGGGTGGGGAAAGATGTAGTATGAAGCTAAGCTAGCCAATAATATAAAAAATGACACCAACATTTTTTTCAGATATATAGAGAGTAAAAGAGATGAGGGCAGATAGTGGACTGATGGAAAATGATGCTGGAGAGATAATAAGGTGGGTCAAGGAAATGGTGGATGAACTGAATAAGTATTTTGCATCAGTCTTCACTGTGGAAGACACTGGTAGTATGCCAGAAGTTCAACAGCGTCAGGGGTCAGAAGTGAATGTAGCTGCTATTACTAGGGAGATGGTTCTTGGGAAAAGGGAAGGTCTGAAGATAGATAAGTCACCTGGACCTGATGGACTAAACCCCAGGGTTCTAACAGGTGGTAGAAGAGATTGTAGAGGCAATAGTAATGAACTTTCAAAAATCAATAGGTTCTGGCATGGCTCCGGAGGTCTGGAAAGTTACAAATGTCACTACACTCTTCCGTCCTTGGACTCACTTTACACCGCATGCTGTCGGATCAGTGCTGCCAGGATCATCAAGGACACGACCCACCCAGCCAACACACTTTTCGTCCCTCTTCTCTCTGGGAGAAGGCTCAGGAGCTTGAAGACTCGTACGGCCAGATTTGGGAACAGCTTCTTTCCAACTGTGATAAGACTGCTGAACGGATCCCCACTCGATCTGGGCCGTACCCTCCAAATATCCGGACCTGCCTCTCGGGTTTTTTTTTTGCACTACATTACTTTCCATTTACTATTTATGATTTATAATTTAAATTTTTAATATTTACTTTCGATTTGTACTCCAGGGAGCGGGAAGCGCAGAATCGAATATCGCTGTGATAATTGTACGTTCTAGTATCAATTGTTTGGCAACAATAAAGTATAAAGAAGGGGGAGAGGCAGAAGAAAGGAGATTATAGGTCAGTTAGTCTGACTTCAGTGGTTGGGAAGACGTTGTTGATTATTAAGCATGTGGTTTCAGGGTACATGATAAAATAGTAGTCATCAACACGATGTCCTTAAGGAAATCTTGTCTGACAAATCTGTTGGAATTCTTTGAAGAAATAACAAGCAGGATCATCAAAGGAGAATTGGTGGATGTTGTGCACTTGGATTTTCAGAAGGCCTTTGACAAGGTGCCTCACATGAGTCTGCTAAATAAGAATCCACGGTATTCCTGGAAAGACACTAGCATGGATAGAGCACTGGCTGATTAGCAGGAGGCAAGGACTGGGAATAAAGTGATCCTTTTCAGATTGGCTACCTGTAATAACTGGTTTCCACAGGGGCCTGTGTTGGGACTGCTTCTTTTTACAATGCATGTCAGTGATCTGGATGATGAAATTGCTGGCTTCGTGGCCAATATGAAGATAGGTGGAGGGGCAGATAGTGCTTATAGAAGCAGAGCGGCTGCAGAAGGACTTAGACAGATTAGGAGAATGGGCAAAGAGGTGGTAGATGGAATACAGTGTCAAGAAGTGTATGGTCACACACTTGGTAGAAGGAATAAAAGCATAGACTATTTTCTAAATGGGGAGAAAAATCAAAAATCCGAGGTTTAAAGGGAAATCGAGGTTCAAAATCCGAGGTGCAAGATTCCCTAAAGGTTAATTTTCAGTTGAATCAGTGGTGAGGAAGACAAATGCGATGCTGGAATATAAAAACAAGGATGTAATGCTGAGGCTGTATAAGGCACTGCTGAGGCCTCACTTAGAGTATTGTATTTTAAAAAAGGATGTGCTAACATTCGATAGGGTTCAGAGGAGGTTCACAAAAATGATTCCGGGAATGAAAGGGTTAGCATACGAGCAGCAATTGAAGGCTCTGGGCCTGTACTCGCTGCAATTTAGAAGATTGGGGGTGGGGGGGTGGGGACCTCATTGAAACCTATTGAATGTTGAAAGGCCGAGAAAGAGTGGATATGAGGAGGATGTGTCCTTTGGGGAGTCTAGGACCAGAGAGCACAGCCTCAAAATAGAGGGACATCCATTTAGAATAGAGATGAGAAGGAACTTCTTTCACTACAGGGTGGTGAGTCTGTGGAATTTGTTGCCATAAGCGACCGTGGAGGCCAGGTCACTGGGTTAATTTAAGGCAGAGGTTGACAGGTTCTTGATTAGTCAGGGTGTGAAAGGTTATGGGGAGAAGGCAGGAGAATGGGGTTGAGAGGGTAATGATCAGTCACGATGAACTGGCGGAGCAGACACAAGAGGCCAAATGGCCTAATTCTACTCTGATGTCTTATAGTCTTAGAAACAGTTAGTCCCCCCAAGCCATCGGGTTGATCAATATCTCCACCCATTTACACATCCCATCACCAGCACCTCATAGACATCAGCCACTCCTCTCCACAGCCCCTCAGCATCCTTCATCCCTCCCCATTCACCACTTTATGCTTACACTCCACACCTCGTTACTACACTGACAGTCACTGTCCTACTGTGTTTTCATATGTCCTGCTGCTATCCAGAATAGATCCTCCTGCCAAGTGTCTCTTTGTCACTTTATCATTTCCTGTCAGTTACTTTATGTTCAGATACTCCTGCTACTAGCATCTCTTTATACAATCAGTCTATGTTTCTAGAATAAACTCATCTAATGTATACATGGCCACACTCACAGTTACCTGTACATTGTGCTGTTCTTTATACTGAATCTTGAATCTGTGCTCCACCATTCACTGTGCATATACCATAAGGTGGAGGAGCAGAGTTAAGCCATTTGGGCCCATTGAATCTGCTCCACCATTTCATTACAACTGATCCATTTTTCCTCTCAGCTCCAATCTCCTGCCTCCCGCCCCCCCATTCCTTCATGCCCTGACCAATCAAGAATCTATCAAGCTCTGCATTAAATGTACATAAAAACTTGCCCATCCATGGTCTCCTGTGGCTACAAATTCCATAGATTCACCACTCTCTGGCTAAAGAAATTCCTCCTCATCTCCATTATAAAAGGATGCCCTCTACTCTGAGGCTCCGTTCTCTGGTCTTCAACTCTCTCATGATAGAAAACATCCTCTCCACATCCACTTTATCAGGGCCTTTCGCCATTCAATAGGTTTCAACAAAGTCACCCCTCATTCTTCCGAATTCTAGTGAATTCAGGCCCAGAGAAAAACATTCTTCATATGGCAAGCCATTCAATCCTGGAATCATTTTTGTGCACTTCTGTTGAATCCTCTCCAGTTTCAGAATGTCCTTTCTAAGGAGCTCAAAACTGCTTACAATATTCCAAATGAGCCTTCACCAGTGCTTTATAAATTCTCAACATTATATTGTTGTTTTTATATTCTAGTCCTCTTGAAATGAATGCTAACATCACATTGCCTTCCTCACCACAGACTCAAACTGCAAACCAACCTTTATGGAATCTTATATAAGGACTCCCAAGTCCCTTTGTGCCTCAGTTTTTTGTACTCTCTCTCCACTTAGAAAATAGTCAACACTTTCATTTCTTCAACCAAAGTGCATGACTATACACTTCCTGACACTGTATTCCATCTGCCATGTCTTTGTCTATTCTCCTAATCTGTCTAGGTCCTTCTGTAGCCTCTCTACTTCCTCAAAACTACCTGCCCCTCCACCTATCTTCATATCGTCTGCAAACTTTGTAACAAAGCCATCAATTCCATCATCCAAATCATTGACATATAACATAAAAAGAATCAATATCAACACAAACCCCCTGTGGAACACTACTACTCACTGGCAGCCAACCAGAAAAGGCTCCCTTTATTCCCACTCTTTGCCTCCTGCTAATCAGCCACTGCTTAATCCATGCCAGAATCTTTTCTGTAATACCATGGGCTCGTAGCTTGTTAAGCAGCCTCATGTGTAGCACCTTGTCAAAGGCCTTTTGAAAATCCAAGTACACATCAACCGATTCTCCTTTGTCCAGCCTGCTTATTAGTTCTTCAAATAATTCCAACAGATTTGTCATGCAAGATGTTCCCTTGAGGAATCCATGTTAACTATGGCCTATTTTATCACATACCTTCAAGTACCTTGAGACCTCATCCTTAATATGCAACTCTAACATCTTCCCAATCACTGAGATCAGAGTAACTGGCACCTTTAATCTTTCCTTTCATCTGCCTTTCTTCCTTCTTGAAGAGTGGAGTTACATTTGCAATTTCCAATCTTCTGGAACTATTCCAGAATCTAGTGATTCTTGAAAGATCATTACTAATGCCTCCACGATCTCTTCAGCCACCTTTTTCAGAACCCTGGGGTGTACAGGTGACTTATCGACCTGGTCCAGGTCCAGGCGACTTATCTACCTTCAGATTTTTTAGTTTCCTCAGACTCTTCTCTCTAGTTATGGTAACTTCACACACTTCATGCCCCTCTATTCCCGGAACTTCCACCATACGCTGATATCTTCCACAGTGAAGACTGATGCAAAATACTTATTCAGTTCATCTGCCATTTCCTTGTCCCCCATTACTACCTCTCCAGCATCATTTTCCAGTGATCCAATGTCCACTCCGGCCTCTCTTTTACACGTTGTGCATACGATGAAGTTTTTGGTATCCTCCTTAATATTATTGGTTAGCTTACTTCCACATTACATCTTTACCTTCTTAATGACTTTTTTAGTTGCCTTTAGTTAGTTTTTAAAAACTTCCAAATCCTCTAATTTTTCACTATTTTTTTGCTCTACTATATGTCCTCTCTTTGGCTTTTATGTGGTTTTGACTTCTCTGGTTAGCCACAATTGTGTCATCTGGCCTTTAGGATACTTCTTCCCCTTTGGGATGTATATACCCTGCGCCTTTCGAATTACTTCCAGAAATTCCAGCCATTGCTGCTCTGCTGTCAGCCCTGCCAGTGGATTCTGGTTGACTGGAACATACTGGAACCAGTACACCGTAGCCCAAATAAGTGGCTGTGCCAAATGGACAAAGTTTCACGGAAATAATTATAAAAAGTATAAAGAAAGACAAACTGAGTAGTAAATTATGTATTTAAATGAAAAACAGATCAAGTTGGAATGCTACCGATGGCACTCCAGTACTATGGTTGGTAAGTTGATGGAGAAGATCCTGAGAGGCAGGATTTATGAACATTTGGAGAGGTATAATATGATTAGGAATCGTCAACATGGCTTTGTCAAAGGCAGGTTGTGCCTTATGAGCCTGATTGAATTTTTTGAAGATGTGACTAAACACATTGATGAAGGTTCAGCAGTAGATGTAGTGGATATGGATTTCAGCAAGGCATTTGATAAGGTACCCCATGCAATGCTTATTGAGAAAGTAAGGAGGCATGGGATCCAAGGGGACATTGCTTTGTGGATCCACAACTGGCTTGCCCACAGAAGGCAAAGCGTGGGTGTAGACAGGTCATATCCTGCATGGAGGCTGGTGACCAGTGGTGTGCCTCAGGGATCTGTTCTGGGACCCCTATTCTTTGTGATTTTTATAAATGACCTGGATGAGGAAGTGGAGGGATGGGTTAGTAAATCTGCTGATGACACAAAGGTTGGGGGTGTTGTGGATAATGTGGAGGGCTGTCAGAGGTTACAGCAGGACAATGATAGGATGCAAAACTGGGTTGAGAAGTGGCAGATGGAGTTTAACCCAGGTAAGTGTGAGGTAGTTCATTTTGGAAGGTCAAATATGATGGTAGAACATTGTATTAATGGTAAGACTCTTGGCAGTGTGGAGGATCAAAGAGAGCTTGGGGTCTGAGTCCATAGGACACACAAGCTGCTGTGCAGGTTGACTGTGTAGTTAAGAAGGCATATGGTGCATTGGCCTTCATCAATCGTGGGATTGAGTTTAAGAGCCAAGAGGTAATGTTGTAGCTATATCGGACCTTGGTCAGACCCCACTTAGAGTACTGTGCTCAGTTCTAGTTGCCTCACTACAGGAAGGATGTGGAAGCCATAGAAAGGGTGCAGAGGAGATTTACAAGGATGTTGCCTGGATTGGGGAGCATGCCTTATGAGAAAAGGTTGAGTGAACTCAGCCTTTTCTCCTTGGAGTGATGGAGGATGACAGGTGACATGATAGAGGTGTACAAGATGATGAGAGGCATTGATTGTGTAGATAGTCAGAGGCTTTTTCCCAGGGCTGGAATGGCTAGCATGAGAGGGCACAGTTTTAGGGTGCTTGGAAGTAAGTACAGAGGAGATGTCAGGGGTAAGTTTGTTTTTTTTAAAATGCAGAGAGTGGTGAGTGCATGGAATGGGCTGCTGGCGATTGTGGTGGAGGCGGATACGAAAGGGTCTTTTAGGAGACTCCTGGATAGGTATATGGAGCTTAGAAAAATAGAGGGCTATGGGTAACCCTAGGTAATTTCTAAGGTAAGGACATGTTCGGCACAGCATTGTGGGCTGAAGGGCCTGAATTGTGCTGTAGGTTTTCTATGTTTCTATAAAACTGTGCATTAGTTCCAAATATTTATGAACAGAGGAATTCATCTAGAGTACGCAATTAACAAAACAGCAGATGATAGAATGCCTTCATGCAATGCTATCAATGATTGCATCCTCAAAATCTTCATTTTCATTGCAACATTCAATATGATTGTTGATATCTTCAAATTCTTCATAGCTTCTAACTCATTGAAGTAGTGAAGTCATTTTATTTACACCTCTAGCCATTTCTGGAAATCTCCAAGCCAGAGTGCCTGAAACCATGGTGAGCAAAACAATTCTGAATTGCCTTACTGCTATTTCCTGCCATCAATCGATGACAAAAAAAATCACTGCTTTTTGAATACAAACACACACAAATAGCCCTATTTAAAAACTGCTTGTTCTAAGCATGTTGTAGCATCTAACGGCCACACAAATGCACGCACTGACGATAGCTAGAACCTGCCCAGCAACAGTCTCCTGCCTCAGTTATGCAGTATGGTATCCCAAATGAACCAATGGAATCCTGACAATTTTCTCCATTGGTTTTTGTTCTTTAAGAGTTGTGCCAAATAACTGGTGCCCCAATTAACCAAAGACCCAATTAACCAAAATCCACTGTATATCCATTTTATAGTTAAAATTATCAATTGATAGCAAAAGATTTTTGTCTGTAGGCAGAGTAGGGGGGCCAAGGAGGTAGCAGTTCCACATGTTTACTACTCTGCACATTCTTCTACCTTCTTCCCTGAATTACCCTACTCTAATTATAAGCATTTGACTCCTAAGAGTCTCACACTCACAAACTACCTCAACTCTGATTTAGACATTTTTATATTCCCTGAAGTACATGTCTTGTCTATTTAATGTCTCCATGCAATAAAACTCAGAGCCCTTATAATATTCACCTGAATGTGCATTTTAACAGTTTAGTAAACTAGCAAATGCCCACACACTTGATCTGCTGTCTTTCTGTGTGTCTTCACATACCTGGGTAGTCTGCCACTGCTTTACCCAAGACATAAATGTGTATAGTGAATAGCTGAGGCCCTTCATATTCTAGTAAGATTCCATTATCAACTTTCCTCAAATCCATTACCTCCACTCTCTACCACCTAGCCAACTCCCCAACCAGACCAATAGTTTAACTTCAAGTACACAAGCTTCAGTTTTAGCAACAAGCTCAAATTTTGCCTTAATGAATGCATTTAGAAACTCTATACATCTACATCCATTGAGATTCCCTGGCCAGTTCTGCAATTACTTACTCAAAAATAATCAATTAGTTGTATTAGACATGATCTGCCTTTCTCAAGCCGAGGTTGGGTCACACTAATCAGCTCATTTAACATTAATTGTAGATTTCAATGTCGGCCAAAGCACAGACAATTTTAATTTACTTTATCCTTAAGCCAATCATTTTAATAGCATTCACAATGAGGAAAATATGCAGTGTAGCATATTCTTATTACACATACCACAACATAAAGTACTTCCAAATGAGGCAACACTTCACTTGTGAGTCTGTTGGAGTCATCTATTGCATCCGGTGCGGCCTCCTCTACATCGGTGAAACCCATCACAGATTGGGGGACCGCTTCATCGAGCACCTCCACTCCGTCCGGCAAAACAGACAGGATCTCCCAGTAGCCACCCACATCAACTCTGCTTCCCACTCCCATTCAGATATGTCCATACATGGCCTCCTCTACTGCCATGATGAGGCTAAACTCAGGTTGGAGGAGCAACACCTCATATACCGTCTAGGTAGTCTCCAGCCCCTTGGTATGAACAACTTCCGGTAATTCCCTCCCCCTCCCTTCCCCTATCCCTATGTCACTCTGCCCCCTCCCCCAGCTACCTACCACCTCCCTCTTGGTTCCGCCTCCTTCTACTACCCGTTGTGTTTTCCCCTATTCTTTCTTCACCTTTCCTGCCTATCACCTCTCTGCCTCCCTTCCCCCACCTCTTTATCTTTCCCCTTACTGGTTTTTCACCTGGAACCTACCAGCCTTCTCCTTCCCACCCTCCCCCCACCTTCTTTATAGGGCCTCTACCCCTTCCCTCTACAGTCCTGACGAAGGGTTCCGGCCCGAAACATTGACCGATCTTTTCCACGGATGCTGCCCGACCTGCTGAGTTCCTCCAGCGTGTTGTGAGTGTTGCTTTGACCCCAGCATCTGCAGATTATTTTGTGTTAACATAAAGTAATGAATGTTTCTCACACACAATCTGCCTTCAAGCCTTGAATGCCACACTCCCCTACTCTTCCTCCACTACACTGACCACTGCATTGGTGCTGCTTCAGAGCTTGTCAATTTCATCAACATTGCCTCCAACTTCCACCTTACCCTTAAATTCACTTGGTCCCTTTCTGACACCTACCTCCCCTTTTTCCATCTCTCTGTCACCATCTCTGGAAACTGTCTATCAACATATTTTATAAATCTACCAATTCCCACAGCTAACAGCTGAAGAAGATTGTAGAGTTCGTCATTGAAACATAGGTTATAATCGATACCTGTACCCAGTTGGAAGCCCAATAAGAGTTTATTTGTCATATACGCCAGGAAAGCACTAGTTCCTTTTTTTTTTAAGACTATACCTCTTCACACCTGTCTCCTGTAAAAATGCAATTTCCTTTTCTCAGTTCCTTCATCTGTACCCCATCTGTTCCCAGGACAAGGCTTTCCTTTCCAGGACATGTCCTTCTTCTTCAAAGAACCCGGTTTCCTTTCCTCTACCATTGATACAGCCCTCATCCATTTCCCAGATATCCACACTCACCCCATCTTCCCACCTCCTTAACCGGGATACTGTTCCTCTTGTCCTCACCTACCATCCCATGAACCTCCGTATCCAACAGATCATTCTCTGAAACTTCCACCATCAACAGGATCCTACCACCAAATACATCCTTGCCTCCCCTCCCCCCACTCTCTGCTTTCCGCAGGGATCGCTCCCTCCAATGATTCCCTTGTCCATCTGTCACTCCCCCACTAATCTCCCTCCTGGTATGTATCCCTGCAAGTGACAGAAATGCTACACCTCCCCATTCACCTCCTCCCTTACCTCCATTCAGGGCCCCAAACAAACCTTCCAGGTGAAGCAGCACTTCACCTGTGAATCTTTTGGGGTCATCTATTGTATCCAGTGCTCCCGATACACCCTCCTCTACATTGGTGAGACTCGTCGTATATTGAGAGGCCACTTTGTTGAGCATCTCCGCTCCATCCGCCAAAAGTGGAATTTCCCAGCGGCCATCCATTTTAATACCTATTCCCAAATCCATTCCAACACCTTGGTCCACAGCCTCCTCTTTTGGCATGATGAGGCCACTCTCAGGGTGGAGAAGTACCATCTCATATACTCTCTAGGCAGACCCCAATCTAAGCATCGATTTCTGGTTCAGTTAATTTTATCTCCCTCCCCCTTCCCTCTTCTTCTATTCCCCATTCAGGCCTCTTACCTCTTCTCCTCACCTGGTTATCATCTCCCCCTGGTGCCCCTCCTCCTTCCCTTTCTCCCATGGTCCACTCTCCTCTCCTACAGATTTCACCTTCTCCAGTCCTTTACCTTTCCCACCCACCTGGCCTCACCTATCACCTTCAAACAAGTCCTGGGCCTCCATCCCCTCCCCCCACCTTTTTATTTTGTTATCTGCCCCCTAAAGAAGACAAATGCAATGTTGGCATTTATTTCAAGGGGAATAGAATATAAAATCAAGGAGATAATGCTGAGGCTTTATTAGTCAGGCCGCACTTGGAGCATTGTCAATAGTTTTGGGCCCCTTATCTCAGAAAGGATGTGCTGTCATTGCAGAGAATCCAGAGGAGGTTCACAAGGATTATTCCAGGACTGAAGGGGTTAACAAATGAGGAGCGCTTGGCAGCTCTGGGTCTCTATACTCACTGGAATTTAGAAGAACGTGGGGGATCTCATTGAAAACTACTGAATGTTGGAAGGACTAGATAAGGTGGACGTGGAGAGGATGTTTCCTCTGGTGGGGGTACCCAGAACTACAGGGCACGGCTTCGAAATTGAGGGGTGACCTTTTAGACAGAAAGTAAGAAGGAATTCTTTTTAAACCCAAAAGTGGTGAATCTGTGGAATGCTGTTCCACAGATTGCGGTGGAGGCCAAGTCCATGGGTCTACTTATAGTGGAAGCTGATAGATTCCTGATGTTTGGGGCATCAAGGGATCTGGTGAGGGAGCAGATGTATGGGTCTGAATGGTATCTGAGATCAGCCACGATGAAATGACAGAGTGGGCTCGATGGGCTGAATGGCTTAATCTTACTCCTATGTCTTATGGTCTTCCTTTCCAGTCCTGAAAAGGATATCAGCCTGAAATATTGACTGTTTATTCATTTTCATAGATACTACCTGACCTGCTGAGTTACTCCGGTATCTTTTGTGTGTTGCTCTGGATTTCCAGCATCTGCAAAATCTCTTCCGTTCACAAAATAGCTATTTGGGGTTTTCATATAGTTCCCTGTGAAGAAAGTTATACTATTTCGATATTCCACATTATTCTGCATTACCAGAGTAGCAGCTGGCACAGAGTGAGTTTTACACTAATCACATGAAGAAAAACACGATTTCTAACTCAGAGAATGTAAAAGTCTCCACCTTCAAATCGGCACCAGCTGTGGATTTATCCAACTAGGTCACCAAATAATATTTTACTAATCAAAAGAATGATCTGACCTGCACCATCTGGGGTAATAGTTCCTAATTTAACTGCCAAAGGGTATTTTGTCTTTCGGTAATGTTCCAGAGCATGTCCATTTCCGCCACTGCCATCGAAGAACCACTTCCCACACAATATGGAACCATCTGTCAGGTTGAGCCAAAGATTCTCCCTCAGGTCACACCAGGCGCACTTCCAGCCACTGTTACAAAGCAGAAGATGAAATATAGTCTATAAATAACACTCAGTCTTCTAGCTTAGTAAAATTACCAAATGATGACAAAAATATAGATTTACCAATCTGAAAGAGGTGCAGCTGTGCAACTTATGAGCAACAAACCATTTTGGCATATTAGGTTCTAACATCATTCAATAAAAAACAATTTTCAAAATAAGAAATTCACGAATACCTTGAAGATGTCTAGTTTGCAGGGAATGACCCTCACGAGTAATAAAATAATACTTGTACAATTCTATAAAATAGGAAAATCACTACTTCAATCACTATTCACCACTTATAGCAAAAATCTGTCATTTCAAGGAAGAAATCTAGAGGCTGGTAGTGCCACTACCCTAAAGTCGTATAAAGCAGTATATAGTTATCAGAAGAACAGTAAGCTTTTGAGAGATCAACTTAAAGTGTTCACACTGTCACTTCTTTCTCTTCACAAATGCTGCTCAATTTGCTGAGTATTTTTAGCACATTTTTGTACTTGTTTTGGATTTCCAAAAGTGTTTTGCTTTCTGTAAAAGTAACCACATTTTTAGTTTCCTCTTTTTTTAAAATATACTGAATCCATTTTTTGTACTGATGATACTAAACTGCCTTTTCAGTCTTGGATATAGAATTCCAGAGCATTAACTTTATTATATTTAATTAATAAAGGAGTCGCAATATACTTTGTGGCTATGAAGGCACTTTTGGGGGAATTTAATAATAAATGTAAACTCATATTAAAAAGCTGGAGAAAATGAAAACCTCATTAACCTATAACTTCATGAATATTATGTTTTACATCCAAATAATATTCAGAGAGGGGAAGAACAAACTGCGTGAATCAAATCTTTGGTGCAGAGAAAAGCGTTGACCTGGGAGGGATTCGGACTCCATTGTCCAGTTGTTGGAGAGTATGCTCGTGCTTTGAATGCTTAAGCTCTTCTTCCCATGATTCAGAATCTTGTTTACCATATGGAGATTTTGCTGTCAGCACTGCATCACATGCTATTGTCACCTGGATCGGGAAGGTTAAACAAGAAGATCATACATTAAAATAGAATGCAAAGTTAAAATAATCACTCATAAAAGCTTCTCCAAGTTAAATCACCAGCCCTTCCTGAGAAACTACAGCAGTTATTAGGACATATACACCACAGATTTCTATCCATGTTAAGATAATATCTAAATAAAAGGAAATTCCCTTTTCACAAAGCATCTCAATACAAAACCATACCTTTAACAATGCTAGCTTGTCACATCTGCTATGACATTCTACACTGCAGCCTTGAGACCATTTGATATTTAATCAGCCAATGTCTAAATATTGGGGGGGACAGCTTACCCGGGGGAAGCGACAGTGGCCCTGCCTCCGGCACAGAGTCTGGCCCTGTAGCTCAGAAGGGTAGGGCAAGGAAGAGGAGGGCAGTTGTGATAGGGGACTCGATAGTAAGGGGGTCAGATAGGCGATTCTGTGGACGCAGTCCAGAGACTCGGATGGTAGTTTGCCTCCCTGGTGCCAGGGTCCGGGATATTTCTGATCGTGTCCAAGATATCCTGAAGTGGGAGGGTGAAGAGCCAGAGGTCCTGGTACATATAGGTACCAATGACATAGGTAGGAAAAGGGATGAGGTCCTGAAAGAAGAATATAGGGAGCTAGGAAGGGAGTTGAGAAAAAGGACCGCAAAGGTAGTAATCTCGGGATTACTGCCTGTGCCACGCGACAGTGAGAGTAGGAATGCGATGAGGTGGAGGATAAATGCGTGGCTGAGGGATTGGAGCAGGGGGCAGGGATTCAAGTTTTTGGATCATTGGGACCTCTTTTGGCGCAGGTGTGACCTGTACAAAAAGGACGGGTTACACTTAAATCCTAGGGGGACCAATATCCTGGCAGGGAGATTAGCGGGGGCTACTGAGGTGACTTTAAACTAGAATGGTTGGGGGGTGGGAATCAAATTAAAGCGGCTAGGTGTGAGGAGGTTAGTTCACAACAGAGGGATGGGAACCAGTGCAGAGAGACAGAGGGGTGTAAAGTGAGCGTAGAAGCAAAAAGTACAAAGGGGAAAAGTAAAAGTGGCAGGCCGACAAATCCAGGGCAAGCATTAAAAAGGGCTAAGAGAGTTGTAAAAGAGCGCCTGAAGGCTTTATGTGTCAATGCAAGGAGCATTCGTAATAAGGTGGATGAATTGAAAGTGCAGGTTGTTATTAATGATTATGATATAGTTGGGATCACAGAGACATGGCTCCAGGGTGACCAGGGATGGGAGCTCAACGTTCAGGGATATTCAATATTCAGGAGGGATAGACACGAAGGAAGGGGAGGTGGGGTGGCGTTGCTGGTTAAAAAAGAGATTAACGCAATAGAAAGGAAGGACATAAGCCGGGAAGATGTGGAATCGATATGGGTAGAGCTGCGTAACACTAAGGGGCAGAAGACGCTGGTGGGAGTTGTGTACAGGCCACCTAACAGTAGTAGTGAGGTCGGAGATGGTATTAAACAGGAAATTAGAAATGTGTGCAATAAAGGAACAGCAGTTATAATGGGTGACTTCAATCTACATGTAGACTGGGTGAACCAAATTGGTAAAGGTGCTGAGGAAGAGGATTTCTTGGAATGTATGCGGGATGGTTTTTTGAACCAACATGTCGAGGAACCGACTAGAGAGCAGGCTATTCTGGACTGGGTTTTGAGCAATGAGGAAGGGTTAATTAGCGATCTTGTCGTGAGAGGCCCCTTGGGTAAGAGTGACCATAATATGGTGGAATTCTTCATTAACATGGAGAGTGACGTAGTTAATTCAGAAACAAAGGTTCTGAACTTAAAGAGGGGTAACTTTGAAGGTATGAGACATGAATTAGCTAAGATAGACTGGCAAATGACACTTCAAGGATTGACGGTGGATATGCAATGGCAGGCATTTAAAGGTTGCATGGATGAACTACAACAATTGTTCATCCCAGTTTGGCAAAAGAATAAATCAAGGAAGGTAGTGCACCCGTGGCTGACAAGAGAAATTAGGGATAGTATCAATTCCAAAGAAGTAGCATACAAATTAGCCAGAGAAAGTGGCTCACCTGAGGACTGGGAGAAATTCAGAGTTCAGCAGAGGAGGACAAAGGGCTTAATTAGGAAGGGGAAAAAAGATTATGAGAGAAAACTGGCAGAGAACATAAAAACGGACTGTAAAAGCTTTTATAGATATGTAAAAAGGAAAAGACTGATAAAGACAAATGTAGGTCCCCTGCAAACAGAAACAGGTGAATTGATTATGGGGAGCAAGGACATGGCAGACCAATTGAATAATTACTTTGGTTCTGTCTTCACTAAGGAGGACATAAATAATCTTCCAGAAATAGTAAGGGACAGAGGGTCCAGTGAGATGGAGGAACTGAGCGAAATACATGTTAGTAGGGAAGTGGTGTTAGGTAAATTGAAGGGATTGAAGGCAGATAAATCCCCAGGGCCAGATGGTCTGCATCCCAGAGTGCTTAAGGAAGTGGCCCAAGAAATAGTGGATGCATTAGTGATAATTTTTCAAAACTCGTTAGATTCTGGACTAGTTCCTGAGGATTGGAGGGTGGCTAATGTAACCCCACTTTTTAAAAAAGGAGGGAGAGAGAAACCGGGGAATTATAGGCCGGTTAGCCTAACGTCGGTGGTGGGGAAACTGCTGGAGTCAGTTATCAAGGATGTGATAACAGCACATTTGGAAAGCGGTGAAATGATCGGACAAAGTCAGCATGGATTTGTGAAAGGAAAATCATGTCTGACGAATCTCATAGAATTTTTTGAGGATGTAACTAGTAGAGTGGATAGGGGAGAACCAGTGGATGTGGTATATTTGGATTTTCAAAAGGCTTTTGACAAGGTCCCACATAGGAGATTAGTGTGCAAACTTAAAGCACACGGTATTGGGGGTAAGGTATTGGTGTGGGTGGAGAATTGGTTAGCAGACAGGAAGCAAAGAGTGGGAATAAACGGGACCTTTTCAGAATGGCAGACGATGACTAGTGGGGTACCGCAAGGCTCAGTGCTGGGACCCCAGTTGTTTACAATATATATTAATGACTTGGATGAGGGAATTAAATGCAGCATCTCCAAGTTTGCGGATGACACAAAGCTGGGTGGCAGTGTTAGCAGTGAGGAGGATGCTAAGAGGATGCAGGGTGACTTGGATAGGTTGGGTGAGTGGGCAAACTCATGGCAGATGCAATTTAATGTGGATAAATGTGAAGTTATCCACTTTGGTGGCAAAAATAGGAAAACAGATTATTATCTGAATGGTGGCCGATTAGGAAAAGGGGAGGTGCAACGAGACCTGGGTGTCATTATACACCAGTCATTGAAAGTGGGCATGCAGGTACAGCAGGCGGTGAAAAAGGCGAATGGTATGCTGGCATTTATAGCGAGAGGATTCGAGTACAGGAGCAGGGAGGTACTACTGCAGTTGTACAAGGCCTTGGTGAGACCACACCTGGAGTATTGTGTGCAGTTTTGGTCCCCTAATCTGAGGAAAGACATCTTTGCCATAGAGGGAGTACAAAGAAGGTTCACCAGATTGATTCCTGGGATGGCAGGTCTTTCATATGAAGAAAGACTGGATGAACTGGGCTTGTACTTGTTGGAATTTAGAAGATTGAGGGGGGATCTGATTGAAACGTATAAGATCCTAAAGGGATTGGACAGGCTAGATGCGGGAAGATTGTTCCCGATGTTGGGGAGGTCTAGAACGAGGGGTCACAGTTTGAGGATAGAGGGGAAGCCTTTTAGGACCGAGGTTAGGAAAAACTTCTTCACACAGAGAGTGGTGAATCTGTGGAATTCTCTGCCACAGCAAACTGTTGAGGCCAGTTCATTAGCTATGTTTAAAAGGAAGTTAGATATGGCCCTTGTGGCTACAGGGGTCAGGGGGTATGGAGGGAAGGCTGGGTTCTGAGTTGGATGATCAGCCATGATCATAATAAATGGCGGTGCAGGCTCGAAGGGCCGAATGGCCTACTCCTGCACCTATTTTCTATGTTTCTATATGACACAGTCACCAAATTTAAAGTGAAACCGCACTTACAAAATGGTCTCAGATCTGTTTGGTCAAACTACCTAGTTTCCCTGAGAAGAAAAGTAAAGAGCAGAAGTATTGGGAATTGGGTGGTCCTACATAACTCCAAGGGTCCAACTTTATTTAACTACTACTTGTCAACCTGTTGTACTTGAAATTAGTTGCTGTTGGTTTGACTAAATGGTCCGTGCACCTTCGATCACTATTCAGAAAAGATGTTCTTGGAGGAGCATGGAGTGAATTGAATTGGGTTATCTTTAACATTCTCTTCCTAGAGTTATGTGTGCTGAACAGTAATTTTAGGTAAAGCGATTTTAGTGTCCCAGTACAAATCACTACCTTCAGCAAAAGCTGAGACGATCATTGAGCATTCAGAATTATGGACATCATGTTAGCTTGGAAAAGTCACTGAGCATTTTGGGTTTTACCATCCCCAACTTCGACTATCTGGCTGCCCTGCCTTTAATGCTGCACCTTCCACACGGTGGGTGAAGTTGGTTAACCAAGGCCAGAGATGATGATCAGGTCAGGAATCTCCAATGGTTCCTGCCAGGCTGAAGTAGACAACAGTGGTGCGCAGAACAGATCACTGCAACCATTGTACCTTTTGTTGGCAATTACACAAAAAACAAGTCTGTTCTGGCATACAGCCAATCTGAACCCGCCCAAAGTACATCCTTTTCTCTTGATTTCAGACTCAGCTGGGGATATTCGTAGAAAAGTGGAAAATGACTCAGTACATTGCACACACATTGCTATCGATCAATGACAGAGGCCACCTGAGGTAATACCAAACAAAGATCTTGCTCAGGTCAACTTGACCTGACCCCAAAGTTTCTACAAGAATTTACACCAAAACAAACTCCATCTTGGAGACTGAGATCCATCTGGGCTCAAGTCAGCATCCCTATCACCTGCTCCACACCCAAATTATGGGAACACTCTATAGCTGAAGGCCAGCAATCCCTGCTGATCGATGTTGGATCAACAGGCACTGAGGACGAGGACCAACAATCCCTGTGGTCAATAACCTAGGTGAGTGGGTCCCTTGGACAAGGGTTGAGGTACGAGGGCTGGTGAAACCCCACCCCACCAGGTCAGCAAGTCCTGGGCCTAGAGGTCAGCAAAGTTCAGTGACAGGAGCTGCAGGTTGAAGTCCAGGCATTGGGAGTCCAGAGTTCAATAAAGGCAAGGTGGTTAAAATTTTGTCCACAAAGAATTTGGTAAGATATTCGACAAGGTTCCACATGATAGGGTGGTCCAGAAGGTTAAGACACATGGAATCTAAGCGATAAAAGGTGGTTTTTACCCACTTACATTACCTACCAATAACTTTTTGCAGTCTTGTTATATTCTCCAACTTAATTTTCTACCTATAGCAAATTATTCAACCAAGTTATTTATCTTTTTTAAATGATGCCCCAGTCTTTTCATAACATCCTGTCGTACAGGCATCAGATTTGGTCAAGTTTTATGTATCTTATTTTCAATGGATGATCTCTTTTATCTGCTTCACAAATTTCTGACTTAAACTTTTGCTCTGAATTGGTTACTTATTTCCTTCTTCATATACCTCTCACATTGCATTGCATTAATTTCAAACCTTTGAAACCATTTCGAAGTCTAAAATTCCACATATACTTGATTAATTCATATTCAAAACAAGTGGGAGCTTAGGCTACTTTGAGGTCTAAGGTCAGTGCCTTCTTTATGAACCATTTTCAACTCTCTCAGGTTTAGTAATCACTCCACATGCCCAGATAAAAGCATATCAAAAGGTAAACACTATTGCATCTCCTGACTACAATCACTGACCAGTGCTGGTAACTCTTCTATGTTTGGCAAAGGAATTTCAAAGTGGTCAGGAAATATAACAAGTTTAGCTTCATCTTCATATTCATAATCTTCATTGTTGAAATCTTTGTTCTGCTCCAGGTCTGAGAGAGAATAAGTAGAAACAAAAATAAAAACCAATTAACATCTTGCAATATCTGAATATATGTATATACCTCAATAAAACCAATATGAACAAATGGCATTATAGAAATTACCATTAAAGCAAAGCATTTGCATAAAATGTTACACTAACGTAAATCACTTGAAATTTACAACAAATTATATCAAATTTAATTATGAGTTGTTTACATTACAATTCAAAATTTTAAAAGTTATTATATTTGTAAAAATCACAGAATTAGAATATTACATTATCTTTTCCATCAGATTTTGTAATTCAAAATATTCTAGCCCAGATCGTGTTGGCCTTGTCCTTTCATTCAGAGTCTTCACTTGCTGTGCATTCACACCTGCCTTGTCCGAGCCAGGAGGCTCACCTCACTAGCCATCTGTACTCCAGGGTCCACCACCTGCACTGGCTGGTGAGCAAGCTTAATTTAGCTGTAAATTCCCCTTTGACAACTAGCAAACATGGCAGTGAAGCTCTGCTGGCTTCTCAGTGGCTTTAACAATTTTTAAATGTCTCAGCGACGATTAGAAATGGCAAAAATGGAAAAAACAGTTATCTTTTAAAATTAAAAATTATAACAGTAAATCAAACAATTTAAAATTATGAAATAACTGATTTATCATCTCTTACATCAGTATCCTTTCATATTTGCTCACTTTGTTACCTCACTTGTCCGGACTATAATAATAATCTACAGCAGTGTGCTAACTACATTACCAATGGTTTCTGTCTGCACTAGCTTAAAAACATTAATAATCTGAATTTGTTGAGCTTTAATTAAATCTGATAGCTTAAGCAGAAAGCATGCCAATTTAATGCTGGCTAGACAAGAGCTCCAAAATGTAATTATTTTGGATATAATGAAAACTGACAAACCTTCTGTTTTTTCCAGCATTAACAGAAACGTCATTTTCAAATTCGACCAATGAATTATCAGGAAATGAATAGAACATTGCTTAATATTCTTCAGCCTCAGCTAGGTGGGCTGGAGTTTATGGTTCTGTTTTGATCCATTCAGTCTCAAGCAGCGAATCACCAACAATAGCTTCTTTCCCAATGCCAACTTTTCTTGCCTGATCAATACTTCCCCAATTCACTTTCCACCGAGTTCCCCCTTGCATCACAAATATGGTACACTTGCTGCTATAAATAACCCTTTAATGCAAGTTAGTAATAAAAGATGGACACGTGAGTGAGAATAACTTAAATGGCTACAGGGAAATTAGTAGGTACAGAATGGGAGCCTGCATGGACCTGATGGACAAAATAACTCCCTTCTGTGTCTTAATAGTTACGTTTGATAAATTCCAAAGATTCACTACCTTCTTCTCGTCACTGTCCTGAATGGATAACTTTGACATGGTGAACCTTGATTCTAGACAACCCAACCAGAAGAAACATCAACTCTGCCACTGTCCTGTTAAACTCTGCAAGAATTTTAGACATTTCAAAGAGATTCACCTCTTCATTCAAGAGAGTATGGCAAAGTTATCTCCCATGGTAGGGGAGTCTAGGACAAGAGGGCACGACTTCAGGATTGAAGGATGTCCATTTAGAACAGAGATGCAGAGAAATTACTTTAGTCAGAGGGTTGTAAATCTGTGGAATTTGTTGCCATGAGTGGCTGTGGAGGCCAAGTCATTGGGGGCATTTAAGGCAGAGATAGATAGGTTCCTGATTAACCAGGGCATCAAAGGGTATGGGGAGAAGGCAGGGGAGTGGGGATAACTAGGAGAATTGATCAGCCCATGAATGAATGGTGGAGCAGACTCAATGGGCCGAATGGCCTACTTCTGCTCCTATAGCTTATTGTCTTACGGAGTACAGAAATTCCTGAATGGTCCAGCGATTAGGTCAACAAAGAGGAGGTTCTGTGAGGCAATGGAGCAGCTACAGGCTTGTTTTGAGTCAGTGGAGTGGGCCATGTTCAAGAAACTCATCTGTGGATCTGAATGCGTACACCATGGTTGTCACAGACTTTATAAACACAGTCATAGACAAGTGTGTACCCAGAAAATCATTCAAAGTCTTCCCCAACCAGAAGCCCTGGATGAAGCCCGAGATCTGCAATCTGCTAAGGGTCAGATCACATGCAATCAAGTCGGCTGACAAAGAGAGGGCCAGGTATGATCTCCAGAAAGCCATCTCAAGGGCAAAGTAGCTGGTCTGGACTAAAACTGAATCAATGAAATATGTTTAACAGCTGTGGCACGGCTTGAATGCTATCACCTCTTACAAAGTGACATCAAGTGACACAGGTGACAACAGTGCTTTGCTTGCAGATGAACTCCGTGCCTTCTGTGCTCGCTTTGACCGGCAAAATATGAAGGAACCATCATGAACACCCACAGCTCCTGATTATCCTGTGATTTCAGTCTCTGCGACTGATGGGAGAGCAGTCTTCAGGAGGCTGAACCTGTGGAAAGCATCTAGCCCAGATAGGGTACCTGGCCAAGTACTAATGACCTGTGCTGGTCAACTGGCTAGGGTGTTCACTGAGATCTTTAACCTCTTGCTTTGGTAGTCTGAAGCACATACCTGCTTCAAGCTGACCATCTATACCGGTACCTAACAAGAGTATGATACCTGCCTCATGCCTATATCCACAGTGATGAAGTGTCATAGAAACATAGAAACATAGAAAATAGGTGCAGGAGTAGGCCATTCGGCCCTTCGAGCCTGCACCGCCATTTATTATGATCATGGCTGATCATCCAACTCAGAACCCCGCCCCAGCCTTCCCTCCATACCCACTGACCCCCGTAGCCACAAGGGCCATATCTAACTCCCTCTTAAACATAGCCAATGAACTGGCCTCAACTGTTTCCTATGGCAGAGAATTCCACAGATTCACCACTCTCTGTGTGAAGAAGTTTTTCCTAATCTCAGTCCTAAAAGGCTTCCCCTCTATCCTCAAACTGTGACCCCTCGTTCTGGACTTCCCCAACATCGGGAACAATCTTCCTGCATCTAGCCTGTCCAATCCCTTTAGGATCTTATACGTTTCAATCAGATCCCCCCTCAATCTTCTAAATTCCAACGAGTACAAGCCCAGTTCATCCAGTCTTTCTTCATATGAAAGTCCTGCCATCCCAGGAATCAATCTGGTGAACCTTCTTTGTACTCCCTCTATGGCAAAGATGTCTTTCCTCACATTAGGGGACCAAAACTGCACACAATACTCCAGGTGTGGTCTCACCAAGGCCTTGTACAACTGCAGTAGTACCTCCCTGCTCCTGTACTCGAATCCTCTCGCTATAAATGCCAGCATACCATTCGCCTTTTTCACCGCCTGCTGTACCTTCATGCCCACTTTCAATGACTGGTGTATAATGACACCCAGGTCTCGTTGCACCTCCCCTTTTCCTAATCGGCCACCATTCAGATAATAATCTGTTTTCCTATTTTTGCCACCAAAGTGGATAACTTCACATTTATCCACATTAAATTGCATCTGCCATGAGTTTGCCCACTCACCCAACCTATCCAAGTCACCCTGCATCCTCTTAGCATCCTCCTCACTGCTAACACTGCCACCCAGCTTCGTGTCATCTGCAAACTTGGAGATGCTGCATTTAATTCCCTCATCCAAGTCATTAATATATATTGTAAACAACTGGGGTCCCAGCACTGAGCCTTGCAGTACCCCACTAGTCACCGCCTGCCATTCTGAAAAGGTCCCGTTTATTCCCACTCTTTGCTTCCTGTCTGCCAACCAATTCTCCACCCACACCAATACCTTACCCCCAATACCGTGTGCTTTAAGTTTGCACACTAATCTCCTGTGTGGGACCTTGTCAAAAGCCTTTTGAAAATCCAAATATACCACATCCACTGGTTCTCCCCTATCCACTCTACTAGTTACATCCTCAAAAAATTCTATGAGATTCGTCAGACATGATTTTCCTTTCACAAATCCATGCTGACTTTGTCCGATGATTTCACCGCTTTCCAAATGTGCTGTTATCACATCCTTGATAATTGACTCCAGCAGTTTCCCCACCACCGACGTTAGGCTAACCGGTCTATAATTCCCCAGTTTCTCTCTCCCTCCTTTTTTAAAAAGTGGTGTCCTCAAAGTAAATTTATTATCAAGGTACATATACATCAGCATATACAACCCTGAGATTCATTTTCTTGTGGGTATCTATAGAATAAAAACCAGAACAGAATTAATGAAAGACCACCCAACTTGGGCTTTCAACCAGAGTGCAGAAGACAACATACTGTGCAAATACAAAAAGAAAAAAAATAATAATAATAATTAAATAAGCAATAAATATCCAGAACACAAGATGAAGAGTCCTTGAAAGTGAGTCTGTTGGCTGTGGGAACATTTCAATGATGGGGCAAGTGAAGTTGCGTGGTTATCCCCTTTGGTTCAAGAGCTTGATGGTTGACGGTTAGTAATTGTCCTGAACCTGGTGGTATGGGTCCTGAGGCTCCTGTACATACTTCCTGACGGCAGCAGTGAGAAGAGAGCATCAGCTGGGTGGTGGGGGTGCCCGACGATGGATGCTGCTTTCCTGCCACAACACTTCTGTAGATGTATTCAATGGCGGAGAGGGCTTTACCCATGATGAATTGTGCCATATCTACTACTTCTTGTAGGATTTTCTGTTCAAGGGGATTGGTGTTTCCATACACCAATTGTGGATTGGTGTGATGCAGCCAGTCAATATACTCTCTACCACACATCTATAGACATTTGTTAAAGTTTCAGATGTCAGGATGAATCTCTGAAAAACTCCTAAGGAAGCAGAGGTGCTACTGCGCTTTCTTCGTATTTGCACATATGTTCAGAGCCCAGTACAGGTTCTCCAAAATAAAAACACTGAGGAATTTAAAAGTTGCTGACTCTCTCTTCCTTTGATCCTCGATGAGGACTGGCTTATGAACCTCTGATTTCCTTCTCCTGATGGCAAAGATCAGCTCCTTGGTCTTGTTGACACTGAGTGAGTGTTGTTGTTATGGTACCACTCCATCAGATTTTCAATCTCCCTCCTAAATGCTGATTCATTACCACTTTTGATTCAGCCTACAACAGTGGTGTCATCAGCAAACTTGAGTATGGCATTGGAGTCACAAATGTAAAGTGAGTAGAGCAGGGGGCCAAGCTGACAGCCTTGTGGTGCACCTGTGCTGATGGAGATCCTGAGAACCTGTGCAGAGGGTGATGATGAAACATATCAATTTCTGCCTGAGAAGCGACTTTGATCCACTCCAACTTGCCTACCAACATAAAGTTCCACAGCAGAATCCGGTTCATTGGCTTTTCACTCAAATCTGAACAGCAAAGATGCATACATCAGGGTGCTTTTTATTGACTACAGCTTGGCACATAATACTATCATCCCCTCTAAACTAATCAATAAACTTCAAGACCTTCCTTGTGCATCTGGATCCTGGATTTCCTCACGTGCAGACCCCAGTCAATTCGGATTGGCAACAACATCTCCCCCACAATCTCCATCAGCACAGGTGCACCACAAGGCTGTGTGCTTAGCCCCTTGCTCTACTAACTTTACACTTATGACTGTGTGGCTAAGCACAGCTCCAACACCATATTGTAGTTTGCTGACAACACAACTGTTGTAGGCTGAATCAAAGGTGGTGACGAATCAGCATAAAGGAGGGAAATTGAAAATCTGGCTGAGTGATGCTATAACAACAACTTCTTACTCGAAAGACTAAGGAGCTGATTATTGACTTCAGGAAGTGGAAAGTGGAGGTCCATGAGTGAGGGGACCAGAGGTGGAGAAGGTCAGCAACTTTAAATTCCTCAATGTTATCATTTCAGAGGACCTATCTTATGCCCAGCACACGAGCGCAATTACAACGAAAGCACAGCAGTGCCTCTATTTCCGTATAAGTTTGCAAAGATTCAGCATAATATCTAAAACCTTGACAAACTTCTATGGATGTGTAGTGCGAACTATATTGAGTGGCTACATCACAGCCTGGTATGGAAACACCAATGCCCTTGAATGGAAAGGCCTACAAAAATTAGTGGATACAGCCCAGTTCATCACAGGTAAAGCCCTCCCCACCACAGAGCACATCTACATTGAGCATTGTCACAGGAATGCAGTAGCCATCATCAACGACCTCCAACACCCAGGTTATGCTCTCTTCTGCCATAAGGAAGAAAGTACAGGACACTGACAACAATCGTTCAGGAACAATTATTACCCCACACCCATCAGGTTCTTGATCCAAAGGGGATAACTTCACTCGCCCCCATCACTGAACAGTTCCCACAACCTACTGACTCACATTCAGGACTCTTCATCTCATGTTCTCAATATTTATTTCTTATTTACTTATATTCATTATTATTACTTTGTTTTGTATTTGCACAGTTTTTTGTCTTTTGCACACTGATTGTCCACCCCTTGGTCCAGTCTTTCATTGATTCTATTATGGTTATTGGATTTACTGAGTATGCCTGCAAGAAACTGAATCTCAGGGTGGTATGTAATGACATCTGTACTTTGATAACAAATTTACTTTGAATTTGAACTTTAAACTTCAAATGAAAACCTATGATTTAAAGATCTCACCTTTGTTTTCATATTACCTGTAGTCACCTGCAGTCTTGCAATCCTTCAACAGAGTTGCATTTCTGACTTTCTGCTCATCCCTCCACTTCTCAGGTACACTGTCAACTGTTATACTCCAAGCTCAGGAATTGGTGTCCGTACATCTCTATCTTTTTTCCCTTCTCTATTTGTGCCTCTCCTTCAATCTTATTTCATTGACCAAGTTTTTGGTTATTGCATTGTCACTTCATGTGGCTTGATATCAGCACTCCTATGAAATACACCAGGCACTGTAAATGTTAAGAATAAGTAGTTCTTCGCAATTGCTTCCTTGGCTTTGGATCATTCAATGAGGCAGTTCACTGGTGAATTTATGGGAAGTTGATGTGGTGTACAGAGTCCCACATCAACTACCGCCTGAACTGCTTTCATGATCAGCCCAATTCATGTGCCAATGTTAAATACTCTCCATCAGGCATTTCATTCACAATGCAGGGCATTCAGCAGGTTAGACACTGCTCAAACACAGCCTGCTATCCTGCATGTCCTCAATCGGGTGAGAAAGGTAGCAACAGCGACTCATGGAAAACAATGTACTGAAGGAGCAGAGATCAGAGACGTCTGGGTGAGAGGATCTGGGGCTGCAAATGAAAGTTGATGTCTGCCTCTTTGACTCCCTGCCATTGGGGATTAGCAACAATGGAACAAAATGGTAGAGCATGTCAACATATTGCTATTATTCTACACAGATGAGGAACAGGAACTTAGTTAAATTATTTCATCAGCAATGATGAGGGACAATAGTTGTTCTCATTTTTCTTACTCCATAACCCCTGTAGGATGCTAATTTAGCAGACCCCATCCTCATCATCTATGTTTCCCTCTTCATTTAGTGTGCCATGCCCAATCCGTGTGAGACACTCCAATGACCCACCTTCTGCCTGCTCTTACCACTGCTTCACCCTTGGCCACACTTGCTGCTGAAACTTCTCGTCATCTCAAAGATCTCCTGTTTCTCCAATTTCACAAGTTCCAACAATGCCAGAAAGCAGTTTGGAAATTGGTCTTAAGCCATTAACTATTCTGGTCATAATTATTCCTGCAGTCAATTAGTAACAGATCTAAATTTATATTAGACATGGCCCCTTTATTTGTGCCAGCATCAGATTTGTTTACAGCACAATGCTTATTCAACTAAACAGCTGCTGGTTTTTATCAGGACCAGATAACACGCTAATTCTGTCATATGATGACGTACATATGTTTCAGCAGAAGGTCATCAAACTAAATTAGCCTCCTGACTGCATATGAGAAACATAAATTGTCCCTTTCTCATTTCAGAAGGAAGTCCTTTCCTTCCCAGTTCCTAAGTTTGAATGGCTGACAGAGTTACTGTATGCCGCCTTTAGACAAAATATGTTTCCATAAAAGGAAACATTATGCAATCTGCTATTAATTAGGACTTAGTGGTTCAAGCATGCGAAAACTCTGAGAGCATTGGATGACAGTGGCCTGAGACAACATTTTTTAAAATATGTATTATCAAATACGTCAAAAACTTATTTCTAAGAAAAAAAATTCTCATAAATACGTGTGCGATAGGAGTACCTGTTCGGACCGACAAGCCTGCTCCATTATTCACTGATTTGTGAGTTAACATTTGACCTGCATTGCCATTTGCAGAAGGCAATTTCAAATTTCTAATATCCACCACATTGAAAAGCACTTCCCTCAGGCCTCAAATCTATAATCAACAGAAATAATTTTCCCTCTGTCCACTCAACAATTTTCCCTCAATATTTCGAAAGCTTTATATCATATTATTCTCAACCTAATAGACTCCAAGGGACAAATCTCTCCACAAAATTTAAACCATGGAAAACAGGTATTGTTCTGGCAATTCTACAGTATGTCACACATCCTCTAAGGCCATGTGTTATAGATTATTAAAGTATTACAAGCACAAACTCTGTACTTGCCCCTGACATTTTGATAATCTACATTCACGGACACCACCAGCTGCTCTTATTCCCCTCACCCCAAAAATGCCTTCGACTTCCATTGCTTTTAACATTTCACTATTTAGAAAGGACTACAGTACCTCTATCCTTTTAAGGTCAAAGTGAATGGCTTCACTTCCAAGTACAGCACCTTCTTGTACTGTACTGCTGCTATAAAACAACAATTTTACCCATTTGTTCAACCTGTTAAAATTTTTCGACTTCAGAATTTCTACCAAACATCTTACAAGAGCTGTCTCTGAGCCACGAACAAACTTTGATATGTTTGTCACCACAGACTCAGTCATACAGCACAGAAACAGGGCCTTTGGCCCATTGAGTCTGCACCAACCATTAACCACCTATTTATGCTAATCCTACATTAACCCTCCCATTTTCTCATCAACTTACCCCAGATTCTACCAATCACCTACACATTAGGGGTAATTTACCAAACAACCAGCACATCTTTGAGATTGGAATAAGCTGCAGTATCTGGAAAAAAGTCGAAGAAACACATGAAGAGCACGCAAATTCCACACAGACAAGGCCAGAAGTAAGTAATGAAGATGGAGGTCTGTTGTCATGAGGCAACAGCTCTGCTAATTTTGCTATGGCACCATCTGGTCTATCCCTCCCTTCACCTAAATCAAACTAAAAAGCCAACACATGTCTTTGCATGATGCAATTATGCACATTCAATTATCTATTTATTATTGCTACCCGCTGTCCCATGGCTCAACTATTTCTTCCAGGCAACACACACAAAATACTGGAGGAACTCAGCAGGCCAGGCAGCACCTAGGAAAAGAGTACATTTGACGTTTCGGGCTGAAACCCATGGGCAGGACTGGAGAAAAAAAAATGCTGAGGAGTAGATTTAAAAGGTGGGGATTGGGGAGAGGGAAACACCAGCTGACAGGTGAAACGGGAAGGGGGCAAGGATGAAATAAAGAGCTGTGAGGTAAATTGGTTAGAGAGACAGAAGCCCAGGGAAGAAATAAAATAGGGAAGGAGCACCAGAGGGAGACAATGGGTGGGCAAGGTGATAAGGTGAGAGAGGGAAAAGGGGATGGGGAATGGTGAAGGAGAGAGGGAGGGGTGGGGGGCCATTACCAGATGTTCATGCCATCAGGGTGGAAGCTGCCCAAACGGAATATAAGGTGTTGTTGGCCAAGTGTGGCCCCATCACAACCGTGGAGGAGACTATGGATAGACATATTGGAATGGGAATAGGAAATGAAAACGGGTGGCCACTGGGAGAGCTTGCTTTTTAAGGTGGACAAAGTGTAGGTGCTCGGTGAAGCGGTCTTCCAATCTATGTTGGGTCTCCCTGATATATAGGAGGCCACACCGGGAGCACCAGACAGAGTATAAGACCCCAACAGATTCACAGGTGAAGGTCGCCTGACCTGGAAGGACTGACTAGGACCCTGAGTGGTAAGGTTTTGGAGGAACAACACCTTATATTCCGTTTGGGTAACCTCCAACCCGATAGCATGAACATTGATCTCTCGAACTTCTAGTAACGCCCACACCCCCACTCTCCTTCACCATTTCCCAAGCCCTTCTCCCTCCCTCACTTTATCTCCTTGCCCACCCATCGCCCCCCCACTGGTGCTCCTCCCCCCCCTTTCTTTTTTCTATGGCCTTCTGTCTCTTTTACCAACTTACTTCCCAACTCTTTAATTTATTCTCTCCCCCCTACAGGTTTCACCTATCCGCTTGCGTTTCTCTCTCCCCGTCCCCCACCTTTTAAATTTACTCCTCAGCATTTTTTCCTCTTGTCCTGCCGAAGGGTTTTGGCCCAAAATGTCGATTGTACTCTTTTCCTAGATGCTGCCTGGCCTGCTGAGTTCCTCCAGCATTTTGTGTGTGTGTTGCTCAGATTTCCGGCATCCACAGATTTCCTCGTTTGCAATTTCTTCCAGGGTTAATTAGCTTCAAACCCATGAACTTCAATGAGCAGACTCCTACGATGAACCTTTCGGTTGGTCATTCCCACTTCAGTAGATGTCATCACCTCTTTGAAATGTTAAATTAGGTTTTCCCAAGTATGTCCACCCTTTACAAACCCATGCCAGCTTTATCTTAACTGAAAATGAGGCATTCCCTCATAGTCTATTTACCTTAATGGCAAAAAGTCCATCAGCTCCTCTCATACATCTTTGAAGGTGATGCTTGATGTTTAAGAGGAGAGGTTGTTCTTCCAGAAACATGGTTCCAGGACAACATCCCATGCACCAGGCCATGTTACTCTGGGACTTGTGCGGATATTATTTTGTGGCTGTATGTGCTATCGTGACTACATGTGCTGTGTGCGACTGTATGGACCGTATTTTGCACTTTGGTCCTGGGAGAATGATGTTTCGATTAGCCGTATACATGCTTCTGATTGAATGACAACTAAACTTGAACTTGAGAAGCCAGGAATTGCAGGGTGAATTTGCAGCATACAAAAGACTACTGTATTTTATGACTGAGATGCTCAAAGTGTACGCAATCATCTAAGTTTTCAGGTTTTCTATACAAGAGACAAAGATTTGCAGTAACAGATGCTTTAATTCATAACACAATTACAAAAGTCTGGTTGGAACACTTCTTCCCCTTTTCTTCTAATAAAACCCAATCAGTTCTTTATTCCCATCCTGTGATCTCTGTCTCAGAGGCCGGCATTAGAACATCTTTCATGAGGGTGAATCCTCACAAGGCATCAGATGCTGAAGGTATACCTGGCAGGGTACTGAGACCTGTGCTACAGCATACAAGAACATCTTCTATGTCTCAATGCTGCACTCGGAGCTTGAAGATCTCTACTGTGCCCAACACATTTATACAGTCATGAGCAAAGCATGCCAGTGGCCTTACTTCATTACAAGTTTGAGGAGAATTGATATGTCACTAAAAACTCCAGTAAATTTTCATAGATGTACCAGAGAGCGCATTCTGACTAGTTCCATCACTGCCTGGTACGGAGCCTCCACAGTACAGGATCAAAAGAGGCTAAAGAGGGTTGTGGACACAGACAGCTCCATCTCAGGCACAGCCCTCGCCACCATTAAAGAGGTGCCTTAAGAACAGTATCCGTCACCATTTGGGACATGTCCTCTTCTCATTAGTACCATCAGGGAGGTGCCATTAGAACTTGAAAACCAACACTCATTTTTTAGGAACAGCCTCTTCCCCTCCATCATTTGATTTCTGAATGGTTCATGAACATTCGCTATTGCTCTTTTGCATTTTTATAACTCAGAACTGCTATTATACCTTGCACTGTACTGCTGCCACAAAACAACGAACTTCACCACATATGTCAGTGATACTAAACCTGATTCCAAGACCAAGTGACTGTCCTTTTCCCCCTGAAGTCATGGCCCAACATTTAACTTCTGTAAAAATAACTGAAATATGTGCAAAACGGACATGCTTCGCACTGAAAAGATTCAACTTGTTTACACTGTCCAGCAGGCTTGGGACTATGAATCTGCTAAATAAGAATCCAACACTTTCTGCGAGGATCAGGAACTGACAGGACATTTGCTGATCACCCAAACTCTTTTAATGAACAGGTCGTGAATCAAAATAATGTGCATTTAGATTCAAGGATAGACTTGGAAAGAATCTAAAAGATAGAAAGTTGTACATAGATAGAATAATAAATCAAAATCTAAACACTGCAAAACCTGCTGCATTAAATTGATCTCAAGAAATATGCACCAATCACTGGAGTTAACATTTGCACCTTACCAAGAAAAATCCGAGGAGATCTCTTTGGAAGCCCTCCACCAGAAGCTCCTGTGGCTTTCTGTAATTTGGAATTCACGAGAAAATCTAATTAGGTGCATGTCAATGTCACAAATACAATTTATTCTTCATCTTTATCAGTACTTAATAATACAGAAGACTGACAATTAAAACTGAATGGTATTAGTATTAATAGTCAATAAAATTTTAAAATACAGGTATTTTTCAGCATTGCAGCAACACAAAATTCCAAGGAATACTGTCGACAAATGTCCAATACAGTTCTGGAGTTAATTGACAAGGCAGTAATCCCCTACAAGAATTCACTAATCCCTTACATGAATTCCTATCCAGCTAAAATAGGAATCCATTATTACTAAGACCACCTAATTAATTTCCATTACACAGCCTGATTTATTGAACCCACACTCCCCCAGCCCACCCCTTTGTGCTTTCAGTTTTTCAAGATTTGACCCTCATCCTATTCTCATCAGTTTAGTCGTCCTAAACTCTGTTGCAAATATCTTAAGCCAGACAGACCATTCACAAATACGTATTCTTATCTTCTCTAAAGCAGTTTTATGGGTTTGAAACTGGCTGACAAAGATAATGTGGGAATTGCAGATTCTTCCACAGATAATTGAGGTGGTGTGCTCCTTCCACCACTTTCACAGACACTGAGTGCTCTAACAGCAGACATAAAGCCCAGTGCTATGTGACATATACTGGCACATAGTTAAACAAAGCTGAAATTTGAACATTCACCCCCCATATTTTCAGATCATTCTCACAAGCCTAGAGAGTGGCCTCATCCTTACCTATCACTGCATTCTCCCCCAGCCTATAACATTCAGACATTCTTAGATCTTACCTGTTTCCCATCCTCAAAATACAACTGTTCCACCACTGCTGGTTATGTCTTTACATGCGAAGACCATTGGCTATAGTATCCCATCCCCAAACCCCGTTGTAAGTTATTGTTCACCTTCTTCTTACCAGCATTGTGCACAAGACCAGCAAATTATCATCACAACTCCAATCCAGCTAAAAATTCATACTCATTGCTTATGTACCTACTTTTAAACTCCAAGGTTTATTTTTTTTTCTCTTTCAAACAGTTGAATCAACTTGCCAGCCATTTTAAAGATATTTCTGAACCCTAAACTTTACCTGAACTTGAGTTTTCTGCACTCCCTTTCATCTCTACTAAAATACATCTCCTACTCCTCCAGATTCATGCTCAATATTTATCTATCCAATTTACCAATCTACCTTAAATAATCACATGCATGTCGAGCACCCTTATAATTTGATCCATTCAACTACCTCCTGCTTTATTTTAGTCAGACCTTCCGTCAACTCTCTCCATTATAAATTTTGCATGTTTATATTTTATATTTATCATGAGATTTGCCAATGACAACTTCATAAGCATTCCTAAAAATTTGCTTCAAAATGCTGTATCAATTAAGTTGGCCAGCTAACAAAACTGTCAATAATCTTTAACCATTTCTGTATATTTCTAACATTCAGAAACATTTGAAAACTGAAACAACTTTCAAAAAAATTCAGAAATAACACTGAATTTAGTTTCCTACAGCCATTTTCCTCAAATGGAGAAGTTATACCCCTGCCAGGTCTGACTTGGCAGTGGCCATTTGAGCAGACTCCTCAATGCTTGCATTAAGGAAGGTCAGTTTTATGGCCCCTCCCGAACTTCATAAGGAGTACAATCTTTGAGCACATTCAACAAAACCACTGCGAACAACTGTCGACAACTCCAGGACTTGTTCTTTCACATGGGACTCACTGAGGAACAGAGCATCACACAAAATATTTGAAATGACCAATATGTATAGTATCCAGAAATCTGAGATGTTCATTCAGTTATTTTGTTGCAAATTGTGAGATGTTGTTATCGTGCAAATTACCACCCCTTCACCTGAGAATACCTTTGATATTAACTTCCCATCCAGAATAGCATGACAGCTTGACTACTTTGGTCATTAAATGGAAGGTATAACCCACAAAATTGAGCTTCCTTTGCAAAGCTGAATCCCTGTGTTGGTGCCACGCTGATGTTTCCAGCAGCACTTTTGTAGTCCAATTGGAAATCCACCTCCATAAAGTGAACCAGTTACCAGCTCAGTGATTCTTTAACCTACACTCTCCAAAATTATAGCTGCCAAACAGGACTGCGCATTTTAACTCAGGGCACTGAAGTTAATAACCATGCAAGAAAAAGAATCTTGCTTTTTGATCTGACAGAAATCTAAACAGAAAATATTACCTCCTTCAGTTCTCCATATATGTGTATTTATTGTCATAACAGAACCTAATATGGGCTCTCTTCGTTTCTCAATTTACAAAGGTATCATTTTCAGTATCATCACTTACTATTTCTTCCCTCACCAGAAATCTTCTAAGTTAGATTATAGATGCCATTAGCATTACCTTCAGATCAGTGCCAAACAATCCTTACTCATAACCTATGAACATGACATTACCATATCGCACTACAAGAGTTCATTGAATGTTCTTTCTCAATCAGAGCCCCAATACTTAAATACTTAACATAGAATTTAAGTTTCTAAAGAATGAACTTCACTTCACATTGAACCAACCAGTAATTTGAAATAGTCCTGAAGATACCCTCATTGGAAGCTCATGTGACGATGTCTTGCCTGAAAGGGAAGATAGATATTGGAACTAACGCTAGAATATGTGGTCAGGGGGTATGTGGGCAAAAGAAGGATCAGTCATGAATCAGAGTGATCTCTGCTGCAAAATAACTACATTGACCTCTATCTGAATTCATCCTCCGGGTGGAAAAACTGAAGGTCAGCACAAACTCATTAAAATTACAAATAGGGAAAAAGAGACAAGCTAACTGGCCATTCATAATCACAAACAAGAGAAAATCTGCAGATGCTGGAAATCAAGGAAATACACACAAAATGCTGGGGAACTCAGCAGGCCAGGCAGCATCTATGGAAAAGAATGAACAGTCCATGTTTCAATACCTCCTGATGAAGTATTTCAGCACAAAATATTGACTGGTCCATAGATGCTGCCTGGCCTGTTGAGTTCCTCCAGCATTTTGTGACCATTTATGATGGTCATTAAGAATACTATGAAACCTTGTAAGATCCGAAACAATTCACGCCACTTTCAAGAAGTCTGTATTGTGGATAGCCAGAGGCTTTTTCCCAGGGCTGAAATGGCTAACACGAGGGGGCAAAGCTTTAAGGTGCTTGGAAGTAGGTACAAAGAGGATATCAGAGGCGAGTTTTTTCACACAGAGTGGTGGGTGCATGGAATGCACTACCAACAAAGGTGGTGGAGGTGAATACAGTAGGGTCTTTTAAGAGACTCTTAGATAGGTACATGGAGCTTAGAAAAATAGAGGTCTATGCATTAGGGAAATTCTAGGCAGCTTCTAAATTAGGTTACATGGTCGGCACAGCATTGTATCCAAAGGGCCTGCAAAGTGCTGTAGATTTTCTATGTTTCTATTTTAAAACCCACACTGATTCAACTTTCAATTTTCCAAGGTGATCACTGGTGCCTTTTAACATTATAACAAATCAGCAGGACCAACGTGCTATTCAACAGAAACAATTTCCTAACACTAAACATACAACATAAGAACAGACCATTCCTCCCAAATAGTCAGAGTTGCACAGAAGTCATGTGAAAAATTCTTTTCTTCAGAAAGTCCCTCAGCATCAAGGATAAATTAATTCCACTGCAGTTTTATCGGCTCTGAGTTGGCAAATAGGGCCAGCGTGGGAACTGAAAACTTCTGCAGATGGTCCAGTAGGTTCCAAAGGTGTGGACAGGTGGATAGATTGTGAGGCAGCATGCTGTTCATTCACGTGTCCAAAAGGTCCTCAATAACTATTTCAAATACTCCCTTCTAAGCAGTTATGGGCCAGGAATCAGGAGAATTGATTAATTTCTTCAAGGAGGCTTTGAGTATCTTCTTAAATATTTTCCTCTGCCCACTTAGTAATATCTTCCCGGAATAGAGTTTCTCAGGAACGTGGTGTTGGGCAGGTGAATATATGGCCTGCCAATCACATCTCACTGAGTGAAAGCACAGCATCAATACTGGAATATTGATTTTGGAAAAGCCACTGACATTAGTTCACTCACTCATCCAGTAAATAAGGACGATTTTTCAGAGACAGCAATGAGGGCATCATTTCAGTGCCGTGAGGCGCCTGCAGTGGCTAGTCCAGGTCTCAAAGAACAATGTAGGGGAGATTAAAGACCTCTGCTGCCTGGTAATCCATAAACTGTGTGCCAGATCTTAGCCCCTGATCTTCAAGTACCTGTTTCCTCAATCGACCAAAGGCTATGCTGGTATGTTGAATTTGTTATTGATATCTGCTTTTCCAAGAAACATGTGAATTGCTCTCATCATAACTCACAATTCACAAAAGATAGCTTAGTGCAGAAGGGGCCTCACCTCTGGCATTTCTATGCTTCAATGAATAACTATGAAAGATATATTCTCAATCACTCAATTCAGTGAGTAAAAAGTCTACTAAAACTTATAACTGCAAATGAAATATTAAACATTCAAAGTAAATTTATTGTCAAAGTACATACATCTACAACCCTGACATTCATTGTTTTGTGGGCATACTCAATAAATCCAATAACCACAATAGAATCATAACCGGACCGACAGGACAGACAACCAGTGTGCAAAAGATAACTGTGCAAATACATAAAAAAAGGAAAAAAAGTAATAATAAATAATAAATAAGCAATAAGTACCAGGAATATGAGATGAAGGGTCCTTGGAAATGGGTCCATAGGTTGTGGGAACAGTTCAGTGATGAGGCAAGTGAAGTTATCCCCTCTGGTTCAAGAGTCTGATGGCTGAGGGGTAACAACAGTTCCTGCACCTGTTGGTGCAAGTTCTGAGACTCCTGCACCTTCTTCCTGATGGCAGCAGTGGGAAGACAGCATGCCCTGGGGGGTAGGGGTCCCTGATGATGGATGCTGCTTTCCTGCGACAACGCTCTGACTAGATGTGCTCAATGGTGCGGAGAGATATGACAGACTGGGTCATATCCGGTGCTTTTTGCAGGATTTTCCATTCAAGGGCATTGGTGTTTCAAATTGTACAGGCAACATGGCAACAGTCAACATGGCAAGGTTCTGCGGACTACGTACAATACTTGTAAATATTCAGATCCTGTGAATGCCTGACGCAAACACTTTGTGAGGGTCATTGAGTTATATTTAAATAAGGCAGCGAGTCTGGTGACAAAACAACAACAGGTGTCAACCATCAAGATTCAGAGGGATTGGACAGGTTTGTTGTCTGAAGAAAACAAAGGAATAATTTGAAATTTCCTCTCCTCGTCTGAAACCGAGATGGTTCACTGCAAGAAAAAAAGACATGAAATACTGGAATTCAGGGTGGAAAGGGCTCCAGTTCATGCTTGAACGTGAATGGAAGAGTTCTGCAAAGTAATTGTCTATCTATAACCATGTAACAATTACAGTACACAAACAGGCCATCTCAGCCCTTCTAGTCCGTGCCGAGCTCCTACTCTCACCATTACGCTCTACATTTGCACAGAAAGGAAGGCCGCCATTGGTGACCTTCAGAATGCTCAAGGTGAAGGGGGCGAGTAAAGAACACACCTGACAGTGGCATTATGTTGTAAGCATTTAGAAAAGCACTGCAGGTCTGTTGAAAGCGGAGGATGGTTGATGGGAGATGAGAAAAAAAAAGATGCACACGCTCATTTTGGATAGGAGGAAAGGGTTCCGAGCAAAAGTAAAGGGAATGGAACAAACGCATTTGAGATCTCTGTCAATTGTAACAAAGGGGAAATCATGGAGGGATTATGGCAGGTTGCATTGTCAGAACAGGTGCACCAGAGACAGAGGAACAGAATGGAAGAAATAGAGTGAGAAAATGCATAGTACAGTATCTGTGGGAGACAGTGAGCTTGTAATGCAAGCTGGTCACTCGTCTACACCACCCTCCCCGCCCGCCCCAGAGAGGAAACCAACATCAAGTATGTGCACCGTGATTCCCATGTAGCAATGTTTCAATATCTTCTTGGATTTTAAAATGAAAGAAAATTTAAAGGTTTATGATATTTCTAATTTATTAAACAGCAGTCATGTATGTGTGTAAGCTTCAGAGTTTGTTTAGCATTCAGTATACAGTTATGGAAATAGAAATTCACACACAGAATTCACAAATCACTACCAAAAATTTGAGATACAGATAACATAATAAAATTTGTGTAAGGGAAAAGAAATGGCTAAATAAGTGCAAAATGTGAAGAAATGATAAAAAGGCACTTTTTTCTCAAGGGGTTGGTTGTACTATGGAAAATGATAATATCTTTTGTTTTTCTAGAAATGCTACACCTCCATAATGCAGGGGTGTTATTATTTAACATGCTTATTAATATGTGAGTACCTGTAAAAATTTCAAAACATCAGGGGCCAGAAGCTGGTGCACTCTGACTTCCTGCTTTGGTAATGTCCTTTGGGTTGTCGATTGCGGGCATCTTGCAGCAGTTGTAAATTAAGTAGAACTTTCTAATAATTGATAATATTGTTTGTAAGTAATTGGACCTCCCTGCAGAAGATCTGAGTGGTGAGTAAATCAGTGATAGAAACAGACAACCTGTGACCAAACTATTCATGATAATATAATGATAACATCACTACACTGCCTGTTTTTTTTAAATCTCTGCATCTGGTTTTGATAGTGAAATGACAGCACTGAATTAAGAATTAACTGTTGCTTCTTTGGTTGTTTTTCGTTCAAATACTGTGGATGTTGGAAATTTGAATTAAAAGCAAAAGATACTGGGAATGTTCAGCAGGGCAGGCAGCATCTGCCAACAATCTTTTATGATAAGTTAGAAATTACACTTGTTCAAGTTGCAGAGAAAGAGGGGAGGGGAGGGGGTGAAGAGAACAAAAGGCCAGGTGTATAATAGGATGGAATGAATTAAAGGATGGTGAAGTTGGCAGAAATAGCTTAACAAGATGTCAAAGCCTGCTTGTTTCATCAATACTGCAGCAAAATTTGCACCATCGTTTAAATCGTTCCTCTGACAAAAGGTTAAAGGAAAAATGGATATAAATTCATAAATTGAGGTGTAGAAATTAAGGATAATAAAAATAACTAGAAATAGTAGGTGTTTCAATCAAATAAACCAATGGAACAAACAAATTATCTGAAAATGTTTATGTAGAAAGTAACTGACTTCTTAAATATTTGTGTTAATCGATACAAAATTTTCACTTGATCAATGAAGCAATTAGCAGTAACACATCAGTCACTCCAACAACCCCCTCCATTCACCCACCTAACCCTACCATCACCATCAACTTCCCCTGTGGGGCAATTCTAGGGAGCTTTCACCGTTAGGCTTTACATTAACCACACTGAATGACATCTGCCACGAAAAGACCCAGTTCCATCAGCATCCAGTACAAGCCCTCTCCTCATTACTACCTTCGGGGAGGTAGTACAGGAGATCGAGGACACAACATTTTAGGAACAGCTACTTTGCCTCCTCCATCAGATTTCTGAACAGTCCATGAACACAACCCAACTATTTTCCTCTCTTTACGGGCTGTTTTTTTTATAATTTACATTAAAGTTATGCACTGCACTGCTGCCACAAAACAACAAATGTCACGATACATGTCAGTGATAATAATAAACCCGATTCTGATGAGTTCCGAAATTTATCTGTCCGCGGTCAACTTACAGATCCAAACTTTCAAAATTCAAGTGTCATTCACCATGCACATGGCTACAGCTGAACAAAAGAGTGTTTCTCCAGAGCCAAGTTGCAAAACACATCACTAACAGTCACACACAGCAGCTACGATTTAGTTCCGGTCAAGATGGCGCCAGTCAACAATGATTCCTCAGGCGACATCTTCCAGATGGTCAATCATTTCAGTCTTTCTATCTCTTCTACTTATTATGTTTAATTTTGTTTTTGAAACCGTTGGAGCCTAGGACTCACAATCTGTAGTTTGATCAAGTGAGATATATATGTATATACACACACAAACACACACACATATATATATATATATATATATATATATATATATATATATATACACACACACATATATATATATATATAAATAAAACAACCATATAACAATAACAGCACAGAAACAGGCCATCTCGGCCCTTCTAGTTCGTGCCAAACTCTTACTCTCACCTAGTCCCACTGACCTGCACTCAGTCCATATCCCTCCATGTCCATGTAGCTATCTACAGCTAGCGCTCTGCTATCCCCAAGAAAACTCCAGAAGAGAAATGTGAGCACAAGCTGCCACAAGGAGAAGCTCAGAGACAAGACAAAGGACCATGATTGACTTCATTTTTTGCCAATTAAATTGTCAAGGAAGATTGAAACATTGAGGCAAATGCAGGGGGGCTGCTAGTTCTCGGCACTCGGCAAGGGGCCGCTGGGACCCAGCACTCTCTGAGTTTTTAATTGAAATTCTGAGAATTATTCCTTGGACCGAAGTCCATATTACTCTCTTTCAGTTCTATGTTTTTTCATGTTCTTGCCCATTCTTTCTCGTTGCCAATTGGCATTCTGGGGGGTTTGGGTGATCTGATAGTCTTTGTGCAAGGGAGGAGTCGCTAGTTTTTGTTCCTTTTTCTTATCATGTGGGGGAGGGGTGGGATTGAGGTCTTTCTTTCACCTACTTCTACGGTTTTCTGTAATTTATGGCTATCTGGAGAAGACAAATCTTAGAGTTGTATTCTGCATACATACCCTGATAATAAAATGAACCTTTGAACCTTTTGATTACTCACACAGTCACTAACTGCACAAGTCTCTCAGTGGCAAGTCCTGAAGATTGATGGTACATGGGACGTTATCCTGGAGTCATGTTTCTGCAGTTTCTCATCTTGTGTTGGTTGAGCAACAAATGAAGACAATCCAGTTTGTCTTCCAGGGAGCAAACACTGGACAGCAGCACCAATGGGACAGGCAGCTTTCAGAGGCTAGTGCCCAACCCAGCACGGATTTCCAGCGTGCCCGCCGTACCTGTCTTCTCTCCAACGCTGCCTAGAGTACCTCCTCTCCAGGGTGGCTGTAACTGGTGCCACGACAAAAGAGCCCCAGTCCACACAACAACTGAGACCACACAACTCCCTCACCGTCAGTCTCACCAAAATTCAAAGTAAACCAATGAAATGGATGTGCAGTATTTTGTATTACCAATGTCCGAGAAAACTACCTAAGCCACACACTATATGTTGGATTCAGACAGGATGCTGCGACCAAGCACGCTGAAGTGACCAGTAAGTGTATTTTTGTTCATTTGCACTCTTCTGCTGCTGTAGCCAATCCACTTCAAGGTTCAACGTGTTGAGTGTTCAGAGATGCTCTTCTGCACACCACTGTTGTTATTTGAATTAATGCCACCGTCCTGTCTGACCATTCTCCTCTGACCTCTGCCACTAACAAGGCATTTTCACCCACAGAACTGATGCTCACTGGATGTTTTTTTTTGTATTTTTAGCACCACTCTCTGCAAACGCTAGAAACTGTTGTCTGTGAAAATCCCAGAAGATCAGCAGTTTCTGAGATATTCATACCACCCTACCCCACCGGGAAATAACAATGATTCCACGGTCAAACTCACTTAGATCACATTTCTTCCCAATCTGATGTTTGGTCTGAACAACAAATGAACCTCTTGACCATGTCTGCATGCTTTTATGCAATGAGTTGCTGCCACCTGATTGGCTGATTAGATATTGGCTGATTGGCAGCTGCACTGGTATATTTAATAAAGTGCCAATGAGTGTATATTCATGTTAGCTGGATATTGAACAGTTCCCTTTGTTGTTTTCATCCTGCTCCATACAGAATTCCAGTGGTGGCCATCCTCATCATACTCCAACCATAATGAACTTAGCTTTCAACATAACAAAACACCAAAGTCAACGTCCAACTAACAGTATTTTTCTGCAGTATCAAAAGCTATTTTAAAATGAATGCATTGATGATCTGCTGAATTTCCATCACTTATAAACATTGCAAATTCTTCAAAAGAATTCAAATCAACTTCTGACTAGTTTCCTCTCCCAAGCACTAAGCCAGTATTTGCCACCTTTCTGTTTCCATTACACAGATCTAATTAGCAACTCTCAACCGGGTATCAGCAGATACTGAAAACATTACCATTGAAGAGTGGTTATTTTGATTTTTAAAATATTATAATAAGCACTTTTAGGAAAAATGAGACTTTCTCACTAACTGAATCAAAATGCATTTAAAGGAAATTAAAATGATCTTTCTTAGAGACCAACTATTATCTGAAGAAAAAAATACCAGGATATTATAATCAAACAATTTCTAAAGAAAAGTTAACAACTTACTGCACAAAGTCACATTCTTCTAATTCAGTTTAATAAAGATTCAAATCTCACTGACATGGTAGTAATTTGCAAATATTAAATTCCTGTTTTTGTCCAATGTCAACTTCTCATAAGTATTGCTTTTATTTATGAATTATAGTAATTTTATAATATTATAAATCTATAATATAATATAATTTTGAAATGCTATTAAGAGTAATGGGTTTTAAACTTCTTATACCATCCAGAGCAGGCAGTTCTTATATTTTGAATTGCCGACAAGACATCAACCATCTCGGCTTCAGCACTCCTCTCTCCTCCTCCAACCAGACCCCTTCCAAATACACTGCCCTCCGCGCTCTCTGCACCAATCTCAACCTTACCATCAAACCCGCAGACAAAGGGGGCGCTGTTGGAATGTGATGCACTGACCTCTCCCTTGCTGAGGCCAGGCAGCAACTCCTAGACATCTCCTCATACCTACCCCTCAGAGGGCCCCACTCCAGACCATCAGAAAACTGTCTCTGACACCATCACTGACCTTACCCACTCGGAGAGTTCCCATCCACTGCCACCAAACTCTTTTCCCTTACCTCTTACTGCTCACTCCTACCTCCTACCCGAGATCTACAAATCGGACTGTCTGGGTAGGCCTACTGCCTCTTCCAGCTCCTGCCCCACTGAACTCGTGTCCTCATATCTTGAGTCCATTCTATTCCTCTTGGTTCAGTCCTTTTCCACCTACAGCTGCGACATTTCATATGCCCTCGATCTCCTCAGTAACTTTCAGTTTTCTAGCCCTGACTGCCTCATCTTCAATAGGTTCAATAGGTACACTTAATGTCAGAGAAATTTATACAATATACTTCTGGAAATTCACCACGGACAGTCAGTCCCTATTCACTTCTGTCCCCAATCATGAAGGCATTAAAGCTCTCCGCTTCTTTCTTGACAAAAGATCCAACCAATCCTCCTCCACCACCACCACCCTCTGCACGGCAGAACTGATCCTCACCCTGAACAATTTTTCCTTTGGCTCCTCCTACTTTCTTCAAACTCGAGGGGTAGCCATGGGCACTCGCATGGGCCCCAGCAATGGTTGCCTCTTCATTGGCTACATAGAACAGCCTATGTTCAAAGCCGTCCCTGGTTATATTCCTCAGCTCTTACTCCGCTACATGACGGCTGCACTGGCACAACTTCATTCTCCAGTGCTGAGCTCTTCAATTTTATCAACTTTGCCTCTAACTTCCACCCGGCCCTTAAATTCACTTGGTCCTTCTCTAATACCTCCCTCCCCTTTCTCAGTCTATCTGTCTCCATCTCTGGCGACAAACTGTCAACCGAGATCTTTTATAAATCTACTGATTCCTGTGGTCATCTTAACTATACTTCTTCCCACCCTATACCTGTAAAAAAATGTTATTCTCTTTTCTCAGTTTCTCCGCCACACTGCATCTGTTCCCAGACTTGGCTTTCAGAGATGTCCTCCTTCTTCAAAGATTGGGGAGACCCTCCTTCTACTATTGATGTTGCTCTCAAATGCATCTCCTCCATTCCCAGACATCCACACTCACCCCATCTTCCTGCTACCTTCGCAGTAATGGGATTCCTTGTCCTTACCCACTACATCATCAGCCTCCACATCAAACACATTAACATCCGCAACTTCCACCATCTCCAAAAAGATCTGACCACTAAACATATCTTTACTTCCCCCTTCCATTTTCCACAGGGATTGCTCCCTCTGCGATTCCCTTGTCCATTCATCCCTCCCCACTAACCTCCCTCCCAGCACTTACCCCTGCAAGTGGCCTAAGTGCTACACTTGCCTATGCCTCCACCCTCACCTCCGTTCAGTCCTTCGTGGTAAGGCAACACTTCATCTGCAAACCTGCTTGGGTTGTCCATTGGGTCTGCTGCTCCCAAAGCGGCCTCCTCTACATTGGTGAGACCCATCAGAAACTGGGGGACTGCTTCATCGAGCACTCCGCAGCATCTGCTACAAGCGGGACTTCCTGCTAGCCAAATATTTAAATTCCCATTCAGATTCTGACATATTGGTCCATGGCCTCTTCTTGTCCCAAGATGAGGCCACCCTCGTGGTGGAGAAACAACATCTCATATTCTGTCTGGGTAACCTCCAACCTGATAGCACGAATATCGATTTCTCCTTCCCTCCCCACCCCCCAATTCCTCACTCTGACCTCTTACCGCTTTTCACCTTCCTATTACTTGCCCCGGGTCCCCTCCTCCTTCCCATTCTTCTATGACTTACTCTCCTCTCCTATCAGATTCCTTCTTCTCTAGCCCTCCACTTTTCCCACCCACCTGGATTCACCTATCAACGTACAGCTAGTCTCTTTCCCCTACCCCCCAACTTTTTACTTTGGCATCTTTCCCTTTCCTTCTCAGTCCTGAAGAAGTCGCGGCCCAAAAGGTTGACTATGTATTCATTTCCATAGATGCTGCTTAACGGGCTGAGTTCCTCCAGCGTTTTGTGTGTGTGTGCTTCTTACATCATCATTGGTACCATTTTTACCTCTTTTATGGTTCGCTTTAAATGCATGTAGACACATTGTCCTGTTTTGCGATAATGCCTTTCCACATGTTCCCTTCCAAACCCAAGGAAAGTACTCATGCACACATAAAGGCCACCTTCAGATTCCTGTAATTTAAACAGAATAGAAAATTGGGGAAATACAGGAGACAGTTTATATTTCAAGAACAATTTCATATAATTGCAATATCATAAAAAGTTCTTAACTTCAAATTGTAATTCAACCGTAAATTAACATAATCATATACTTCCATAAAAGACAAATTAAATAGATTTCCTCCATGGAGGATGAGAGGTGACCTGATAGGGGTGTACAAGATGATGACAGGCATCAATCGTGTGGATAGTCAGAGGCTCTTTCCCAGGGCTGAAATGGTTGCCACAAGAGGACACAGGTTTAAGGTGCTGGGGAGTAGGTACAGAGGAGATGTCAGGGGTAAATTTTTTTTACGCAGAGAGTGGTGAGTACGTGGAATGGGCTGCTGGCGACAGTGGTGGAGGTGGGTACAATAGGGTCTTTTAAGAGACTTTTGGATAGGCACATGGAGCTTAGAAAAATAGAGGGCTATGGTTAAGCCTAGTAATTTCTAAGGTAGGGACATGTTCAGCACAAATTTGTGGGCCGAAGGGCCTGTATTGTGCTGTAGGTTTTCTATGTTTCTATGATTAAAATCAAATCATGAATCAAAATACTGTAGATACTGGGAATCTGAAATAAAACTCAGATAAGTCAGGCGCAAGATTTGGAAATAAGCCACTACAGGTTGGTATGGCATGCCATTAAGAAAATGACAAATATTTCATACTATTTATAAAAACAGGCAGTACAATTAAATATTAACAGAACTAAGATGTTGTATCCTTCAGTTTTAACATTTGATTTTTCTTTTCCTCTCCTCTGCTTTCATTCACCGCTTTATTTAAATCTATTCCAGACAAAAATACCCGCACTAACAAGTCTTCATCACCTTTCCTCAGCCAGCATAACAGATTCATAACGTTATACAGCTTAAAAACAGGCCCTTCAACCAATTTGTCCATGCTAATCAAGATTCATATGTAAGCTTAGCCAAATGCTTCCTATCAAAGTATGTGTCTGAATGTTTATTTAAAACCTTACATTTATACCTACCTCTATCATCTCCTCTGGCAGCTGCTCCAATCACATTGTGGAAAATTATAATTGATAATAAATAATATAAGAAGCAATATACCTGCAGACATTTAATTACCCTTCAGTCAAACATAAACCAATGCTTACCTTACAAATCCACCACAGACAAGTACATACCCTGGGACATATACACCATTTAACACTATTTTGGTTTGAATATGAAAGTCGTTTTTCTTTAAAAACTCTATTCAGTGTGTTCTTTCTACAAAGAATTCACCTCAAACTCATTATTACTAAAATAGTTCCTTAACTATATTTGACTGACTCCTGTGTTATATCTCACGTATCAATTTAATTAACTTTTCTAGTTGTAAGTTACCAAGTGTACTTTGACAATATAGCATGTTTACACAGCTTTGCGTATGAGGCTCCTTCTCACCAATGATGGTACCGTGAAGCCATAGTTTATTAATTTGCAGGACCCCAGTGTTTTCAGCAGGTTTACATCTTACTTCTAACTTGCTCTATATCAGGTATTGCCTTAAGTTTTCCTATAGGCAGAATATTAGATTACAAAGAACAGAATACAAAGTTTTAAAATAGAACAGAGCCAGACCTGTATGACTCGGTCAAAGTAGCACTTTTTCTCTAACCTGAAGAATGTAGTGTTTTATCTTCCATGTTCAATGGAATGGTAGATCAATTAACAGAAAGTAAAACCACAAAACAATTATAATAAGTGTGAAAATGTAAAATTTTCTGTTAGAAATGATCAAATTTGTACAAAGACACGATGTATATAAACTCAAATAGCAATATAAAGTGCACAAGAGAAAAGAATTGAGTGTACACACCCAGCTACTAATCATCAGTTTTAAAGCACAATTTCCATCACATTTGACATTTGAAAAGCAGCAATCCACTCAAGCATTACAAGATCATCTGACTTATTACCTTGAAATACAAAACAAGAAATTCTAATTATAATACTTAGAAACTGAAAACTAATACACTACCCTTTTCAGCCAAATGTGTTGATCAAAAATAGAGGAAAGAATCAGATTTGAGTCTAAATTCTTGTTTTACTAAATTTCTACTGGAATGTTGACCCAATATGCAAGTAATCTAAAAAAAAACACAATCACAAAGTCTGGAAATCTGTAATTTAAAAAGTGTTATTAAAAGTATTTGGAAATATTGTTTATCATGTTTAGAGTGCTTCACCATCAAGAGTACTTGTGAATGTCACTGGATATTGCACTGTACAGCCAGATCACACTTGCCCATTTCAGATATTTCAGAAGCAGCTGAAGATGGTGGGTTTAGAACACTGCCTGGAGAAACTCCTGCAATATCACCACAGTGCTGAGAAGGAGTTCCAACGATCACATCCACGTTCCCTAATGCTAGATATGTTTCCGGTCAGTGGTAAACATTGCCCCTTGATTCACACTCCAGTCAAGTAGCCCCGGCAAAACCTAACTGGAACACCAGTAGCACTTAACTGGTAACTGCCACTTAGTGGTATTGTCAATAATAGTTTTCATCATTTTGCTCATCACTGCAATGGTGCACAGCTCCTCGTTGATCTTCGGTGTTGGTTTGCAAGCTCTGGCTTTAATACATGTCATTTAGCCCTGATGGTACGACAGCATAACAGAATGGAGGTTGTTCCAAATGTGATGGCAGGGCTTTATCTGCAGATCAGCTATTCAATTCTGATTGCTATCAATTCTGTTATAGACCAATGAACTTGCTAGAAATTATATATTTGTGTTAGCTCTCCTGCCAGCTGCTACTGACAATGCTTGATTTAGGATTCATCCAACTTGGTCAGCAATGATACTTCAAAGTAACTCTTGATGATACAAGTGATGGATATTGAAGTCCTCTGCATTGAGTCCAATTCATGACCTTGTTTCTCCCAACTAATTATTCCAAGCAGGCTCAGAATTAGGTTTATTATCACTGACATATGTCATGAAATTTGTTTTGCGATAGTAGTACAGTGCAAGACATAAAATTACTATAAGTTATCAAAAATTAAATAAATAGTTTGAGAAAAAAATAACAGGGTAGTGTTCATGACTGTTTCAGAAATTTGATGACAGAGGGGAAAAAGTTGTTCCTAAAACATTGAGTGTGGGTCTTTAGGCTTCTATAGCTCCTCCCTGATGATAGTAATAAGGGGCATGTTCTGGATGTTGAGGGTCCTTAATGAAGAACATTGCTATTTTAAAGATGTCCTTGGTGACAGACCAGAGCTGCGTCTGTGATGGAGATGGCTGAGTCTTCAATCTTCTGCAGCCACTTACGTGCAATTCTTTACATTGGAGCCTCCAAACCAAGCAGTGATACAACCAGTCAGAATGCTCTTCACTGTACATCTGTACAAATTTGCTAGTCTTTGGTGACATATCAGACCTCCTCAAACTTCTCATGAACTGTAACTGCTGGCATGCCTTCCTCACAACTGCAACAATGTGTTGGGCCCAGGGCAGATCTTCAGAGATGCTGACACCCAGGAACTTCAGGCTGCTCACCCTTTCCAGTGCTGACCCCTCAACAAGGACCGATATGTGTTCTCCTGACCTCTCATTCCTGAAGTCCACAATCAGTTCCCTAGTCTTCCTAACACTCAGTGAGAAGTTATTGTTGCAACACCACTCAACCAGCTGATCTATAATCACTCCTGTAGGCCTCCTTCTTGCCCTTTGAGATTCTGCCAACAACAGTAGTGTGGCAAATTCATATACGACATTTGAGTTGTGCCTAACCACACAGTAGAGTGAACAGAGTAGTGGGCTAAGAACTGATCAATGAGGTGCAGCTGTGTAGATTGTCGGTGATGGGGAATGTTATTACTGCTCCACACTCACTGTGGTCTCTTGACAAAGAAGTCAAGGATACAGGGGGAGTACAAAGGCCCAAGTTTTGATGTTTGCTGAGGGGATGATGGTATTGAACATTGAATTGTAATTGATAAACAACAGCCTGACGTATGTTGTGCTGTTATCTAGGCACTCCAAAATCAAGTGGAGAGCCAATGAGGCTGCATCCATTGTAGAATCACAGTAGTACAAGGAATTATTATCTGGGGGCAGGGGAGGGAAGGAAGAGATAATGGAAGTCAGCTGGTTGCAAGGAGCAGAAGGTTTATGAACCCATTTGTCTAGATGTATTTAAGATGTCAAGGGCTTAGATTGTCAAGATCATTGGGTCCCAATTGTATACTGTCACGCTATCTCTAAAAGATTTCTCCTGCTAAGGGACAAGAGGTATCGACCTCTCCCAATTTAGGTCCATTCACCAGGAGAATTTAGCCATCGATTGTTCCCCGTGTTAGCTAGTTCCTTATTTCAATGTTATACTCCCCACAAATGGAAATATTGACTTCGTGTATGCAAATAATTAAAGAAAATTATGTCGATTGAAAAACATATTTCTTTTTCCTGTTGGAAATAACGAGGAAGTTATTCAGTTAGTATTACAAGTCAAACGGTTCCGGATAGGATCTTAGACAGGGATGCGAAATCTTTCTTATACTTAATCGCCACTTGATGGAGCACACAGGTTCCAGTTTCACTGGTAATATCGTGATCACATTACACCACAAATAAAATACTAGATAACAACCAAAAGTACCGCATTCAACGTTACTAATACATTGAAGCAAGTAATTGATAAAATTAATTCATTTCCGTTATCGTCCTAAACTGGTTGTTATGGTCAAATCTGTCCATCGCTAACGAGAAAAAACGACACCCGAGCCTTAACTATCTGGATATAAATAACCTGTCCCGGCCACTGTTGATGAACGCCAAACAGCTGAATCACTTTTACCACATTTTAACATTTATATCCTACAAAAATTAATTTAAAAACTGACAGTTTCCATGCCTCCCTTTTGAACTTGTACGACGAGTTAAAAGCTCGATGCTGTTTTCTGCTACAACTTTTCTTTTTAAAGCAATCGTTTAAAGATTTCGTTACCATCCACTTGCTTTTCCCTCTAATTTCCTCCCCTTTACTATCCAACTCCCTCCTCCCCATTTCTGTTTAAATTCTCTCCGTCCATTCAGAGCAAACAAATCCAAGTCCCTCTACATCACTCTGTAGTTCCGTTACCAGCTGCTGGCCCCGCCGCTCACTCACTAAACTTCTCTTCTTCTCCCAGGGTGGATTCGCCCAAAGGTGCAACAAGTTCGCCAACAGAGGGACATCAGTAGGGGCTGCAATTCACGTGTCAATAAAGAACATTCCAGTCCGTCAGTCTAGGAAGCCTTACTTACTGGGGAGTCAAAGGAGAAGGCGCATTCGTTCTTGTAAACCCTGTCCCCTGATCTAGGGACTCTGATAGTTGGCATGTACGGGACCAGCAGTTCTCCGATGTCTGCAGCCATGTTGACATTCCTAACCCAGAATGCTGTTCAGGGCAGACATTGATTATGAAGAGAACTGGACGAGCAGAGACAGCAGGACGATAAACTATTTTTAAACTAGTACCGCCCTCCCTCCTGCTATAGGAGCTGCTGACGTTCCTGTACTCGGAGTGGGGTGGGGGTTGGGGACGGGGTCTTACGTCCAGTGAATAAATTGAGTGAACTTTAACAGAGGATTCTTACGGTAACGAAGCTGAAACGCTTACACTTTTTTATCCCTCTTTCTACAGATGCTGCCTGACTTGCTGAGTGTTTCCAGCACTTTGTTTTATTTTTATGGTTTTGTACAGTGGCTAAACTGCACAAGTCTAAGTACCAACAATAACAAGTCTTTAACAGACTTTCTTTGTGTCGTGTCCACGAGTTTATAGTAGAAAAACAATTGAGCTATGCACACATTCATTACTGAAGGCGGTAAAAGAGACTTCAACCTAAAGTATTTTACTCTGTTTCAGTTTCCTCAGGTGCTGAATCATCTGCTGATTATTCCCAACATCGTGATTTTATCAGAATAGTTTATTAATCACATGTACATCAAAACACAGTGAAATGTATCACTTGCAGAAACATTCAACACAATGGGAGGATGTGCTGGGGGCAGCCCACAAGCGTCTTCACATATTCCAATGCCAACAGAGCATGCCCACAATGTTCAGTAGAACACACAACCAACATACAACAAGCACCAACAGCAAAACAAACCCCTCTCCCACCCAACACACCTCTGATCCTAGGACAGGCCACCTCCAAGTCTCTGGGCTCCAGACCATGGCTCTGCAATTACAGGCATTGGTTCTTCAAACTCTGCACTTGCTGACCCAGAGGCTTTGACCTCTGTGCTTTGACTGCCAGAATCACCAGCAAGCCTGGGACTTACTGATCATGGGTCTCCAGCCCCAGGACTTGCCAGCCTCAGGGATCACCAGCACCTGTTTTTGGGACATGCAGATGTTGGACCTTGAACCTACATCCTCAGGGTTCACTGGCCTCTGACCTTAGAGCGTTCCAACCTGAACCCTGCATTTACGGCTCCTGACCTCTCACTCACCTCATCCCTTTCTTTACCCCTAATCTAACACAAATAATACAGAGGGGAAAATGTGACCACACAACAGGCAACCAGAAATATTCTTAAATAATATTATTGCGTAATCACAGAAGCAGTTGCTAAATACCCTGTATATGAAAATTAATTTAATTGAACTTCATAACAATTACGAAAAAGAGTGATCAAGGTCCACCCAGAACAGTATCTAAAAAGACAGAATACAGTATTAATTATATTCTGCAGGAAAACATTTGAACGGAATGCAAAAGATAAGTAAATATTATTCAGCTTGAAGGGAATGGAAATGCAAGTAAACATGAAACAGGTGTCAGCAGTTGGAATGAATTGTTCACAGACCAAATCTAAAGAATCGATATAGTCATTGAATCAGAATGGTAGGAAATACATTATTTTATATTCACAGTGTACTTGGATAAAAGTTGGAAGTGAAAATCAAGATGAAAAATATTGTCACTGAGTTATAAACAATCTAAGGTAGTTGACGAGGTGTGAATGGTCCACAATAAATTGAGATATTGCATTAATACATTAATTCCATACCATTCACTATGAAGTGAAGCTACCAGATAGAATGAATATCCATTATATATTGAACTAAAATTCAATTATTAGCTTACAGAATACCAAATTAAGATCATAAATTAAATCGACAAGTCATTAAAAAGGATTTGCCTAGTGTTAAACGTGTTAAAATGAAGGTGGAATTTCAAAGGAAAATTTGGCGTTCAAGATTCTTAATGGTACAGGTCGAACACCCAAGGAAATGGCTTTCAACCTATATTGCAGTAGTCCTATCTTGAATTAAGGTCCTAGCCTCCTTTAAGTAGATTTTCATCCCCACTTCTAGGTTTGTGACAGAAGAAAGGTTACTGATGAAGCACCTGAGCCTGACTAAGCCTCAAGGAATTCCTACAATAATTCTCCGGGGCTGAGACGGTCCATGTTCTGGGATGCTTTTGCTGAAAGGAAATTCAACTTTGCAATTCCTTATGATCATAGTGGAAGAAGTGAAAGGAAAGTTAACCCGGACACCTTCTGATGTCTAATTCTACAGAATTAATTAATTAATTAATTAGGTGGACAATTTCACCTGCTTGGTCTCCCGGGAAATTCTGCACAGACAGGAAAGTAGTGGAGAGACTGGATGCCACTACTTTGTCCCTGGTGTCCAAGCTGGTTAAGCAACAAAGCATGTTCAAATATTCTCACCAACAGCAAATCACAACCTTCTGCAAATAGTTTAAACATTTTACAGAATGTGAAACAAATACTGGCACTTACACAATAATCTGAGGCAAAAGTTGTTCTCAAAAAAACAAGTATATTTATATTCTGGGGAATATTTATATAAGGAGATTGCAACCTACATATATACATAAAACCAGTTTGCAGAGAGTTTGCTAACCAGTAATTATACTTTACCTCATCATTAAAAACTCGCTTACACCTTACCCAACAAAGCAGAATATTTTCAGGGTATATTTATAGTTTATTTTGTTTGATTATGGTGGCAAAGTGCACAAAATTGTGCAGTCTTTAAGATGTGCTTAATCACTGACAGCAACACAAGATAGCCACATTATCATGCAGAAAGTTGTTGCAAGACTCCTAGTGGAATGACATCTTCTGCTAATACTTTCAGCTACAATCAGAAAATTCAGGCTACCTGGATGACCACAAGCCTGATCAAAGTGTTTAGTTTTATGGTTAGTCTAAGCTTGAGCATGTAGATATTAAGGAAGAGGATGTGCTGGAGCTTTTGGAAAGCATCAAGTTGGATAAGTCACCGGGACTGGACGGGATGTACGCCAGGCTACTGCAGGAAGTGAGGGAGGAGATTGCTGAGCCTCTGGTGATGATCTTTGCATCATCAATGAGAACGGGAGGGGTTCTGGAGGATTGGAGGGTTGCGGATGTTGTTCCCTTATTCAAGAAAGGGAGTAGGGATAGCCCAGGAAATTATAGACCAGTGAGTCTTACTCCAGTGGTTGGTAAGTTGATAGAGAAGATCCTGAGAGGCAGGATTTATGACCATTTGGAGAGGCATAATATGATTAGGAATAGTCAGCATGGCTTTGTCAAAGACAGGTCATGCCTTACGAGCTTGATTGAATTTTTTGAGGATGTGACTAAACACATTGATGAAGGTAGAGCTGTAAATGTAGTGTATATGGATTTCAGCAAGGCATTTGATAAGGTTACCCCATGCAGGGCTAATTGAGAAAGTAAGGAGGCATGGGATCTAAGGGGACATTGCCTTCCGGATCCAGAACTGGCTTGCCCACAGAAGGCAAAGAGTGGTTGTAGACAGGTCGTATTCTGCATGGAGGTCGGTGACCAATGGTGTGCCTCAGGGATCTGTTCTGGGACCCCTACTCTTTGTGACTTTTATATATGACTTGGATGAGGAAGTGGAGGGATGGGTTAGTAAATTTGCTGATGACACAAAGGTTGGGGGTGTTGTGGATAGTGTGGAGGGCTGTCAGAGGTTACAGCGGGACGTTGATAGGATGCAAAACTGGGCTGAGAAGTGGCAGATGGAGTTCAACCCAGATAAGTGTGAGATGGTTCATTTTGGTAGGTCAAATATAATGGCAGAATATAGTTTTAATGGTAAGGCTCTTGGCAGCGTGGAGGATCAAAGGGATCTTGGGGTCCAAGTCCATAGGACATTCAAGGCTGCTACGCAGGTTGACTCTGTTGTTAAGAAGGCATACGGTGCACTGGCCTTCATCAATCGTGGGATTGAGTTTAAGAGCCAAGAGGTACTTTTGCAGCTTTATTGGACCCTGGGTCAGACCCCACTTGGAATTCTGGTCACCTCACTACAGGAAGGACGTGGAAACCATAGAAAGAGTGCAGAGGAGATTTACAAGGATGTTGCCTGGACTGGGAAGCATGCCTTATGAGAATAGGTTGAGTGAACTCAGCCTTTTCTCTTTGGACTGACGGAGGATGAGAGGTGACCTGACGTAGGTGTACAAGATAATGAGAGTCATTGATCGTGTGGATAGTCAGGGGCTTTTTCCCAGGGCTGAAATGGCTAGCACAAGAGAGCACAGTTTTAAGGTGTTTGGAAGTAGGTTCAGAGGAGATGTCTGGGATAAAGTATCTTTTCCCCACAGAGTGGTGAGTGCGTGGAATGGGCTGCTGGTGGCAGCGGTGGAGGCAGAAACAATAAGGTCTTTTAAGAGATTCCTGGATGGTTACATGGAGCTTAGAAAGATAGGGGGCTATGGGTAAGCCTCGGTAGTTCTAAGGGAAGGACATGTTCGGCACATGTTCAGCACAGCTTTGTGGGCCGAAGGGCCTGTATTGTACTGTAGGTTTTCTTTTTTTGTAAGTGAGAGATATTTAAGGAGGAACTCCGGCGCCTTGACTGCAAGAAGCTGAAAGCATGGTCACGGATGTGGAATGATCAATGTTAAGAATACATAAAAGTCCAGAACTGAAGGAGTGTAGAAATCTTGGAGAAATACAGCTGGATCAAAGGCATAGGTAGGAGAAAGGAGGAAGGAAGGAAGGTATGCCTGTGTGTAAATGCACTTTTGCATACGGCAATAAATGACTTTGAAATTCTTGAAGGGAATTAAAAACAAAGTATTTTAAAATAAGGGATTCTTAGTTCTATGTTCATCACTGGACTCTGGCTTTTTTGTTCTTCTGGTGCTGAACTACTCAATCATGTGTGTTAGGGAATACTGAGATGACGGTTAAACAGAACTTGATGTGAATTAGAACACAGGCAGCAAAGATTAGAATATTCTCAAAGTGGAGGATGGAAAGGAGAACATTGAAATTATGTGCAGTAATTAGGTTGGTCTTAGATTAGATGTAAACCTAAGTTTACAGATGGTCTTCAACTTTAAGCAAAAGCCTGGAACGAATAAAGTCAGCGAATAAAGTTTCTAGCAAGCCATTAGAGACAATCCTTTCAATATTCAGCTGAAAGAATGTTATGTCTTTATGTTACTGGTTTTTGTTCAAGGAATATTACAGGAGGAGTGGTGCGAAGCATCTTAGTGTCATTGGTATGCATGTGAAACCTCATGGGTTGGAATTTTCCTACCTGCAATGCACAGCATGCAATTAAAACTGTGATACAGTTGTTAGTTAGGTTCAGATACTACTTACTGATAATTTACAGTGTTTTGCTATGGAAACATATACCATTATGTAACATAAAGAGTTGGCTAATAACATGTTCTGGACGTTAAGAAGGCAGGTTAGTTGTTCGGCAAGCTGATCTTATTCTCAAAGTTACTATAGGTATGTTTCATCCAATAATGACTCAGTAGGTCACTCAGCTCATTAGATTCCCATGACACCTCCTAAAGGCGCAATTCCACTCCTTTCATAACCCTGCATCTTATTTTCCTGTATGCCTACGAATTATTCTCTTGCACAAGTGCCCATTCACTCTGATATTGTTTGACATAGTGGAGGATAAGAAGCATCAGCTGTCATTTCGAACAGTGGACAGTAAATCATTGGAAACTGTATCAATTACAAAATTCCAGAACAATAGATGCATAAGCAAAATTAAGATCGCAAAGTAGCAATTCTGTTTACTTCATCTTGAACAGTACATAGGGAGGTCATTATCAGCTGTTATTTTTGTAAATCACTGCTCTGAAAGGATTATTTTGCCCTGCAGCCTATAGTGAAGTCTAGTGCGACTCAACAGAGTCAAACACTGAGCAATCTGATATCAAGTTTTGTTTTAAAAAATGATTTCATTATTGCTTCAATCTAAGGTAAAGAGACCAAAATGGGGGGGAAAAAATCATAACCTGATGACAATTGAATATTTTCAATAAAACATTTTCTACAAAAAGAGTACACATTTTGAATAAATAAAACTGGCAAATTCTATTAGTAAGTTTGCAAACAATAGCTATAAAGAGTTTCCTCTTTAAATATCTGCGAATTAAGAATATTTAGATGAACAAAATTACCTCCAAGAACATATAATATTAAGTGTTGACATTTTGACAATATTGTTCATCTATACATAAATGCATTAACAGAATAATCCTAAAAACTTCCTTACTTCTTGCAAACTAAAATGCAGATAAAGGTCTTCAAGACTAAATGTGAAATGGATAAGAACATTCCACTTTTAGGACAATCTAGAAGCACGGTTTGTTGGTTTATAAATACATTTCTTCATGGCTCAGTATTTAACGTCACAAGACATACTGAGCAAAGGCTGCATTTCCCTACACAGAGGGAGAAATATCTAGACAGCATTAATTGGAGCAGTCCTCAGATGCTGGTTATTAAATTACACTGGCAATGTGGAGGTCGCCAGTAGATATTCACTTTTAAATGGCCAGGCAGCCTCTGTGAAGAAGGAGACAGAGGTGGTGTCCGGGGTAATGGCTGCTCGGTACATAGGATCATCTTGAAGCAATGTATTGGAATTCCCTGGCAGCGGGTACCCACCTGCTAATGTTACCCTTTCAAAGAATCTATCCTGTTGATTAGTCGCAGCCCAACTCCGAGAAACTGCTGTGAAGCTCGGCATTTTAGATCTTGATTGCAGACCTGTTTGGAAGGGTAGCTCAATTTACACACAAAATGCTGGAGGTCCTGCTGAAGGGTCTCAGCCTGAAACGTCGACTGTACTCTTTTCCATAGGTGCTGCCTAGCCTGCTGAGTTCTTCCAGCATTTTGTGGGCATTGCCTAGATTTCCAGCATCTGCAGATTTTCTCTCGTTTGTGGTCCATTTACACAGTTGCTCTTGTTGATTTGTCATAGCCCAGCTCGTTACCACTGACAAATATCACGAATTGTTTTCTTTTGCAGCAGCAGTACATACAGCCGGTATGTACAGACCACGTGAGATCCTCAGTGATGTACATGCTGAGGAATTTAAAGCTGTTCACCCCCTCAACCCCAGATGTCAATAATGGTTAGCCTGTCTCCATTCCTCCTGTAGTCCACAATCAGCTCCTTTGTTTCTGGAGTGTCTACTTAATTGGGCCAAAATATATTGATCCCGATGTGTCCCAGTTAACCAGAATGCACTGTATTTTGTTTCTATTTCAGGCTCCCAACACCTGCAGTACTTAACAGACCTAGAGCAGATTTAAAAACTGGTTGGTAGATCAGTTTTCAAAATAAGTTGGTACTAAATAATAAAGATGTGAACTATTTCAGATTATTCCTTTGAAGATGGTTCTATGTTGAGTTTTTTCTAATAGTATTCTATCCCTTTGACAAAGGCATCTGCTTATTAAAGTAACAGGGAGATCATTTAAACAAAATTTGTTATTGTGTGTTTAAAAAAGATTTTCCAATCCCAAGAATATTCAGATAATGATTAATATGATCTGGGGCTCCAGTATGATTCTTCAAATAACTGAACTGATCTAAACTTTATCCAGGTGTCAATCGGGTCAAATCAACTGAAAAATTCCAGAACCCATTGATAATTTACTAAAAATTAAAAATCAAAATTGTGAGGCTGAAAAAGTTTTCACCTCCTTTGTAATCACTTCGTAATTAACTTTCCTCAGGTGCAATATTGCATATTACCTTACTAACTCACCCAATTTGTTGATGTAGATAACCAGAGGATTACCTGAATAAACATCCCCTCTCTCTGTAAGGTCCAACAGTATGGTAGACTTATAACAGCTCAAACCAAATTGAAGACAAAAAAGCATTCAAAGCATGTCATAAAAATGATAGAGAAGCGCAGAGCTGGGGAAGGAGATATGACCCTCTCAAAGGTGCTGAATATACCTCAGAGCTCATTATAAAAAAAGCAGAAAAAATATGAATCCACAGCCCCACTGCCTCGGTCAGGCCACTCCTCCAATCTTAGTTGCCAGAGAATGGCACCTGTAAGAGAGGCTATTGTGATGCCAACAGTCACTCTGAGTGAGCTGCGGAAGTCAGTGGCTGCAACTGCATATGAAGTTGATGTCTTCACAATCTCTAAGCCCTTGCAAAAAAAAAGAGCATTTATGGATAAGTGGCAAGGAAGAAGCCCTGGCTGAAGACAACATATCCTTGCCTGTATAAACTTTGCAAAGTGTCACCTAGAAGATAAAGACTTGGAAGAAGATCTTGTGATCAGATGAGACTAAAGTGGAATATTTTGGCCTCAAAACTAGGCGATGCATGAGGCATAAATCTAATACTGCACATAGCCAGGTAACACCATTGCTACTGTGGAGTATGGTCAAGGTAGCATCATGCTGTGGGTATGCTTTTCAACAGCAATGACTGGAAATCTGGTCAGGATTGACAGGAAGGTGAATACTACAAAATACAGAGGGATCCTAGATAAAAACTTGCAAGCCTCTGCCAGAAAGCTTAAACTGGGAAAGAAATTCATCTTTCAGCAGGACAATAACCCAAAGCACACTGCTAGAGCAACCATGGAGTGGCTACATATGAAGAAAATTGATGTCCTTGAGTGTTCCAGCCAACAGTCCTGACCTTAGCCAGACAAGACTTCAAAATTGTTATTCACCACCCCTCAAGTTTGTGCAGCTTCAGAGGTGTGTTTCAGACAGGGCTATAAGCAGCACTGGAGACTGTATTGGCTCCCTTCCTGTTTATCCTGTATACCTTGGACTTTAGATACAACACTGAGCCATGTCATCTGCAGAAATTCTCTGATGACTCAGCAATTGTTGGGTGTATAAAGGGAAGACAGGAGGATGAATACAGGGCCTTGGTGGAGGACTTCATCAAATGGTGCAAGATGAATCATCTGCAGCTCAACATCAGTAGGATAAAGGAGATGATGATAGACTTTAGGAAGACTAACACTGCACTATTCCCTGTTACTATTGATGGTGAGGATCTACAAGTCCTTGGGGGTGCATGTGGATGACAGACTTGAGTGGAGAACAAACACAGAGGCTGTGTACAAGAAGGGCCAGAGTTGCCTCTACTTCCTGACGAGACCGAGGTTCTTTGGAATATGCAGGCCTCTCCTTCACGTTCTACCAGTCTGTTGTTGCCAGTACAATTTCTATGTGGTGGTGTGCTGGGGCAAAAGCATCAACACAGGTGACACCCACAGGCTCAATAACTGATTAGAAAGGCTGCTCTGTTATTGAAGTCAAACTAGAGGCTGTGGTAGAACAAATGACCCTACAGAAAATCCTGGCAATTCTAGACAATGTTTCCCACCCTCTGTGTGCCACCTTGGCTGAACAGAGGAGCACTTTTGGTAATAAGACTAAGACAACTGCGCAGCTCCAAAGAGTGCAGTATGAAGTCCTTCTTACCCTCGGCCATTGGGCTCTATAATGAGTCAACCTTTAGCCGGCGACGTGATGAGCCCCCTCCTGTTGGACTGTGAGGCAACTGATTTTTTTACTCTTTCTTACTTCTGTTCTAATATTTGTATGTTTGCGCACTTGTAATGCTACTGTGACACTGTAATTTCCTTTGGGCCCAATAAAGTGTCTATCTCCCCAACTAACCTGGCACAGCTTGAGCAATTTTGCAAGGAGGAATGAACAAAACTTGCTGCATCACAATGTGTAAAGCTAATAGAGACTTAGCCAAAAAGACTACTGGCTGTAATAGCTGAGAGGAGTTGTTCAAGTATTGACTAGGTATTGAGCAAAGGGGGATGAATACTAATGAACTGCTAATATTCCAGTTTTTAAATTTTTAGTTTTTTCATGCTTTACGATTTTCCCTGTTTTATGGCCTCTCACGTGAAAAAAGGAGCATGTGATTCACAAATTTAAAAAATCTCAGTTAAATTGATGAGAATCCCTGGTTGTAATACACATTTATGTGAACATAGGGTTGGGGCTGAATACTTTACAAAACTGTAGTTCTTTTATTCTAAAATGAATTACATGCTTGCATTCTGGAGTGAAACTTTATTTTTTTTCCCCAAAATATTACTGTTCTCATTAATCCATGACTTGAAATGGTGAAATTGGGCACAAATGTTCTCGTGGGTGGTGAATCAGAATGATTCTTGTTTGTGTAGCTTTATGAAGCTGAACCAAAGTAACAGAATAATTGAAGGCTGAATCTCAAAATAATATACTAAAACAATAAACTTATAGAACAGATAACTGTATTTACATCACTTATTAATAGATAAAATTCAATCAGATCTACATCACAAAGAAGTTCAGCTATTAGAAATATCATATTCTTTGACTGAGATTTTAGAAATTACAATTGACACACCATAAGATTGTTAAAAAATGGGATTTTTTTTCATATACACCCAGAATTTTATATGATGCAGAGTTGAATGTAATGTACAATAACAAATACAAACCGTGTTCCAAACTGAGTTTAGAGAAATTAAGGGTGATCTTATTGAAATATACAAGATCCTAATGGGTCATGACAGGGTAGATGTCGGGAGGTTTTCATTAGTGGGAGAGGCTCAAACAAGGGGATGTAATTTCAAGGTAAGGGCTAGTTATTTAAAACTGGGATACATTATTGTTATTTTAGAGACATAGCACAATTTTAGAGACACAGCACAGAGCAGGTCTTTTGGCTCAACGAGCCGCACTGCCCAGTAACCCATCTATTTTAGACTCCAGTCTAATCACAGGACAATTTACAATGATCTATTAATCAACTAACCAATACATCTTTGGAATGTGGGAGGAAACTGGAGCACCTAGAAGAAACCTACGTGTTCGCAGGTACAAATGTGCTAACTCCTTACAGACAAGATTGGAATTGAACTTTGAACTCCAACACCCCGGGATTTAATACCGTCTCATTAACCTCTACCTACTGCGGTGCCCATTCTTCTCAGAGGGTAGTACATCACAGCTCTCCACACAGCCCTTACAAACCTGGATCAGGATAACACCTATGTAAGAATGCTGTTTGTGGACTACAGCTCAGCTTTTAATACAGTCATCCTCTACAAACTGGTGCAGAAATTGAGCAACCTGGGCCTTGGCAGTTCACTGTGCTCATGGATACTGAATTTTCTGAGTAACAGACCCCAAAGTGTCAGGATGGGAGAACACACATCATCTACTCTCATCCTGAACACCGGTACACCACAGGGGTGTGTTCTCAGCCCCATCCTCTATTCTCTTTTCACCTATGACTGCTCTACCATTCACTCCACCAACACCATTGTCAAATTTGCTGACGATACCACCCTAATAGGTATCATATCAGACTGTGATGAGACACCCTATAGGGAGGAGGTACAGCATTTGACAAAATGGTGTTGTCATAATAACCTGAACTTGAACATCACAAAAACCAAGGAGCTGATAGTAGACTTCAGGAAATCAAAGCGTGTTGAGCACTCTGCTCTGCACATATACAGGAAAGAGGTGGAGAGAGTAGAGAGTTTCAAGTTCCTCGGTGTCCACATCTCGGCTGACCTCACCCGGACTGCCCATATCTCTTATCAGGTGGGGAAGGCCCAACAGAGGCTCTACTTCCTAAGGAAGCTAAAGCACGCTCTCCTCCCTCATCACCTGCTGATCAACTTCTATCGGACAACTATAGAGAGCCTCCTGACGTATTGCTGTGCAGTGTGGTTTGCCAGCTGCACAGAACAGAACAGGAGGGACTTGCAGCGGGTGGTGAGGGTAGCAGAGCGGGTTATTGGCACAACATCACCCTCTCTCAGAGACATTTATACTGGCAGACTTCAAAAGAAGGCTACTTGTATTTCAAAGGATCCCACTCATCCTGGACATCACCTCTTTTCCCCTCTACCTTCTGGGAAGAGATACAGAGCATTAAGGACAAAAACAAAGAGAGTCCTTAACAGCTTCTACCCACAAGCAGTGAAATGTATAACACCCCTTTCCCTTCTCCTGCCTCCCTCCTAAGACGGCGGTAGCTAAATGCATCACACTTCCAGGAATGGCAGGTGTGCAATAGTCCTACCCCCCATCCATATATTATTAACTTTGGACTGCACTCCTGAGGTTTTAGACTTTATTTTATGTATATATTCTTTGTTGTGCTGCAAAACGTTGAGCTGCTAAACTGTGTTTCATTGCTCCACAACAATGACAATGAAGATAAAGATACAAAGATCTCTGCAGTTCTTTCCCAAGGAGTTGCAGAGGCTAACACATTAAAATCTAGTTCTGAAAAAATAGTCAAGTTGAATTCAAGTGTTGATCATTGTGATAATGAGTGGAACATAGTCCTCAAAATAGACTCAAAAACAATTATGTTCCAATTTCTGACATGAACTATTGTGCTAAATTCAGAAATGTAAAGTGACATGAATAAATTTGCAGTAAAATTTTGCACTTTCAAAACTCTCAGCACATTAATGACCTGAAACTCAATTACAATACACTTCTGAAGGTGTTTGAACAGTCAACATTAATTGTAAATGCATTTCAAACAAATTGACACAAAGCTGGATCACACTCTTCCTTCAGTTAGTCCTGACGAAGGGTCTCGGCCTGAAACGTCGACTGCGCCTCTTCCTACAGATGCTGCTTGGCCTGCTGCGTTCACCAGCAACTTTGATGTATGTTGCTTGAATTTCCAGCATCTGCAGAATTCCTGTTGTTTCAGAAAATTATATTCACATCAATGTTATTTATAGGTACAATCCAATTACATCTTAAACTCAATGACCTATAGCTACATTGTTTTCACCTAAAAGTAAAATTCTGTATATGTAATTGCAACGTAAAGAGTATTTCAGTAGAGGGCAGTAAAGCAATAACATTGTTTCAGTAGCAAATATTGATGGTTATTCTTGTCATTTTTAATGCTTTGAAGTGAATATTAAACATAAATGAAATTAACTTTAATTTATTAGAAGTCATTTGCAGGTTTGCAATGAATTGACCAGTACCAAGGATAACACTAATCTTGAGGTCCTCTTGCAATAAGTCATCTACAAGTTGTATCCCCATCATGTCCAGCATTTAATGACTATTTGATACAACTGAATGGCTTGCCAGATGCCAGTGAAACACTATTCCCACATAGATGACAGGCATGTTTTCTTTCCTATATTGAAATATAGTTTTACTAATAATTTTATTTCATCTTTATATGCTTTACATTTCAGATACTTACATAATCTCACAGCCATTCATCATTGAAGCTCCACAACAGCACTTAGTCCAAAGAAAATTTTGCTGATATAGCATCAAACTCATTCAATGCATTCTTCGCTGATTTTCATTCTTGCAGTTAAAGAAACACGAGGATAGATGTAGGCCTATTTAACTCGTAAAGCCCCTTGTTTTTCATTGTTATCTGTGACCCAAATTTTTATACCTGTTTTTCACTGGCCTTTCATACCTTTGATTATACACTTATCAATCCAAGATGTAAAATTAACCATTGGTACAGCATTCATTTTTATTTTTTGGAAGTGTCAAACTTTTACATTTTAATGCTTACAACTTTCACTCTTGGAAAAGCTGCCTATAGTTTTTGACGATACCTCTGGTCCCAAAGAAACCAAACAGCAAAATTAGCTTCTCTCCAGAGTTCACCCTCAAATAATTTAATTAATTACCCTTTAAACCTTCCAAATTCACAGCAATACATTCTGTGTTTAACCTCCTCCTTCATTTGAATCCTTGATATCCAGGTATCATTTGTCAGAACCAGAATTGTTTACAATGCTCCAAATGTAGTTCATCTGGGGCTTTGTACAACTATACCATAACACCTATCTTGTTTTAGAGAGTTTAAGACATAAATGCCAATATTCCTTTTACTGCACCCAAAATTTAAATAATTCATGACTTTAATGATCCAATTTTACAGGTATGCTTTCTAAGTGACCAGAAACTGTACAGTCCCTCAAATCCAAATGTTTAAACCAACAATGAAATATATTTCTGTAAATTTGGGCATTCTTTCAATCTATAAATAGGAATTTACAACTGAATACTTCCACATACATTACGTACAATGCTGTTTTTCTTCAGTAACTATCTTTCTATCCATCAACGTTGTTATTTACAAATACAACCAGTAGTTGCAAGCCTGTCATTGATTGACAAAGACGAGGCATCACTAGAAACATCCTTCAATATTTCCACATTCTTTTCAATAAAAATGGACACAAGAACTGTTCACAATATTCCAACAGCGGTCCAACGGGTTCCAAGATATAAAAGGTAAGAAACTCTTAGGCTGACCATTAAGATATAGGCTAAATAAAAGGATAAAGGTGATTTTTGGGGAGGTTTAATACACAGCATAAACAGGGCACCAGGGAATATTCAGGAACAAGTGACCTTGGTATACAAGTCCAAGTCTTCCAGTTCTCAAGAGGGTGCAGGAGATTCACCCGGATGTTCCCTGGGATGTAAAGTTTCAGTTATGAGGAAAGAGTGGGAAGGCTGTGCTTGTTTTCCTTGGGGCAGAGGAAGCTTAGAAGGGATAATGAAGGAATACAAAATTATGAAAGGCATAAATAGGGTGAATATTAGAGACATCTAAAAAGCAGATGGCATAGGTTTAAAGGTGTGGGTAAGAGGGTTAAGTGATCTGTGAAAAGAATTTTTCACCGAGATGATGGAGGCAGGTGCAGTCACAAATCGTCCACTAACACCACTACAATAGTTAAGAAAGCACAGCAACGCTTGTTTTTCCTCAGGATGCTGAAGAAAGCTGGTCTACCTGAAGAGATGCTGGTGACCTTTTACCGCTGCACCATAGAGAGCATCTTAACATACTGCATCTCTGTGTGGTATCTCAATTGTACAGCAGCTGATAGGAAAGTACTTCAGTGGGTCGTCTCTAGCGCACAGATCATCAGGACACAGCTCCCAGCCCTGGAGGGCACCTACAGCTCTCGCTGCCTAAGGAAAGCTGGAAGCATCTGTAAGGACAATACACACCCATGCAATCATCTGTTTGAACTTCTTCCATCTGGCAGATGTTATAAGATTTTCTATGCCTGCACTTCCAGACTGAAAAATAGCTTCTTCCCCAGAATTATAGTTGCTCTGAACCAATTGATCAAGCATCATCCATAAATTTGTTACATTGCTACTTTAATACTGGTTTTATGGCTGTCATGCATCTGAGTTGCGCTTTCGTACTGCTGGACATTGCTTGTACTGGCTGGTTACTTGATTTTATTTATTGTTTATTTATCTTATTTGTTGTTTTATAGCATTGAGTATGAGAGTTGCAACCTCATTTTCGCTGTATTGGTGCATGACAAATTGTACTATGCAATGACAATAAAGATATTTCAAATGTAAGAAGTATCCGGACAAGCACTCAAATTGCCATGGTATTGATGGCTACAGGTCAAGTGCTGGTAAATGGAAATAATATAAATGGGTACTTGATAGCATGGACATCCTGGGCAGAAACACCAGTTTCTGCTGTATGATTCCATAATTCCACATATGGAAGCATTTCATTCTTTCTCCCTTCACTAAGTGCAAACAGTTTTGCATCCATAAGTATGTCACCTGAATGTCAAAAATCAGGAGAGTACAGCAAAAGTGAATGGTCTGCACATAATTCAATGAAAAGAGCACAAACATGGTTCAATTGGATTAAGACAATTTATTTGTCAAGATAATAATGATGCAAACATATACATGATAACTTACTAAACAAGAGTTCCATACATTCTTGGTATTGGTAAATACTCTATTCAGCAATCTTAGTAATCAATTTAGTAATCTGGGCTCGACTTTGGAGAATTATCAATTAAATTTTTATCCAGCGTTTCATATTGATACCAAGCGCCATCACCTCTTTCTCTCATCAGCCGGCGAACCTCAAGCTGTTTAAGCCTATAATTAAAGACAAACAAACTAGCAATTTACTGTAAACGCATTAAAGAGAGTTTCATACAACATTTTACAGAAAGCTGTTTTTGCTTTATCAACTATTTTTGATCCCTGGCTGCCAGAATCATAATTTAGCCAAGGGGTGATCAGCTTGTTCCAAGTCCCATAAAATCACTAAATCTTAAATCAACTGGTGCTAATATGCAAAAACAGTTCTGCAGTAACACTTCACACTTCTGAATTGTGAACTGTCATTTGTCTGGTAATACATTTATTTCTGAAATAGAAGTCCCATTCCCAAGACTGAAGTACAAAACTCTAAGCTAACACTAACACTTGAGAAGTGCTACGTCTTTGGAAGAGACAATAACTGAAGTGTCATCTACTGTTTTAGATGGGCATGGCTCTGCTTCAAAGAGGGGCAGGGGAAGTATTCCGGGTATCTTTACTAATCTGCTAAACCAATAGCATAAGATAGTCATTATCTATCATCACATTTCAAGAATTACTTCGTTTACTGAAAAATGTTTTGGAACATTCTTACATTAGCACACATTTCAACTCTTTTAATGTGCTTGATTACAGTTTAATTACATATTTTATTAAGAGCTGCTTTGCACACAATTATTCCTCGCAAGAATTAGCAAGGAATATCCAGTTTGAGAGGTAATGCACTACACCAAGAAAATCAGCATTCGCAAAAGTAGATTTAAATAAGGTATTTTGATCAGAAGGCATTTCACAAATTGTAATTGGATTTGGTTTATTATTGTCACATGTACTGAGGGACAATGAAAAGCTTATTTTCTTTAATGTTACAGTATATTTAATTATTTGAAGGTGGATGCCTGGCAGGTTGATATTACCACTGCAAAGATTTGAATTTGAGTACACATTTTGAAATACATATAGCCTCAAAAGTAATAAGAAAAATGCTATTATAAATTTCCTCCAACTTACCTCAGATCTGCTTTCTCTTCTTCAATTGCAATAAGGGCCATCATTTTCTCATAACTCTTCTCAGGTGGGTCATAAATATTTCTTGAAATCCACCTGGTTATGGGATGCTAAAATAAAAAAAATCTGTGTGACTAGAAATGTCATTATTAAGAAATAAAGTTATAAACACAGAGTAAAGTTGTAATTCATTCTGCCATAGTATTGATAGGAAATTGGTTCACTAGCAGGGAAATAAAAATCAAACATAAATGTGCTCTTTTCTGGTTGATAATATATAACAAGATGCAGGTCACTGGGATTAATCCTATGTTCTCAATTTTTACAATTTTTGTAAATATCTTGAAAGAAGGGTCCAAAGATATGGCTGCAAAGTTTGCTGAATAACATGGCTGATTATTTTTTTGGTTTAAGACCCTGCATCAGAAATGATAAGGTGGCTGGTCTAAAGGGGAGATAATGAGGGGTGAAGGAGAAGTTGACATGTAATAGTGGGAAAATCGGGGGGGGGGGCTGAGATGGACAGATGGAGTCAGTACGGAAGGTGGAAGGGTGAGGATGGTGACCATTGGATGACAGATTGAAATAGATGGGGAGAGGAAAAACAGGGGAGCAGGCAGAGCCAGGGAGAAAGAGGGTGTAGGTCCACAGACAGAAGAGGCTGCAGATGACGGAATCTGTTAAAGAAGATGATAAGTGGTATCAGATAAGAGAGAGGTGAAGGGCCAGATGAGAGAGAAATAGGAGTTCCAAGTGTGCTCCTTAACAATTGCAACATAATGCCTCTGCTCCTAAACTCTATATCCTGACTGAAGGCCAGCATGCTAAATGCTTTCTTCACCAACCTGTCTACTTGAGTGGTCACTTTCTCTAAACTCCACTAATGTATTCTTGGACCCCTCTGTTTCACAACATTCGTCAATTCCCTGCCATTTACTGTATAGTTCCTACCCTGGTTTGAAAGCAAAAGTGATTACCTCACACTTATCTAAATTGAAATCCATTTACCACTCCTCAGTTTATCTCCCTAACTGATAAAGATCTCTTTATAATTCATTGTAACTTGCTTCACTGTCAACAAGATTCCTTAATTTAGTATCATCAAACTCGCTAATTGTGCCATGTACATTCACATCCAAATCATTTACTTAAGTAATGAAAAACACTGACCCCAGTTGGAGGTCAGACCTTTAACCATCACCCTCCGCTTTCTGTCACTAAGTCAATCCAGTAGGTTAATTGTGTGCATAGCAGGCTGATGGAACTAGATGGTAGAGGGGAATGAAACTGGGTAAACCCACTGTGTCTTGTATCGCTTACTAGGTACAGTCTCCCAGTTCCTTCTCTAACATTTGTTGATTTCAAGTACTCTTACAATGTTCGCCACAGCAATTATCTAACTGGTCAGTCTTTCAGCAAACAAGTTTTGGATATGCCCATGCCCTATTGTAACAGTGGCATTCTCACATCCAGATTAGGATTCACGCCTCGTCTCAGATAGTCAATCTGAAACAATCAACATTAAGCCCAGGAAACTGAGTTTAACCTCCTGTTCAGAAGAAGCCACGTTTAACACTATAATGTCCAATTAGGAGATCCATTCAAATCCACGATGGGATTTAGTGCAGGGCAGTCATTGAGAGATCACTCAACCAGCCTTTCCAAAATGCAGGCAGATCCTGTCTTTCAAAATTCCCTCCAGTAACTTTCCAACCACATGATTAGTTTGGTTGAAGGAATCAGAGGGCAGTTTTTCCAGACTTGAGGTCTGCGAACATTGATGTGCCACAAGGATCGGTACTGGATCACCGATTCCTTGTCAGCTTATATTAACAATTTGGGTATGATGCCAGGTTCACCAGCCTTTAGTTCCCTGGCTTGTTGTTGCAGCCCTTCTTAAATAAAGGCACAATATTAATCATCCTCCAGTGTTCTGGTACCTCACCTCTAACTAAGGAAAATACAATAATTCCAGCCATAGCACCTGTAACGTCTTCCCTTGATTAGTGAATTTGTCACCTGTAAGGTTACTAGTCATGCCATATACATTCTCTCCTAACCTGCTAGGACACACGTGGTCAGACCCCAGGGATTTATTCACCCTTGTGCCCTTTGAGACTGCAACCCCACTGTTCTCTTCCCTGAATTCCCTAGCTTCCATGACTTCTCCATGGCAAACACTTGTGATAAGATTTAATTAAGATCTTGCTCATCTCCTGGTGGTTCCACACATTGATCCTGAAGGTACACCATACCTTGTAGTATTCCCAGTGCTCTGGAACATAACCTTCAGGAATATCTGCAAGCTCAGCTTCACCTGCAAAAAGCAACAAATGTAACATTCAGAATATACATTTTTAGAAAAAAATGCAATTTATGCTTTTCTTGAAACAAATAAGACTTTGCATGTTCCACATTATCATTTTGCTTGGCCACATATTTTAACTGACGGTAATTTCTGAAAAGGAGAAAGGAGGACCTAAAGTGAAAACTAATCTATTTTTGACAAACTTACTGGAGTTCTTTGAGGACATAATGAGTGCAGTGGATAGAAGGGAACAGGTGGATATCGTATACTTGGATGTATTCGATATTCGATAAGGTGCCGCACAAGAGACTTATAAATAAGATACGGATGCATGGAGTCGGAGGAAGTATATTGGCATGGATAGTGGATTGCTTAACCAATAGAAGGCAATGAGTCGGTATAAACGGGTGTTTCTCCAGTTGGCAGTCAGTGGTGAGTGGGGTGCCGCAGGGGTCGGTGCTGGGCTCACAGCTGTTTACCATTTACAGTGATGATTTGGAAGATGGGACTGAGTGTAGCGTAACAAAATTTGCTGATGACACTAAACTGAGTGGAAAAGTAAATTGTACAGAGGATGTGGAGAGTCCAGAGAGGGATATAGATAGGTTAAGCGAGTGGGCCAAGATCCGGCAGATGGAATACAATGTTGGTAAATGCGAGATCATCCACTTTGGAAGAAATAATAGAAGAGCAGATTATTATTTAAATGCTGAAAGATTGCAGCATGCTGTTGTACAGAGGGACTTGGGAGTGCTTGTGCATGAATCGCAAGTTGGCTTGCAGATGCAACAGGTTATTAAGAAGGCAAACGGAATGTTGGCCTTCATTGCTAGAGGGATTGAATTCAAGAGCAGGGAGGTCATGCTGCAACTATACAGGGTACTGGTGAGACCGCACCTGGAGTACCATGTGCAGTTCTGGTCTCCATACTTGAGGAAGGATATACAGGTTTCCCCCGCCATCCAAAGGTAGAGCGTTCCTATGAAACGGTTCGTAAGCCAAAATGTCGAAAAGCGAAGAAGCAATTACCATTCATTTATATGGGAAAATTTTGTGAGCATTCGCAGACCCAAAAATAACCTACCAAATCATACCAAATAACACATAAAACCTAAAATAACAGTAACATATAGTAAAAGCAGGAATGATATGATAAATACACAGCCTATATAAAGTAGAAATATTTCTCTACAACGATTGCCTGCACAGATCTCCGTAGCGAAAATCTCACACAAACACTCTCGGCAGAAAATCTCATGCAAGCGCTATTGGCGTAAACGCGCTCTCCAGTAACCTTTAAACTATGAAGCTGCCAAATCTACCAAATAACACGTTAAAATACACAGCCTACATAAAAGAATAATGTATGTACAGTGTAGTATCACTTACGGGAATTGGGAAGACATCAAGCACACTGATGATGGTGTGTTAGACTGCGCGGTCGCAGGCTGGGTGATGCAGTGGCCCCCACCCTCCAGGCCCCTGACCGGATACATTGCCACAAAGCACACAGGGGTAGCCGGAAGGCACACAGCACATCATTAAGAAAAAAGCCGAAATAAACATGCAAATTAATTAGGTGCTGCCCGGCATGTAAATGTCAGTGCAGATCAGTGCCGATTGCATCGGCACTGATCTGGGCCAACAATTACGCTAGGCGGCACTTAATTAATTAGCATGTTTATTTTGGCTTTTTTCTTAAAGATGTGCTGTGTGCCTCCTGGCTACCCCTGCATTCTCCACGAATCGGTACAGTATCTGTCCGGGGCCCGGCTGTTGGGGTGGTGAGACATGAGGGTGTCATCGCATCGTCGATCAGGGCAGGCAGCTCATCTTCTTCTATGACTGCCCGCCTCAATGTCGAAGGTCGAGGTTCGTCGTCTGCTGTGTCTGATGTGGAAGGCTTGTTTGACTGCTGAGCCTCCTGCATTTTTATATCACACAGTTCTTTGTAAGGACTCAAAACATCCCCTAAACCTACGTACCCTTTCAAAATTAAAGTCATACTTTATCATTGCAGCGAAAATCTCACACAGTTGCTTCACTTTCTGCATTCGGTTTCGATTGTTATCCTTTCCTCTTCCAATTGCATCAGCTCTTCATCAGTCAGTTCTTGGTCATGGGATACCAAAACCTCTTCAACATCATCTTCGTCAGCTTCCACAAGCCAAACTCACTTTGTCCTTGCTTCATTCACCACGATTGAAAAGCTTAATTATGTCCAGTCTTACACTAAGTGTAACACCCTTACGAGCTCTTTCAGGCTTTTCCAACACCTTAGAACTCATCTTGCAAACGGCTGCTCACAGGCTCGTGCTTAAGCAATGCCGTTCCGAATCCGGGGGAGAGCGGCTGCTAGGGGTGCGCGCTGCCTTTTATCGCGCGCGGATTTTTTTGCACGCTGCCTTTCTTCGTAACAGTGAAAACACCTTCTGAAAGCGAAAATAGGGTACTAATGTAGGTCTTTCGTAACAGTGAGGTTTCGTAAAGCGAATGTTCGAAAAGCGGGGGACATCTGTACTGGTTTTGGAGGCAGTGCATAGGAGGTTCACTAGGCTGATTCCAGAGATGAAGGGGTTAACCTATGAGAGATTGAGTCGCCTGGGACTATACTCTCTGAAGTTCAGAAGAATGAGAGGGGATCTTATAGAAACATACAAAATGTTGAAAGGGATAGATAAGATAGAAGTAGGAAAGCTGTCTCCATTAGTAGGTGAGACTAGAACTAGGGTACATTGCCTCAAGATTCAGGGGAGTAGATTTAGGATGGAGATGAGGAGAAACTGTTTTTCCCAGAGAGTGGTGAATCTGTGGAATTCTCTGTCCAGGGAAGCAGTTGAGGCTTCTTCACTAAATATATTTAAGATACAGTTAGACAGATTTTTACATAGTAGGGGAAATAAGGGTTATGGGGAAAAGGCAGGTAGATGGAGCTGAGTTTACGGACAGACCAGCCATGACCTTATTGAATGGCGGGGCAGGCTTGATGGGCGGGATGGCCTACTCCTGCTCCTATTTCTTATGTTCTTACACATCAATTTAATATGCTTAGTATTACTTTCAAATGTTTTGTACCATTTATGATTACCATTGTATTTCACTTACCAATAAAAATATTCACAAAGGTTATTAACGCAGCCACTGGTATTCCAGTTAATAAAATATAGAAACTCTGCAGGAAAAGAATTGATTGAAAATAAGTGCAATTTTACTCATTAGTTATAAAATTTTCAAGCAATAATTTAGTCTCTAAAAGGGTAAAATAATTAATACTGGTATTATTATTAATAAGCTGGCAAATATATTTTTTTGCAGTGGAGTGCATATCCCAAAATTACACAGGCAACATAAATCTAGCAAGACCACCTTGTCCTTAACTGAAAGCACTTAAACACAACTTACTAATTTAAACAGTGTTAAATAGTGTATTTATCAGTAAAGGTACCAAGGCTTCACTACACAAAATTGGCATTAAGATATAAAGGCATTATAAGACATTAATACAAGTTAAAATTAATGAAATTGAAGAACACGTAAAGCCAGAACTGGAGGAACATAGAAATCAAAGGGTTGCCCACCATATTTGTACAAGTTAGAAGGCTAACCAATAAAGCAAGACATACAATACAAATGTATTTGTTATGCCAAGGAACTGAGAGAAATTGAATGTATTTAATTAATCAATCTGTACTCTGATGATGGAAATGTGGCCTTTTAAAGATGTTTCACAAGCTTTACAGCAGATACCAAAGCCATGGTAGCATAATAGTTAGCGCAATGCTATTACAGCTTGGGGGCGTCAGAGTTCGGAGTTCAATTGCAGAAAGTCTGCACATTCCTTCCTGTATGTGTGTGGGCTTCCTCCCACAGTCCAAAAATGTACCAGTTAATTGGTCATTGTAAATTGTCCTGTGATTAGGTGAGTTAAATCACTGGGCAGCACACTCGAAGGGCCAGAATCTATTTCTAAATAAATACTGTAAGTAAATAAATTATGTTCATTCTTTGGACATACAGTTGTACAGACAAGTGACAAATTAAGATTTTCTTTATTAAGTGCCAACTTGGTTGTTAACTCATGAATACATACCCAAATTGATTTTTTTTCAGTATCAGAAAGAATTTTCCTTAAATTATAGATTACTTAAATTAGAGCTATGATTTAATACATACCAGGAGGCGCAAAAAACGACGATCATAATATTGACTGGCCTTGATGACAAACATCTGTTTCCCATGACTACCATGGCGAACTACAACTGAAACCAACACAAATACTTTAGAGCAATTAAATCTCTAAAATACATCACAGAAACAAATTGTATAATGCACCTTTTAACACTGCATATGTGGATACTCAGCTGTTGAAACTGTACAATACTAAACTGAGAGTTTTGGGTATTCAGGGAATCAAAGAATGTGATGGTCAAGAGAAGAAGCAAATTTATTAGTCAGAATCTTACCGGCTGATAAAGGAGGCTTACAGTACATGAATTAATATGACCCGTTGTGAAAGAAACAACCCATAACAATGATCCAACACTGAAAGAATATTAGTCCAGAAGCAAAAATGAATCCTCTCAGCTCTTTCAATGGATGCCGAGCTTGCTCAGGCCCCCCCACCCAGCACACCTGAACAACATTTGGAGATGCATGAAAAATACAGACTGGAAATATAAAGAATAAAACACAAGACAAATATTGTGTCATTAATTTACACAAGTTTTGTGTGCACAATGCAAGTTACAGAAAAGATAAATACCAACAGCGAATCAGCACTAGCAGAACTACAGGTTTCCCCCACTATCCGAAAGTACAGCGTTCCTATGAAACTTTTCGTAAGCCGAAATGGCGTAAAGCAAAGAAGCAATTACCATTAACTTATATGGGAAAAATTCTTGCGCGTTCCCAGACCCAAAAAAATAACCTACGAAATAACATAAAACCTAAAACAGCACTAACATATAGTAAAAGCAGGGATGATATGATAAATACACAGCCTATATAAAGTAGAAATAATGTAAGTACAGTGTAATTTCACTTACCAGAATCGGGAAGACAGTGAGCACACTGGAAGGTTCACGCACTTTTTTATCATACAGTTCTTTGTAAGCACTCAAAACATCCTGAAAACCTGCCCTAAACCTACGTGCCCTTTCAAAATTAAGGTCATACTTTTCTGCAATCATTGCAGCACTGTCAATCGTAGCGAAAATCTCACACAGTTCAAAGCTATGGCAGCTTGATGCTGAGATGCTGAGCGTAGTTACCAGGGAAGAAGCTTGGCGATGCCACATTTGCTGCTTGGGATGCACGCTGCCTCTATAACGGCTCGCTGCAAAACAAACGCTGAACGCTATTTTCGCTTTTCGCCATTCCTGCTGCTTGGGGTGCGCGTTGCCTCTGTAACAGCTCGATTCAAAACAAATGCTGAATGCTATTTTCGCTTTTCGCCTTTTTTCATAAAAGCAAAAATCCTCTTCAGATTTCTTTCAGTTAGCAAAAACAGGTATTAACGTAGGTCCTTCATAAAAGTGAAATGGCATAAAGCGAACTTTCGTAAAGCAGGGGATATCTGTACTTCAAAGTAACTAACTTGTACATCAGTAGTCAATAATAAAGATGTACAGGTCAGCCTTCACTAATCCGGCACCATTGGGACCTGAGGAGTGCTGGATTGGTGAAAATGCCAAATTACAGAAGGATCACATTAAGCATAATCAGTGCCGGATTATTGAAGGAACCGGATTACAGGTAGTCGGATTAATGAAGGTCGACCTGTACTTGAATTCCTATGGCTACTAGGCAGATTACAAGAGAACACAAGAAATTCTGCAGATGCTGGAAATCAAGCAAAACACACAAAAGAGACCCTTCTCAGAACAAATTATGGACTGTTTACTCCTCTCCATAGATGTTACCTGAGTTGATGACTTCCTCCAGCATTGTTAAGTGTTAGGCAGTTTAAGAGAGTTTGACATGCAATCTGAAATAAAGATACTAGTGCCCAGGACTCAAATGATCAAGGGAGATGACCAGCTTTTTCTGGTCTTAATGAAGGGTCACAAAGTTGGCTACCTGTAAAACTAAGTGATATAGGAAGTAGCCAAAGATAAAAATTACAAGTGTTTTGCCAAAATTAAATGCTGCTTCAAGGTGTCTTCCTGTAAATATGGAATGTTTCAGAAAGTCAAGCTGTTGAATGTGATTTACTTGCTTTGCACAGTACTAGAATGTATTGAAAACATTCTACATTTTGCAATCGGCCAAAAATACTTGAGATTAATACAATCACTGGGCAATGCTAGAAGAGAACATTTTGTGTACCTGCAAAATTTATAATTTCTACCTACCAGCTACCAGCCTGTCCTAACCCTTCCTCTCACAGTTTTATACCAGCTATCTTCCCTACATCCTCTCAGTCCTAATGAAGAGTACATCAAATATCCTTTTGCCTCCATGAATGTTGCTGGGTCCATTGAGTCCTTTCAGTAGTTTAATTTTGCTTTTAAACCTTCCCCACATTTTGAAGGCTGTGGAGTAAAATTACTGTTCGATCATTCTGGTGATCAGTGCAGTTCACACTTAGACTGTCTGTTAAAGATTTGTCACTGTTCGGCCTTGTCATTCACAGTACAAAGTTAAAAACAAGACAAGATATTTGGTAAAAAACTGAAGGTGCAAGAAATCTTAAGCAAAATAATAAGTCAATGAGCTTTCATTTGATTACGAAAGGTCAATTTGTTAAGAACGTAATACATTTTCAATTTTCATTTAAGTGTAGATTTTTTCATTGATTTTGCTGGTTTTTTTGTTCTATTGTGAATGCCTGCAAAAAAAGAATCTTGGGGTAGTATATGGTGACATACAATTCAAGCACTCTAATAACAAATTTACTTTGAAATTCTAAATACTCTGTAGTAAAACTTTAGTTTTGAGCACAATAATAAAGTTACATATGCAGAATCTTCCATGTACAAGATCAGGCAGCATAATGAAATGTTTCTTTTATTTCTCCTCCAATTAAAAATCCTTTTAACCAATTTGGAAACTGATCAATAACAGTTGAAAATGTCCACAAAATGTTCCGGTGGCTGCAGAATGTACAAAATATTTAAAAGCACAATCAATATCATAAAGGAATTTAAAAAGGGTAAACAACAACTTTTTATAGTATATTTCACTTCTTGATAGCCAATATTTTGAAATTAAAAATGTGCCACCTGGTAATAACTATCAAAGGAAAATGTGCGATTTGAGGATATTCACAAAACAGCATTACAGACTATATCTTGCAAAAGCAACCTTATTTCAGGTGTGGGGAGAGCTTGTGATTACAACCAAGCTTTTACACATGGGATCCTATTTGATATCAAAATCAGTTTTGATACAAGACTGTAAGATATAGGAGAAAATGAAGCCATTTGGCCCATTGAGTCTGCTCCATCATTTCATCACGGCTGATCCAATTTTTCTCACAGCCTCAATCTTCCGCCTTCTCCCTGTATCTCTTCATGTCCTGACCAATCAAGAATCCATCAATCTCTGCCTTAAATATACATAAAGATGATATCTACAGCTGCCTGTGGCAAAGAATTCCACAGATTCACCACTCTCTGGTAAAGAAATTCTTCTACATCTCGGTTCTAAAAGGACATCTCTCTACTGAGGCTGCATTCTCAGGTCTTACACTCTCCCAAAGGACACATCCTATTCACATCCATTCTATCAAGACCCTTCACCATTCGATAGGTTTCAATGAGGTCACCACCCCTCATTATTCTGAATTCCAGTGAATACAGGTCCAGAGCCATGAAAAGCTCTTCATATGACAAGCCATTCAATTCTGGAATCATGGAATCATTTTTGTGAACCTCCTTTGAACCCTCTCCAGTTTCAGCACATCCTTTTTTAGATAAGGGCCCAAAACTACTCACAATACTCCAAGCACGGCCTCAAGAGTGCTTTTTTAAAGTCTCAACATTATATCCTGGCTGTTAAATTCTAGTCCACTTAAAATGAATCCTAACATCGCATTTGCCTTCCCTACCACAGACTTAACCTGCAAAATGAACCTTTAGGGAACCCTGCACAAGGACTTGTTATTTCTTCAAAGAATTCCAACCGGTGAGTCAGGCAAGATTTTCCCTTGAGGAAACCAAGCTGACTACGGCCTATTTTATCATGTGCCTGCAAGTACCCCAAGACCTCGTCCTTCATAATCGACTCCAACACCTTCCCAACCACTGAGGTCAGACTAACTGGCCTATAGTTTCCCTTCTTCTGCCTCTCTCCCTCCTTGAAGCATGGAATAACATTTGTAATTTTCCAACCTTCTGGAATCTAGTGATTCTTGAAAGATTATCACTAATGCTTCCACGATCTCTTCAGCTACCTCTTTCAGAACTCTGGGGTGTACACCATCTGGTCCAGGTGACTTATCTACTTTCAGATCTTTCTCTGAAAGAATCTTCTCTCTAGTAATGGTAACTTCACACACTTCATGATCCTTCACACACTTCACACCTGAAACTTCCAACATACTGCTTGTGTCTTTCACAGTGAAGACCCAATGCAAAATACTTATTCAGTTCTGCCTTTCCTATGATACTTCTTGCAATGAAATATACGCAGCTTGGGACACTAGTCACATCATGCTCAACCTTTTGATTCCTAACTTTGTCTGAGGTCTTACCAACATCTGCCTCCCACAACCTCTCCACTGACTATTCTGGCAGTCTGGTTCCCATTCCCCTACAAGTCTAGTTTAAACCTTACTGTACAGCATTAACAAACCTTCCCACTAGGATATTAGTTTCCCTCCAGTTCAGGTGCAAATTTCCCTTCTGTACAGGTCCCACCTTCCCTGGAAGAGAGCTCAATGATCCAAATAGATTATGCTCTCACTCCCACACCACCAATTCCTTAGTCACGTATTAAACTATAATCTTCCTATTTCTGGCCTCACTTGCACATGTCAGGTATACCAATCCTGAGATCACAACCATGGAGGTCCTGCCCTTTAACTTAGCACCTAACTCTCTATGCAGAACCTCGTCACTTGTCCTACCCATGTACATGCACCACGATCTCTGGCTGTTTATCCTCCTATTTAAGAATGCGGAGGACTCCATCTGAGATGTCCCGGACCCTGACACCTGGAGGCAACATGCCACTGGGGGAATCTTGTTATCACCCACAGAACCTCCTGTCCGTTACCCTAACTAACAAATCCCCTATCACCACAGTTGACCTCTTCTCCCCACTTCACTTCTGAGTCACAGAGGCAGACTCAGTGCCAGAGACCTGACCACTGTGACTCTGTTAGGTTATCCCATACACTCCACCCCCCCAAAATAAAATACCTGCTGTTGAGGGGGATGGCCACAGGGCTACTCTGCACTGGCTCCATAACCCCTTTCCTCTTCCTGACTGTCACCCAGTCTCCTGTGTCCTGCACTGAGGTCGTAACTACCTCTCTATATGTCCCACCTCTCACACCCTCAGCCTCCCGAATGATCCGGAGTTCATCCAGTTCCAGCTCCAACTCCTTAATGCGGATAGTTACAAGCTGCAGCTGGATGCACACCTCGCAGTTGTAGTCGTCAGGGATACTGGAGGTCTCCTCGCCTTCGCACATTCAGCTCTCTTGCTTGATGTCTCTACTGTCCAAGCTGAGCAGATATAAAGAAGGGAAGGGAGGGGGGGAATAAAACTTAACCTCGAGCTTTTCTTTGCTTTCTCTGACTGAAGCCTCGAAAAGCTAAAGCCTGAAGAACACCACTCTGACTGTGTCCACTCAGACATTTCACAGGCATATATTGTGCAATTTATATAAATAAAACAAGAAAATTAAATTATGTAAGCAGTGTAAAAAGAGGGGAAAAATAGTGAGGTAGTGTTCATGGGTTCATTGTCCATTTAGAAATCTGATGGCAGAGGGGAAGAAGCTGTCCTGAAATATTGAGTGTGTCTTCAAGCTCCCATACCTCCTCCTTGATAGTAGCAATGAGAAGAGGGCATGTCCTGGACGATGGGGATCCTTAGTAAGGCATCACCTTTTGAAGGTGCCCTGGATGTTAGTGCCCGTGATGGAGCTGACAGTTTACAACTTCCTACATCTTTTTCTGATCCTGTGCTAGTTACATCATCTCCACATAGACAGCGATGCAACTAGTTAAAATGCTCTCCACAGTGCATCTGTCAAAATTTGAGAATGTCTTTGCTGACATACCAATTCTCTTCAAAGTAATGCAGTGTAGCTTCTGTCATGCCTTTTTTGTAACTGCATCATTATGTTGGGCCCAAGACAGATCCTCAGAAATGCTGACACCCAGGAACTTGAACCTGCTCACCTTTTTCTTCTGATGCCTTGATGAGGACTGGTGTATGCTCCCTCAAATTCCCCTTCCTGAAGTCCACAATCAGTTCCTAGGTCTTACTGATGTTGAGTGCAATGTTGTTACGTGTCAGATAAAAGCTTACAAAAATGACAGATTCAACTTATTTTGGATATAACTTCCAGTTAAAATCTCTAAACCTTATGCACTAGTTTGGCTAAATCTATGCAAATTACACTGATGAAAGTGTCAGAATATGAAAATGGATTATTTATTACCGCTAACATTTCATGAACTGTGTTGTTTTGCACTGAAAGTACAATGCAAGACATAAAAATTACTAATTAATAGCGCAAAAAATGAATAACAAGGATCTTTAGGAATCTGAAGGCCGAGGGGAAGAAACTATTCTTAAGATACGAGTATGGACCTTCAGGCTCCTGTACCTCCTCCCCACTGGTAATTATGCGAAAAGGCATGACCTGATGGTAAGGGTGCCACCTTCTTGAGGCACTGTCCTCAACGGTGGGGAGAGCTGTCCCCATGATGGATCCCTCTGCTGTCCCGTGCATTGGGTCTCCATACCCAACTGCGATGCAACCTGTCAGAATGCTTGTCACAACATATCTGTAGAAATTTGCAAGAATCTTTGGTGACAGACCAAACCTCCTCAAACTCCAAATGAAGTAAGACTACTGATTAGCCTTCTTTGTGAATGAATCAATGTACGGAGCCTAAGAAGAATCCTTTGAGATGTTGATGCCCAGAACTTGAAACTGCTCACTCCTTCCACTGCTGATCTCTCAATGTGGATTGGTGTGTGTATCCTGACTTCTCCTTCTTGTAGTCAACAGTAAGTTTTGGCCTTGCTAATGATGACTGAAAGTTTGTTGTGACATCACTCAACCAGCTGATCCATCTCATTCCTGTACACCTCCTCGGTACCACCTCAGGTTTTGCCATCAGAAAATTTATACATGCCAATTAAAATGTGCCTAGCTACACAGTCATGAGTGTAGAGAGGGTAGTGCAGTGGGTTATCGACAGTTGCACCTTCATTGATTGTCAGCAAGGAGGAGATGTATTTACCAATCCACACTGACTGGTCTGTGGAAGTTATGGGATTCAATTGCAGAGAGGGGGTACGGAAACCCAGGCTGAGTCACAAACTTCCCTTTGTATTTTAATTGTTACGTTTTCTTTTGTTTTAAATGCAATCCCAGCTTAATTGTCTTGCTATACGAATAGAGTAACAATTTAGAAATACAATTTTTAATACAATTCCTATGCACCATACATTAGGTAATGACAGGGTCATTATTCACGCTAACAGTTTCTGTTTTCAAGGAACTTGTTGGGGCATGCTTATACAGTGGATTCCAGTTAAGTGGACCATCGGTTAATTGGGGCAGCCACTTATTTGGAACAGCTCTTAAAGAACAAAAACTAATTGAGAACATTGTCAGGATTCCCTTCATTTATTTGGGGCAATATGCTCCTTAATTGGGGCAGAAAACTGATGCCAAACAAGTGCTATATAGTGTCAGTCTCGCACACTAAATGGCCGTTTTAGATGCTACACCATGCTTAATGAGAACAGTTTTTAAATAGCATCAATTGCGTACGTTTGTGTTCGAAATGCAGTGATTATCGTCACTGATAGTTGGTGAGAAATAGGCAGTAAGACGGTTCCAAACTGCTTTTCTCATTGCAGTTTCAAACATTCAGGTTTGGAGATGCCAGAAACAGCCAGGAGTGAAAATGAAACAATTTCACTACTTCAACAAGTCAGGCACTACGAAGAATTTGAACGTTGCATTGAAAATGAAGATTTGGAGGATGCAATCGTCAATAGCACTGTAGGAAGGCTGTCCAATATCTGCACTAGGTGTCTGCGCTGATTTTTTTCACTACGTACACTAGGTGAATTTCTCCATTGATAGCTATTTGGTTACTCAATTAAACAGTAATTTGTCTTTTTCTACACTTTTTAAACTATTTTCATGAAACTAACTGGGGTGGCTGCTTAATTGGGCCAAAATGCCCTGGTCCTGATATGTTGCAATTAACCAGAATCCACTATATACACACACGTCAGAACTGAAACAGTTAGTAGCATTTCCCCGTCCTTCAATATTTGTGTTGTCTAGGACTTTAGCTCTCTTTTTGTTCTCATAAACCATCAGCTCTTAAATAGATCCACAGAATAGCTTCTCATGACTATCACCACAACAAACTTCTGCGTGTACTTGAAATCTGAACAATCCATATGGTACTATTAAATATACCCATTTTGAATTACTCTCACTGCAATCTGAACATGTAATTTCCCTTTAAGCCGGGGGTTCCCATTCTGGAGGCCACAAACCCCTCAGTTAATGGTTGGAGTTCATAGCATAAAAAAAGTTGAGAACCCCTGCTCTAAGCAATGTACTTTAATGCACCTTTAAATCAATTTATGATCTACAGATTTCACAATCGTCTGAAGGACAGCGAACTAAGCAGGTATGGCACCTTTAAGGAGATGAAAGTTCATTGCCATGGCTGGCAGTGACGTGGAGGGGGAGGGGGAGAAAATCTCCAGGCCAGGATGAAACACAGAGGGGCCCCCCCACCCCCGCCTGCCACCTCATCCAGCATCATTAGCAAATGTGCATCATTGGAGAACAAGATTGAGGGCCTGAGGGCAAGAGTGCTGTATCGGAGGGCAGTGAGGGATTATTGCTTTCTATGTCTGAGCGAGACACTGCTTTCTCCCAACAGCGATCAGACTGGAAGGTTGTCAGTTTACAGAATGGATTGAATTGCTGATTTGAAAAAGGCAAAGGGTGGAGGTGTGTGCTTCATGATAAAATCTCGGTGCTCTGATGTATCAGTTTTGTCGAACTCCTGTTCCTCCGACTTTATACACCAACGGTCAAATACCGCCCATTCTATTTTTACTGCATGAGTGGGCCAGTGAAGGAGTGGAGCTTTGAGACTTTCACTTGAGAGGCTTCGACGAGAAGAGGCGGAGGACAAGCTTGCTCGCAGTTAGTTTTTACAATGTCTCCTGAGACGATGATGTGCCTCTCATGTGAGATGTGGCAGTCTTGGGGGAACTCCCCTCTCCTGCAGAGTCACATCTGCCAGAAGTGCATACGGCTGGGCGATCTGGAAGACCGTGTAAGGAATCTGGAGCAGCAGCTGGATGACCTTCGACTCATAAGGGAGAATGAGGCATAGATGAGAGCTACAGGGAGGTAGTCACACCTAGGCTGTCAGAAGCAGGTCATTGGGTGACAGTCAGAGGGGGGAAGGTGAAGGTGAGCAGACAGGTAGTGCAGAGCACCCCTGTAGCCATTCCCCTGAGTAATAAGTTTACTGTCCTGGATACTGTTGGCGGGGACGACCGACCAGGTGTGACCCATGGTGGCAGGGCCTCCGGCACTGAGTCTGACCCTGTGGTGAAGAAGGGTGGGACGGAGAAGAGGAGAGCTGTTGTCATTGGAGACTCTATAGTCAGGGGAGCAGACAGGAGATTTTGTGGACGTGAGAAGGACACCCGCATGGTTTGTTGCCTCCCGGGTGCCAGGGTCCGGGATGTCTCTGACCGGGTGCACGACATCCTGGTACGAGAGGGAAAGCAACCAGAAGTCGTGATACATGTTGGGACCAACGACATAGGCAGGAAGAGGGATGAGGTCCTGAAGTGAGAGTTTCGGGAACTAGGCAGAAGGGTGAAGAACAGGACCTCAAGGGTGGCGTTCTCAGGATTGCTGCCAGTGCTACGTGACAGAGATGGTAAGAATTGGAGGAGATGGCAGTTGAATGCGTGGCTGAGGAGTTAGTGCAGGGAACAGGGTTTTAGATTTTTAGATCAAGGGGATCTCTTCTGGGGAAGGTGGGACCTGTACAGATTGGATGGGTTGCACCTGAACTCGAGGGGGAACAATATCCTTGCAGGTAGGTTTGCTAGCATGGTTCAGGAAGGTTTAAACTAATTTGCGAGGGGAATGGGACCCAGAGCGATAGAGCAGTGAAAGAAGTGCATGGAGTAAAGGTAGATCTAACATACAGAGAGGCTTTGAGGAAAGAGAAGCAGAATTAACGGTGTAAAGACAGTAAGGTAGAAGGGCTGAAATGTGTGTACCTCAATGCAAGAAGCATCAGGCACAAAGGTGATGAACTGAGAGCTTGGATACATACATGGAATTACGATGTAGTGGCCATTATAGAGACTTGGCTGGCACCAGGGCAGGAATGGATTCTCAATATTCCTGGATTTTAGTGCTTTCAAAGGGATAGAGAGGGCGGAAAAAGGGGAGGAGGGGTGGCATTACTGGTCAGGGATACTACTACAGCTACAGAAAGGGTGGGACTCTTTTGAGTCAATATGGGTGGAAGTCAGGAACAGGAAGGGAGCAGTTACTCTATTGGGGGTATTCTATAGGCCCCCTGGTAGCAGCAGAGATACAGAGGAGCAGATTGAGAGGCAGATTTTGGAAAGGTGCAAAAATAACAGGGTTGTTATCATGGGTGACTTTAACTTCCCTAATATTGATTGGCACCTGATTAGTTCCAAGGGTTTAGATGGGGCAGAGTTTGTTAAGTGTGTCCAGGACGGATTCCTGTCACAGTATGTGGACAGGCCGAGCAGGGGGAATGCCATACTCGATCTAGTACTAGGTAATGAACCGGGTCAGGTCACAGATCTCTCAGTGGGTGCGTATCTGGGGGACAGTGACCACCACTCCCTGGCCTTTATAATTATCATGGAAAAGGAGAGAATCAGAGAGGACAGGAAAATTTTTAATTGGGGAAAGGCAAATTATGAGGCTATAAGGCTAGAACTTGCGGGTGTGAACTGGGATGATGTTTTTGCAGGGAAATGTACTACGGACATGTGGTCGATGTTTAGAGATCGCTTGCGGGATGTTAGGGATAAATTTGTCCCGGTGAGGAAGATAAAGAATGGTAGGGTGAAGGAACCATGGGTGACAAGTGAGGTGGAAAATCTAGTCAGGTGGAAGAAGGCAGCATACATGAGGTTTAGGAAGCAAGGATCAGATGGGTCTATTGAGGAATACAGGGAAGCAAGTGAGAAGAGCAAGAAGGGGGCATGAGAAGGCCTTGGCGAGTAGGGTAAAGGAAAACCCCAAGGCATTCTTCAATTATGTGAAGAAAAAAAGGATGACAGGAGTAAAGGTAGGACCGATTAGAGATAAAGGTGGAAAGATGTGCCTGGAGGCTGTCGAAGTGAGTGAGGTCCTCAATAAATACTTCTCTTCGGTATTCACCAATGAGAGGGAACTTGATGATGGTGAGGACAATATGAGTGAGGTTGATGTTCTGGAGCATGTTGATATTAAGGGAGAGGAGGTGTTGGAGTTGTTAAAATACATTAGGACAGATAAGTTCCCGGGGCTTGATGGAATATTCCCCAGGCTGCTCCACAAGGCGACAGAAGAGATTGCTGAGCCTCTGGCTGGGATCTTTATGTCCTCGTTGTCCACGGGAATGGTACTGGAGGATTGGAGGGAGGCGAATGTTGTCTCCTTGTTCAAAAAAGGTAGTAGGGATAGTCCGGGTAATTATAGACCAGTGAGCCTTACGTCTGTGATGGGAAAGCTGTTGGAAAAGATTGTTAGAGATAGGATCTATGGGCATTTAGAGAATCATGGTCTGATCAGGGACAGTCAGCATGGCTTTGTGAAGGGCAGATCGTGTCTAACAAGCCTGATAGAGCTCTTTGAGGAGGTGACCAGGAATATAGATGAGGGTAGTGCGGTGGATGTGATCTATATGGATTTTAGTAAGGCATTTGACAAGGTTCCACATGGTAGGTTTATTCAGAAAGTTAGAAGGCATGGGATCCAGGGACGTTTGGCCAGGTGGATTCAGAATTGGCTTGCCTGCAGGAGGCAGAGGGTAGTCGTGGAGGGAGTACATTCAGATTGGAGGATTGTGACTAGTGGTGACCCACAAGGATCTGTTCTGGGACCTCTACTTTTCGTGATTTTTATTAACAACCTGGATGTGGGGGTAGAAGGGTGGGTTGGCAAGTTTGCCGATGACACAAAGGTTTGTGGTGTTGTAGATAGCATAGAGGATTGTCAAAGATTGCAGAGAGACATTGATAGGATGCAGGAGTGGGCTGAGAAGTGGCAGAGGGAGTTCAACCCGGAGAAGTGTGAGGTGGTACACTTTGGAAGGACAAACTCCAAGGCAGAGTACAAAGTAAATGGCAGGATACTTGGTAGTGTGGAGGAGCAGAGGGATCTGGGGGTACATGTCCACAGATCCCTGAAAGTTGCCTCACAGGTGGATAGGGTAGTTAAGAAAGCTTATGGGGTGTTAGCTTTCATAAGTCGAGGGATAGAGTTTAAGAGTTGCGATGTAATGATGCAGCTCTATAAAACTCTGGTTAGGCTACACTTGGAGTAATGTGTCCAGTTCTGGTCACCTCACTATAAGAAGGATGTGGAAGCATTGGAAAGGGTACAGAGGAGATTTACCAGGATGCTGCCTGGTTTAGAAAGTATGCATTATGATCAGAGATTAAGGGAGCTAGGGCTTTACTCTTTGGAGAGAAGGAGGATGAGAGGAGACATGATAGAGGTGTACAAGATAATAAGAGGAATAGATAGAGTGGATAGCCAGCACCTCTTCCCCAAGGCACCACTGCTCGATACAAGAGGACATGGCTTTAAGGTAAGGGGTGGGAAGTTCAAGGGGGATATTAGAGGAAGGTTTTTTACTCAGAGAGTGGTTGGTGTGTGGAATGCACTGCCTGAGTCAGTGGTGGAGGCAGATACACTAGTGAAGTTTAAGAGACTACTAGACAGGTATATGGAGGAATTTAAGGTGGGGGCTTATATGGGAGGCAGGGTTTGAGGGTCAGCACAACATTGTGGGCCGAAGGGCCTGTACTGTGCTGTACTATTCTATGTTCTATTTACCTGAGAAGTTCTCCTCTGTAATCCTGACCACAGTTAACGTAGAATTAGCAGCCGACTATAATCAAGCGCTTGAGATAGTGCATGATGCCATCTCCAAACAAGAAGCAGTTCATCCTGATGAATTTCAAATCATAGTTGGGGATTGCAACCAGGCTTGTTCGAAGCAATCCCTGCCCAGTTACCATCAGCATATAACCTGTAGCACCAGAGGATCCAACACACTGGACCACTGTTATAATAAGATAGGGAATGCCTACCGTTCCATGCCCAGACCACATTTTGGGAAGTCTGATCACTCGGCTCTCCTCCTTCTACCTGCATACAGGCAGAAACTGAAGAACAAAGTTCCAGAGATTAGGACAACAAAGAGGTGGTTGCGGGAAGCTCAAGACCAGCTACGAGTCAGTGGACTCGGCTATGTTCAAGGACTCATCTGTGGATCTGAATGAAAACACCATGGCTGTCACAACTTTATTAAGACAGTTGTAAGCAAGTGTGTCCACACAAAGTCAGAGTCTTCCCCAACCAGAAGCCCTGAATGAACCATGAGATCTGCAATCTGCTGAGGGCCAGATCAGAGGCATTCAAGTCTGGTGCGAAAGGAAGTTACACAAAGTCCAGGTAAGACCCTCAGAAAGCCATTTCACAGGCAAAGTGGCAACTGTGGACTAAACTTAAGTCCACGAAGGACGCTTGACAGTTGTGGCAGGGCTCGATTACTATCACCTCTTATAAAGTTAAATCAAGGAACATAGGCAACAACAGGGCTTTGTTTCCAAGTGAAATCAATGCTCTCTATGCTTGTTTTGACCATCTAATAATGGAGGAACTATCACGAACTTCCTTCGATGATCCTAAGATTTCAGTCTCTGAGGCCGATCTCTGAGCCTTCAGAAGGGTGAAAACTATGCAGACCAGACGGGGTACCTGGCCAAGTATTAAAAACCTGTACCGATCAAATGACTGGAGTGTTCACTGAGATCTTTAACCTCTCACTTCAGCAGTCTGAGATACCCACCGGCCTCAAGCAGGCTTCAATCATACAAGTGCCTAAGATAAATGTGGTAACCTGCCTCGATGGTGATCATCCAGCAGCACTTCCATCCACAGTGATAAGTGTTTTGAGAGGCTAGTGATGGATATATCAACTCCTGCCCAAGAAGCAACTTGGGTCTGCTCCAATATGCCTACTGGAGCAACAGGTCCACAGCAGATGCCACCTCTCTGACTCTTCACTCAACCCTGGAACAGCTGGACAGCAAAGATGCAGGATGCTCTTTATCAACTACAGGCCAGCACTCAATATCATCATCCCCACAAAAATAATCAATAAGCTTCAAGACCTTGGCCTCATTACCTTCTTGTGCAATTGGATCCTTGATTTCCTCACTTGCAGACCCCAGTCAGATTGGCTTGGCAACAACATCTCCTCCACGGTCTCCATCAGCATGGGTGCACCTTAAGGCTCTACTTGCTTTACACTTATGACTATGGGGCTAAGCACAGCTCCAATGCCATATTCAATATAACTGACAACATCATTGTCATAGCTTTAATCAAAGGTGGTGACAAATCAGCACATAGGAGAGAAGGTGAAAATCTGTCTGAGTGGTGCCATAACAACAACCTCTTACACAATGTCAGCAAGACCAAGGAGCTGATTATTGATTTCAGGAGGAGGAAACCAGAGGTCCATGAACTAGTCCTCATTGAAGGATCAGAGGTGGAGAGGGTCAGCAACTTTAAATTCTTCGATGTTATTATTTTGGAGGACCTGTCCTGAACCCAGAATGTAAGTGCACTTACGAAGAAGCGTGGCAGCACCTCTACTTCCTTAGGAGCTTGTGAAGATTTGGCATGGCATCTAAAATTTCCACCAAGTTTTATAGATGTGTAGCAGAGAGTCTATTGACCGGCTGCATCACAGCCTGGTATGGAAACACCAATGCCCTTAAACAGAAAATCCTACGAAAGTAGATGATACAGCTCCCCTCCATCACCATTGAGCACATGTTCATGGAGCGCTGTCACAGGAAAGCTGCATCCATCATCAAGGACCCCCACTACGTAGGTCACACCTTCTTCTCACTGCTGCCATCAGGAAGGTGGTACAGGAGCTTTAGCACCCACACCACCAAGTTCAGAAATAGTCATTACCTCCCAAACATCAGGCTCTTGAACCAGAGAGGATAACTTCACTTGCCCATCATTGAACTGTTCCCACAACCTATAGACTCACTTTCAGGGACTCTTCATCTCATGTTCTCCATATTTATTGCTTATTTCTTTCTTATTATTATTTCTTTCTTTTCATATTTTGTTCTTTTGCACACTGGCGGAACTGGTCTTTCATGGTTATTATTCTACCATGGATTTATTGAGTATGCCTGCAAGGAAATGAATTGCAAGGTTGTATATGGTGACACAGATACAGTTTGATAATAAATTTACTTTGACCTTTGAACTTTAAAAATGTTCGAAACAGTTAGGAGGTCAGGCAACAACGGTGAAGAAAGAAACAAGAGCTCATGGTTAAACTGATGCATGACATTTTATCAACACACATCAAAGTTGCTGGTGAACACAGCAGGCCAGGCAGCATCTGTAGGAAGAGGTGCAGTCGACGTTTCAGGCCGAGACCCTTCGTCAGGACTAACCTGACAAAGGATCTCGGCCTGAAACGTCGACTGCACCTCTTCCTACAGATGCTGCCTGGCCTGCTGAGTTCACCAGCAACTTTGATGTGTGTTGCTTGAATTTCCAGCATCTGCAGAATTCCTGTTGTTCATGACATTTTATCCGTGGCTCTTTAAGAAAGGTCGCACATCTGAAACGCTGGCTCTCTATAGACTTCCTATAATTATTATCCTTGACACTACTTTTGCAGACACCCAATCTACAGCAGTTCAACATTGACGGTCGATGGCCGCTCTCCTTCGGGCCTCATTCGACCCGAACTGCACCATGCAAGGTCAACCACTTCCCCAGCAAAGACACCCACAATTAACTGATGAATAATGTCAACCATACCGTCGGGCCTGGCTAAGGGCCGAAGCAGGGTTTTCTCAGTCACATACTTCGGTTTAATGGGAAGTCGTCGTGCCAAAAGAGCAGTCGCCGTCCGCAACACACTCAGCACGGCCATGTTTGTTATTCCCTACCGACGTTGCCGGAAGTAAGAGTGAAGCTACCAATCGCCATCTTTAGTTAAGGCCATGAGTGCTGGAACAGTGCGCGACTTTGTGATGTCATTAACCGGGCAAGGTCAAATCTGGGCCGAGGAGAACGGCAAGCTACTCCATGAAAGATCCAACGCTGTGGTGGTTTCAGATACTGTATTATATATAAAATGCATGTCAATGTGAGATCAGTTTGATACATATCTGCATTTGCGATCCTCAAAACAGACCGGGGTTAAGGAGAGCCAATCAGCGGCTGGTTGCCCGGGTAGCGGCGTCGCGGTGCCTTGTGGGATGATGCAACATGGCGGCGCGTGTGGCGAACTGGTGTAACCGGATGGTGGGGATGGTCAGGTTGAGCTTCGGTAACCGCATGGCGGTGGTCGCCCGCTCCACACCGTGAGTAACTCGGCTTCCCGCCGCGGCAGGGCTTGAGGTCAACACAAATTCTGTTGTAGAGGAACATCTCCCAAGTCCTATAGTGAAGTAACTGGAGAGGTGTAGGCTATACACAAACTTTTCACAGGTTGACAGCAATGGCTGTTTTAGTTCGGCTGAATGAAGTAACGATTGGATATCATAGTGCTGAACGATATTTGCTTGCATAATGGGCTAGAAAGAAGAGAATGGGAATAACATTGTTATATTTTGGCTGGGAGATTTGACCAGTGGGACGTTGCAGGGATTAGAGCGAGATTCCAGCCACTCCGTGACGCGTTTGGGGAATTAAGTGTACTCTTCAAGTTTGTCTGCTTGAAAGTTGAGTGAGTGAGTGAGTGTGTGTGTGAGAGAGAGAGAGACGGAAAGAAAGAAAGGGAAAGGGGTGTAGGGTATTGCTTTATTATTGTCATATGTAGCCAGATGTCGTGAGTAGCTTGTCTTGCATTCTGTTCGTACAGATCAAAAACGTTACACGGTGCATTGAGGTAGAACAAGATAAAACAGTAACAAATCATGTAAAATGTAACAGCTACGAGAAAATGCAGTGCAGGTAAACAATAAAGTACAAGATCATAACGAGGTAGATTGTGGGGTCAAAAGTCCATCTTATGCTACAAGGGAACCATCCAATAGTTTTATTACAGCACGGTAGAAGCTGTTCTTGAGCCTGCTGGTATATGCATTCAGGGTTTTGTAAATTCTGTCTGATGGGAGAGGGGAGAATGGGAATGTTTTTAATTATGCTGGGTGCTTTACTGAGGCAGTGTGAAGTATAGTCAGAGTCCATAAAGGGAACTCTAGATGTCCTTGATGTGTTGCACTGTGTCCACAATTTTGCAGTTTTTTTTTGTGGTCACATGCAGAGCAGTTGCCGTTATGCTTCCTAAGGTGTATTGATTAAAAATTGATAAGGCTCAATGGGGTAAGCCAGATAGGTGATTTCAGAGGCTTCAGGGCATCTTGAGATTGCCTGGCATGTCTTGCAGGTTTTAAGTCAAAAATGTGAGTTGTTAGCTCTGTTTCTGTTGGAGGACGTTGCCTGCTGCTTTGTGCGTTGTCTTTTTGCTTCAGATTTCCAACACTGCAGTTTTTTCGCTTTTCAATCCCTGGACAGATATGATAGGTTGGGAGCCAGGGAGACTCTGAGGTTGATTTATTGAAGGGAAATTGGTGACAAAATGTAATGTGTTACAATTAGCAACACAAGATATGCTAATGGAGAGGTAAAATATCACAAACTGATGATCTGCAACACAAACAACAGACAAAACAAACTGTTTGCCTCCAGATTAGGAATAAGACTAAAAGTTTAGAAAAGGATTAGAGTTTAATTTAAGGCAATCTGGCGACAAATTGAAAAGGCTGGTGAAGGGGTTATATTTGAATTTGTAGAGTATATGTGGTAAGGTAGATGATCTTGTAGTACAATTAGATATTGCAACATACATCAAAGTTGCTGGTGAACGCAGCAGGCCAAGCAGCATCTGTAGGAAGAGGCGCAGTCGACGTTTCAGGCCGAGACCCTTCGTCAGGACTAACTGAAGGAAGAGTGAGTAAGGGATTTGAAAGTTGGAGGGGGAGGGGGAGATCCAAAATGATAGGAGAAGACAGGAGGGGGAGGGATAGAGCCGAGAGCTGGACAGGTGATAGGCAAAAGGGGATACGAGAGGATCATGGGACAGGAGGTCCGGGAAGAAAGACAAGGGGGGGGAGGTGACCCACAGGTTGGGCAAGAGGTATATTCAGAGGGACAGAGGGAGAAAAAGGAGAGTGAGAGAAAGAATGTGTGCATAAAAATGAGTAACAGATGGGGTACGAGGGGGAGGTGGGGCCTTAGCGGAAGTTAGAGAAGTCGATGTTCATGCCATCAGGTTGGAGGCTACCCAGACGGAATATAAGGTGTTGTTCCACCAACCTGAGTGTGGCTTCATCTTTACAGTAGAGGAGGCCGTGGATAGACATGTCAGAATGGGAATGGGATGTGGAATTAAAATGTGTGGCCACTGGGAGATCCTGCTTTCTCTGGCGGACAGAGCATAGATGTTCAGCAAAGCGGTCTCCCCGTCTGCGTCGGGTCTCACCAATATATAAAAGGCCACATCGGGAGCACCGGACGCAGTATATCATCCCAGTCGACTCACAGGTGAAGTGATGCCTCACCTGGAAGGACTGTTTGGGGCCCTGAATGGTGGTAAGGGAGGAAGTGTAAGGGCATGTGTAGCACTTGTTCCGCTTACACGGATAAGTGCCAGGAGGGAGATCAGTGGGGAGGGATGGGGGGGACGAATGGACAAGGGAGTTGTGTAGGGAGCGATCCCTGCGGACTGCAGAGAGAGTGGGGGAGGGAAAGATGTGCTTAGTGGTGGGATCCCGTTGGAGGTGGCGGAAGTTACGGAGAATAATAATATGTTGGACCCGGAGGCTGGTGGGGTGGTAGGTGAGGACCAGGGGAACCCTATTCCTAGTGGGGTGGTGGGAGGATGGAGTGAGAGCAGATGTACGTGAAATAGGGGAGATGCGTTTAAGAGCAGAGTTGATAGTGGAGGAAGGGAAGCCCCTTTCTTTAAAAAAGGAAGACATCTCCCTCGTCCTAGAATGAAAAGCCTCATCCTGAGAGCAGATGCGGCGGAGACGGAGGAATTGCGAGAAGGGGATGGCATTTTTGCAAGAGACAGGGTGAGAAGAGGAGTAGTCCAGATAGCTGTGAGAGTCAGTAGGCTTATAGTAGACATCAGTGGATAAGCTGTCTCCAGAGACAGAGACAGAAAGATCTAGAAAGGGGAGGGAGGTGTCGGAAATGGACCAGGTAAACTTGAGGGCAGGGTGAAAGTTGGAGGCAAATGTTAATAAAGTCAACGAGTTCTGCATGCGTGCAGGAAGCAGCAACCTATTCTGGTATCTGTCCCCCACTTTTCCTTCGCTACATCGACGACTGCATTGGCGCTGCTTCCTGCACGCATGCAGAACTCGTTGACTTTATTAACTTTGCCTCCAACTTTCACCCTGCCCTCAAGTTTACCTGGTCCATTTCCGACACCTCCCTCCCCTTTCTAGATCTTTCTGTCTCTGTCTCTGGAGACAGCTTATCCACTGATGTCTACTATAAGCCTACTGACTCTCACAGCTATCTGGACTATTCCTCTTCTCACCCTGTCTCTTGCAAAAACGCCACCCCCTTCTCGCAATTCCTCCGTCTCCGCCGCATCTGCTCTCAGGATGAGGCTTTTCATTCTAGGACGAGGGAGATGTCTTCCTTTTTTAAAGAAAGGGGCTTCCCTTCCTCCACTATCAACTCTGCTCTTAAACGCATCTCCCCCATTTCACGTACATCTGCTCTCACTCCATCCTCCCACCACCCCACTAGGAATAGGGTTCCCCTGGTCCTCACCTACCACCCCACCAGCCTCCGGGTCCAACATATTATTATTCTCCGTAACTTCCGCCACCTCCAACGGGATCCCACCACTAAGCACATCTTTCCCTCCCCCCCTCTCTCTGCATTCCGCAGGGATCGCTCCCTACACAACTCCCTTGTCCATTCGTCCCCCCCATCCCTCCCCACTGATCTCCCTCCTGGCACTTATCTGTGTAAGCGGAACAAGTGCTACACATGCCCTTACACTTCCTCCCCTACCACCATTCAGGGCCCCAAACAGTCCTTCCAGGTGAGGCATCACTTCACCTGTGAGTCGACTGGGGTGATATACTACGTCCGGTGCTTCCGATGTGGCCTTTTATATATTGACGAGACCCGACGCAGACTGGGAGACCGTTTTGCTGAACATCTATGCTCTGTCCGCCAGAGAAAGCAGGATCTCCCAGTGGCCACACATTTTAATTCCACATCCCATTCCCATTCTGATATGTCTATCCACGGCCTCTCTACTGTAAGGATGAAGCCACACTCAGGTTGGAGGAACAACACCTTATATTCCATCTGGGTAGCCTCCAACCTGATGGCATGAACATCGACTTCTCTAACTTCCGCTAAGGCCCCACCTCCCCCTCGTACCCCATCTGTTACTCATTTTTATGCACACATTCTTTCTCTCACTCTCCTTTTTCTCCCTCTGTCCCTCTGAATATACCTCTTGCCCATCCTGTGGGTCACCTCCCCCCCCCCCCTCTTTCTTCCCGGACCTCCTGTCCCATGATCCTCTCGTATCCCCTTTTGCCTATCACCTGTCCAGCTCTCGGCTCTATCCCTCCCCCTCCTGTCTTCTCCTATCATTTTGGATCTCCCCCTCCCCCTCCAACTTTCAAATCCCTTACTCACTCTTCCTTCAGTTAGTCCAGACGAAGGGTCTCGGCCTGAAACGTCGACTGCACCTCTTCCTACAGATGCTGCTTGGCCTGCTGCGTTCACCAGCAACTTTGATGTATGTTGCTTGAATTTCCAGCATCTGCAGAATTCCTGTTGTTTACAATTAGATATTGGCAGGTTTGACATTATAGGCATTACTGAATTGAGAGAAGATCACAGCTGGGAGCTTAGCATCCAAGGATATACATAGTATCAAGAGGACAGGCAGGTGGGCAGAGGGAGTGGAGTTGCTTTGGTAAAAAAAAATAAAATCAAATACTTAGAAGTGACATAGGATTAGCAGATGTAGATTTTTATGGGTAGAATTAAGAAAATGCAAGGGTAAAAAGACTTATGGGAGTTATATACTGCCTCTGAACAGAAGCTAGGATGTGGGATACAAATTACAATGGGAGATAGAAAGGGCATGTAAAAAGGGTGTACGATGGTCATGGGGGGTTTCAATATACAGGTAGATTAGGAAAATCAGGTTGGTGCTGGATCCAAAGAGAAGGAATTTGCAGAATGCCTACAAGAATGCTTTATATAGCAGCTTGTGGTCAAGCCCACTAGGGAAAAGGCAATTCTGCTTTCGTTGTTGTGTAATGAACTAGACTTGATTAGGGAACTCAAGGTAAAAGAACCCTTAGGAGGCAGTGATCTATCATAATGTATAATTCAAGAATCATTGGACCAGATAGAAGACACTGGCTGAATATCAGAAATGCAGGAGTGTGAGGGGGTAGAAGTGAGTGTTGTTGCTATTATTAAAGAGAAGGTGCTTGGGAAGCTAAAAAATCTGAAGGTAGATAAGTTACCTGGACCAGGTAAACTACACCCCAGGGTTCTGAAAGATGTAGCTGAAGAATTTGTGGAGGCATTAGTAATGATCTTTCAAGAAATAATACATCCTGAAATTATTTCTGAGGACTGGAAAATCGCAAATGTCACTCCACTTTTTAAGAAGGGAAGGAGGCCAAAGAAAAGAAATTATAGGCCAGTTTGCCTGACTTCAGTGGTTGGAAAGATGTTGGAGTCTATTATTAAGGACAAGGTTTTGGGATGCTTAGAGGGACATGATAAAATAGGTCAAGTCATCATGGTTTTCTAAAAGGGAAATCTTGCCTGACAAATCTGTTAGAATTATTTGAGGAAATAACAGATAGGATAGATAAAAGCGAGTCAGTTGATGCTGTTTATCTGGATTTGACAAGATGCCACACGTGAGGCTGCTAAACAAGATAAGAACCCATGGTATTGCAGTAAAGGTACTGAAGTGACCAGAAAATCGGCAGAGGCAAAGATTGGGAATAAGTGGGGCCTTTTCATTGCTGGTAGTGACTAGTGGTGTTCCATGGGGTCAGTGTTGGGTCTGTTACTTTGTTAATGAACTGGATGATGCAATTGATAACAAAGAACTAGCAGGTGGAATACAGAGCGGGGAATTATATGGTCAAGCACTTTGAAATTAGGAATAAAGGTGTAGACTGTTTTCTAAACAGGGAATAGATTTGGGAATCCCAGTGCAGGACTCCCTAAAGGTTAACTTGCAGGTTGAGTCAGCAGTAAGGAAAGCAATTGCAATGCTAGTATTCATTTCAAGAGGACTAGAGTATAAAAGCAATGATGTAATGCTGATACTTTATAAGGAATTAGACCACATTTGGAGTATTGTGAGCAGCTCTAGGTCCCTTATTTCAGAAAGTATATGCTGACATCGGAGAGGGTCCAGAGATTTACAAGAATAATGAGTTCAGATAACTGCAATGTGCTCAGACAGGATGAGGCGCTGTTCTGCAAGCTTACATAAGGCCATGTATTAACAGGGAGGAGGCTACATGTCAGTGGGAGTAGGTTCCATGGGCTGGTTCATTTGGTATGATGTTGAAAATGCTGCAGAACATTATGTAATCATCAGCAAGCATTCTCACTTCCACCCACACAGCCTGCTGAGTTCCTCCAGCATCTTGTTTGTGCTCTAGATTCCAGCAAGTGGAAACTTTTGTCTCTATTCTGATTTCTAATCTTATAGAAGGAAGGGCATTTAAGTAACTGAAGACAATTAGACTTGGGTCTTGTGAAACACCTGCGGTCGTATCCAGAGGCTGGGGTGATTGACTTCTAAACTGCTGCCTCCTGTATATATCAGTTTTATGTATTTAACTTGTTTTGCTGTTTTGGCCCAAACTGCACCCATTTTGAAGAGTTCTTCCTTTTGCCTGTCCTTCCCTACACTCCGTGCAACCCCAAAAGTTACACAATGAGTTCATCAGACACAATCTATATTAAGCTCATGCACCCATACAGCTTTTTCTATTGTACTTTTAATTATTTTAAAAATACTTCCTTTACATATTTAAAAGTGATGACCCGGTGGAGTTTGATTGAAGCAAAACATAGGGATTATTAGTGATGTTCAGTCCACCACTATGTAACTATTCTAAGTAATTTTTCAAATGAATTTCAGTTAGGTACAACTATTTCCTCAGTTAACGAAAATACGTAATTTATGATTTTAAAATCTGTCTTGTGACCTTGTGCCCCGAAGAACCTTTTTTTTGGTTAAAGCCTCTTAAAAACCTCAAAATAAGTGTACATAGTGGAAACTTTCACAGGAGATAAAAGTCACTGAGTGTGTGGCCAATTTTACAGGGAGATCATAAATATATCCAAGAAATTAGTGCAAAAGGTATGAACATGAGTTGTGCTGTACTTAATCTGTACTTAAAATTCATTAGCACCAATTTCAGGAGAATTGTATTGAAAAGAAATGGTTAATTGGTAATTCCAAATATTTAATTAAGATATACAGTGGATTCTGGTTAATTGGACCTTCAGTTATTTGGGGCAGCCGCTTATTTAGGACAACTTTTAAAGAACAAAAACTAACTGAGGAAATAGCCAGCATTCCCTTCATTTATTTGGGACACTATGCCGCTTAATTGGGACAGGAGACTGTTGCCGAACAGTTTCCAATTGATATCAGTTGCTTGCACTTGTGTGGACATTAAATACTACACTGTGCTTAGAGTGAACTGTTTTTAAATAGCTTCAGTTGTAGGTGTTTGTGTTCATAAAGCAGTAGTGATTTTTGTCACTGTTCATTACTGAGAGATAAGCAGTACGACAATTTAGAACTGTTTTGCTCTCTGCAATTTCAAGTGTTCAGACTTGAAAGTGCCAGAAACGGCTGGGAGTGAAAATGACATGATTTCACTACTTCAATAATGAAGAATTTTAAGATATCGGCATTCATATTAATGTCACCTTTGTTCCCCACTGGATACTCAGCTCTCACCTGTGGTTTCAAGTAGCTGTTTGCATGTGACAGCAGCTACACCCCGGTACGCTGCTTCAGAAGGCGGGCTAAACCCGGTGAGGGTAGCCAGTGGATCTCATACCATAGCTGGCAAGAGAGGGGCATGCATGTTTTAGCATACTAAGTCAGCTCTGGTGGTATGGACAGATAAGGTTTACAGTTAGATCCAACAGCTAGGAAGGTAGTTCTGCCAAGCTATGTGGAAAGCGAAGTAATGAGGCACCAAAGAACTTATGGTCATCTACTGCAACTGGGGAAGAAGACCCCAGATGTAACGTTTACTCATACCACTTGACCTGGACTTCCAAAATCAAGAGAGTGGAACTTCTCCAGTGCAATGGCTTTTCCACTTTAAAAGCTCCTGCTCAGGTTTCCTGTCACCTTTGGATGTGATGGAAAGCCTGCAGTGGCATTAGTAGTGTTCTAATTTGTTCTGTATTTCATTTAAATACATAATGTTACTCAGTTAAATGGTAGTTTGTTTTTTTTTATTTCCATGAAACTTCAGCTAGTTGGGCAGCTACTTGTGCCAAAATGCACTGGTCGCGATGTGTCTCAATTAACCAGAATCCACTTATAATTTCTAACTGATTCTTAGTAATAATTAGCCAGTTCCTTATGGTTGGTGGATTAGCTTCATTCTATTCCAAATTGTAAGAGAATAAATTCCTTTTTGTTAAAGTATATTCAGATCATCATGCATGACATGTCGTCACTGACCTAACAGATGCCACAAGGACTACAGTTGTGATTACTGGGCAAAAGAGTTGGGAAAATGCAAATACTCAGTTAGGGTTACCACTGCTGACTTGCAGAACAAAAGGGAAAATGAAGATGTCATTCAAGGCATTGTTCAAATTAAAATACAGTGGATTCCAGTTAATTGGGACACATCAGGACAGGACATTTTGGCCCAATTAAGAGGCTGCCCCAATTAGCCTAACAGAGTTTCATGGAAATAGTTAAAGAGGTATGAAAAAAAGACAAACTACTGTTTAATTGAGTAATTTAAATTATGTATTTAAATGAAAGAACAAATGAGAACACTAGCAATACTACTATAGTATTAAACTTTTTTTGCAAAATGTAAGTCACTTTAACTTATTTAAATGTTTTCTATTATTAAAGGTCAAACTTAACAGAGCTTCAGAAAATTGGGCTGGGTTCAGAAAATCAGACTAGGTTGACTCAACAGAGTAGAGTTTTGCATACTACTAATTCCTGTAAAGGACTAGAAGAATTCTTTGATGATCCGGGCAACTGGGGAGAACCAACTGTAAAGTCCGGTGAGTGTCTTATAAAATACTAAAGTCATGCATTTGAACACACCTGCAGAGGTGTGATGTTTAATTCAAGTGTGTAGTTTTCTTGTAAATTTTTAATTTGAAAATAACAGCACAGTGCACTTCAGAATCAGGTTTATCATCACCGGCGTGTGACGTGAAATTTGTTTGAAAGAATGTACAGTTGTGTAGAAATTAGAACTCAATTCCTGCTCCTCTAAGTGTACTGTGTTTAGCACCAATGTCCATTGAGTTGTACTCAAAAATATTGTGAAATTAGGCAAAAATATGCTGGAAGTAGCACTATGCCGACAGAGCTCAAATGCAATGTCTTTTCCATGCTGATAACTTGGAAATGAGTCACTGTTTAAAGATTTTGTTTCCACGGTAGGCACTTTACAGTAGTAGAAAAAGGAGCATGGAGGTGAGGGATGCAGTGATTTCAATTTTGTTTGACCCACTCTATCCACACCTTCCCCTTCCACTCCTTTCATATAAGGCTGAACAACTTGTGCATTGTCTTGGCTGAAGAGGCTAGTAATCATAATGTAAAAGAAAATGCTGCAAGACATTGAGGATGCAGTGCAGTTTACCTTTTCCTAAAGCTGTGTAATACTGTATGCTTCTAGTTGTGTTGATGGATTGTGGAAATTGTAGGTTTTCCTACAATCGCTGCAATTTGTCAGGAGTGAAAAACTCGTGTACAGTCTAATAGTATCTACTTAATTGATACGATCAATCACAGGAGTTTCAAGGTGTATTGGAAAGTTTATGGCCTACTTTTCCAATAGGCTCTAACTCATAATTCCCACACCCTGTACTGCTCGGTTTTACCTCCTCCCCAAGATCCACAAGCCTGACTGTCCCGGCAGACCCATAGTTTCTGCCTGCTCCTGTCCCACTGAACTTGTATCTGCCTACCTGGACTCATTTTGTCACCCAGTCTCTCCCCACCTACATCCGGGATACATCCCATGCCCTCCACCTCTTCAATAACTTCCAGTTCCCCGGTCCCAACCGCTTCATTTTCACTATGGATGTCCAATCCCTATACACCTCCATTCCCCATGAAGAAGGCCTCAAAGCCCTCCGCTACTTTCTGGATAATAGACCTCACCAGTTCCCCACCACCACTACCCTCCTCCGGGTGGCGGAACTGGTTCTCACACTCAATAACTTCTCTTTTGGCTCTTCCCACTTTCTTCAGACCAAGGGTGTAGCTATGGGAACTCGCATGGGCCCTAGCTATGCCTACCTCTTCGTTGGTTATGTGGAACAGTCTGTGCTCCAAACCTATTCTGGTACTGCTCCCCAACTTTTCCTTCAGTGCATTGACGACTACATTGGTGTTGCTTCCTGCACCCATGCTGAGCTTGTCAATTTCTTCGACTTTACTTCTAACTTCCACCCAACCCTCAAATTCACTTGGTCTATCTCGGACACTTCTCTCCCCTTTCTCGATCTCTCGGTCTCCATCTCTGAAGATAGACTGTCCACTGACATCTTCTACAAGCCCACTGACTCTCATAACTACCTCAACTATACCTCTTCCCACCCCGCCACATGCAAAAATGCCATTCCCTATTCCCAGTTCCTCCGTCTCTGCCACATCTGCTCCGAGGATGAGGTTTTCCGTTCCAGGACATCTCAAATGTCCTCTTTCTTCAAGGATCGTGGTTTCCCTTCTGCTGCCATCAATGATGCCCTCACCCGCATCTCCTCCATTTCTCGCACTTCGGCTCTCACCCCATCCTCCCGCCACCACAACAGGGACAGAGTTCCCCTTGTCCTCACCTACCACCCCACTAGCCTCCGGATCCAACACATTATCCTCCGCAACTTCTGCCACCTTCAACATGACCCCACCACTAAGCACATCTTTCCCTCTCCACCTTCTGCAGGGATCCATCCCTCCACAACTGCCTGGTCCACACGTCCCTCCCCACGGATCTCCCACCTGGCACTTATCCCTGTAAGCGCAAGTGCTACACCTGTCCCTACACCTCCTCTCTTGCCACCGTTCAGGGCCCCAAACAGCACTTCCAAGTGAGGCAACACTTCACTTGTGAGTCTGTTGGGGTCATCTATTGCATCTGGTGCTCCCGGTGCGGCCTCCTCTACATCGGTGAAACCCGACGCAGACTGGGGGACCGCTTCATCGAGCACTTCTGCTCCGTCCGCCAAAACAGACAGGATCTCGCAGTAGCCACCCACTTCAACTCTGTTTCCCACTCCCATTCAGATATGTCCATACATGGCCTCCTCTGCTGCCACGATAAGACTAAACTCAGGTTGGAGGAGCAACACCTCATATACCATCTAGGTAGTCTCCAGCCCCTTGGTATGAACATAGAATTCTCCAACTTCTGGTAATTCCCTCCCCCTCCCTTCCTCCATCCCTATGTCACTCTGCCCCCACCCCCAGCTGCCTACCACCTCCCTCTTCGTTTCCCCTTTCCTGTCTATCACCTCCCTGCTTCCTGTCCCCCACCCCTTTATCTTTCCCCTTACTGGTTTTTCACCTGGAACCTACCAGCCTTCTCCTTCCCACCCTCCCCCCACCTTCTTTATAGGGCCTCTGCCCCTTCCCCCTACAGTCCTGACGAAGGGTTCCGGCCCGAAGCGTTGACCGATCTTTTCCACAGATGCTGCCCGACCTGCTGAGTTCCTCCAGCATGTTGTGAGTGTTGAACTGAACACTAGTGTGCTCTAACAGTAAACCACTGCCAACCCCATCACCCATAATAGCCAGGATTTGCAATGCAAGATAGGGAAGCTCAATTACTATTAAGTGTATTTAATTATTTTCGAAACCAATTATCTGGGCTATAGGCCTGGTCTTGTTTCTAAATAGTTTTCGGAACTGTAATATTTGAATGTTTTAAAAATTGCTTTGTAGGTGCACCCTGGACAGCAAAACAGCTAAGATTAAAAAGCAATGAGGATTTACATAAGCTCTGGTACATTTTTTATGGTTATTTCTTTTTGAAAAATCTCATTCTGTAATTTTCATTATATTGCGCTGTGCTGAAATGAATAGATTTCAATTTCCTTGAATTTGAGCTTTCACTTTTTTGTAGGTCAGACTAACACTAACTAATTATATTCTTGATACAGGTATGTCCTTCTCAAAGAAAAGAACATGCTTTTGACAATAGAACAAGAAGCAAAACGACAAAGATTACAAATGCCAAGTCCAGAGCGCTTAAAAAAAGTAAGGCAAGAATTCCAATTCTTGATGTAGTTTTCTTTAACGATGTAATGGAATTTACTTTAGTTCTATTTTTATTTATCATGATTTCTCAAGATGAGCTACTATTAATGTTTTAACCATAGTTTGCATTGGAGGTATTTTCTGATTTCCATGCAATATCTTTTAATATTTTAGGTAGAAAGATCTATGACTAGAATTGACACCATTGTTCACGAACGTGAAAAGGCACTGAGGTTGTTGCAGACTGGGCAACAGAGGAGCTATCCTGGTGCTTGGAGAAAAACCATCTTTGGACAAACCTATTGGTCAGATATGTTAACAATTCTGCATTATTTGGCCCCAATTTGAATTTCACATTTTGTTTCTCTTGTCTCAATAGTCTATTACCCAAGATTAATGAAATACTGCCACAACAGGAAAATCATTAGTGTTCAGTAAAAGCTAAAGTAATATTTATTTCCAAGTGCTTTACACATAAAATCTTTCAAATCCTGGTACAAGTGCATTAGTATGTAAGTATAAAAAAACATGGTATTGTAATGATTTTCCATTGCTGTAACTTTTTACTAATTTTATATTTTATTCTAGGTATAAATTTAAGGAATGGCCTATTCCTTGGTACCTAAACAAAATATACAGAAGGAAACGATTCTACACTCCAGCATATGTGGACATTTTTGTTAGGTAAATCAATTTGACTACCATTAGCTTTTCGTTGAAAAAAGTTTTTGTATTTTTGATCATTATTTTCTGTTCAGCTTTTTTAAGACTAGCATAGACACTGGGCTTTCACGTTGTAAATTTAAGAATTCTGTACACTAAATGGATGCTAATGTGTGGAAACTAGAGCAAATTTGGTTGTAGATTTTACTCCTGCTGTAGCTATAAATTGATTTTTCTCTAAACTTGGTTAGAAAATAATCCTCATAGTAAAATGAGTAAAGCTCTCAAGTGTAAGTTGAGTAAAATTCAAGTGAAAAGTTGGAGACAAAGTGTTAGTTTTCTGCAAGTAAAATTCTACTAGTCTTCCCTGCACTTGCCCTGGATTGGTAAAAATTGAACTCTTCAAAATCTTAATCCTCTCAACAGTAACTGATACTTGCTGTGATTTTTAAAACACACACACACATATATATATATTTGCTTGTGTAGCATCTAGTGATATTGGCAGCAAATTGCTCAAAGTCAGGAGATGATGGCCTATGCTTAAGTAATTCACTAATGTTTCTACGTGGCCAATAACTAGTACACCATACTCCAACAAAAGAAAAACTGAGGAAAATCACAAACTAATCTTGTTTTATTTGTGCTAGGCGTCAGATTGAGAAGTACCTACGGAAAAAGAACCGTGTAAAGAAGAAACAACCAGTACTACAGGAGAAAATCTCTCAAGCTTCTGCAACATAATTAAGTTTACAATGTAAATATGAAAATAAGTGTAAGGACAGTTTATTACCTGTTCTAATATTGCATATAAATTATACATTAAAGTTTGTTCATAAAACAGATAAAGACTATGGTTAGTTCATTCCACTTCTTGCTGGTTTAGCCTGCAGGTGATAATGTAAACAACAGATTCGATAAAAGGCACAAGATCTAATTGGATTACAAAAATATTGAAATATTGTTATTACTTGAAGAAAGCATGATTTGTATCAAAAACAGTACTAAATTTAAAGTTTAAAATTTTGCATTTTTGTTTTGGGAACTTGGTTGACCTATTATTTCAACAGTTTAAAAAAATTCTTAAAATATACACTAATATCTAGCCACTATACAATGATCATGAAAAAAATATACAGGAGGTTCCTGAGAATCCTACTTGAGAGAACAAACAAGGCATAGGTAATGTATGAACTTAATTGCTAAAAAAATATTTAAGGACACTTTCTTTCAACACATTGCTTCCCTCCTTCTTCATATTCTTGCTTAGAGATCCACATCTGCTGGAAAGTACCCTTTAAAACAAAAATCCAAACTAAACATAAAATGAAACTAATGGATTGTAGCATCTATACGCAATTATTTTGCATACTAAACTAACTAAAAAGCCTGGAGAAAAATGAAACTCTGAACTGATGGCCTTTAGTAACAGAAGGTCAGTTTTATAAGCACGCTATAAGATAACAAGAAGTATACACCACATTGAGAAGGAGAGGGAAGGAGAAACAAGAGCTGTAAAATTTATAGGAACAAACATATAGTTGTAAAAGTTTGAAACCCTTTGTAATTAACTGTTTTCAATGTGATTTGATCTTCATCTAAGTTGCAATTATAGACAAACACAATCTGGTTAAACTATAGCACACAAACAATTGTACTAATCAATACTGAGTACACCATTTAAACAGTCAGTCTAGGTTCAAAAAAAAGTGAACCTCTGGGGTACTGCCTTCTCCAGAAGCTATTTCGAGTCAGGTATTCCAATCAATGAGATGAGATTGGAAGTGTGGGTTGTAAAGGTGCCCTATCCTATTAAAAATAAATACACACAAAGTCAGGTTACTGACAGAGCCTGGTCTTCTCAAGAAAGATCTGTTTATGTGCTCCATGCCTTGATCAAAACAACTTTGAGGACCTTAGAACTGTAGAGATGCATGAAGCTGTTAAAGGCTACAAAAACATTTCTAAAGACCTGAGTGTTCATCAGTCCACAGTAAGAGAAATTATCTGCAAATGGAGGAAACTCAGTACTGTTGCTACTCTCCCTAGGAGTGGGCACGCTGCACCTGCAAAGATCACATTAAGAGCACAATGTGCAATGTTGAAAGAGGTGAAAAAGAACCCAACAGCAACAGCAAAGGACCCGCAAAAATCTGTAGAGCCAGCTGAAGTCTCAGTTCATGTGTTCACTACAAGAACAATAATAATGGTGTTCATGGAAGGACACCACAGAGGAAACCACTGCTCTCCAAAATAACATTGCTGCACACCTCAAGTTGCAAAAGACCACCTGGATGTTCTACAACGCATTTGGGACAATGTTCTGTGCACAGATGAGACAAAAGTTGAACTTTTTGGCAGAAATGCAAACTGCTATGTTTGGAGGAAAAAGGGCACTGCACACCAACATCAAAACTTCATCCCAACTGTGAAAAATGGTGGAAGGAGCATCATGATTTTAGGCTGCTTTGCTGCCTCAGGACCTGAACAGCCTGCAATCTTTGAGGGAACAATGAATTCAAAGACATCTAACAGGAGAATGTCAGGGTAGCAGTCTTAACCTTCAGGTTGATGATGCAACAAGACAATGGTCCAAAAACGCAAGAGTAAACCAACAAGAGAATGGTTTAAAAAGGAACATTTGTGTTTTGGAATGGCCAAGTCTGAGTCTAGACCTTAACCTAATTGAGATGCTGTGGCATGACCTGAGGAGGGCTGTTCATGCAAGGTATCCTAGAAATATTGATAAACAAACAGTTTTGTATGGAGGAATGGATTAAAATTTCTCCTTGCCTTTGTGTAAGTCTGATCAGTAGCTGTATGAAACGTTTGGTGGTGGTGGTTGCTGCTAAAGGAGGTTCTACCAGTTATTAAATAGAAGGGTTCACATACTTTTTCCAGTCTGGACTGTGAGTGATTCAGCAAAGTTCAATGAAGACGTGAAAAGTACAATTGTTTGTGTGTTATTAGTTTAGACAGATTGTGTTTGTCTATTATTGTGATTTAAACGAAGATCAGACCACATTGCAAAGGATTCACAAATGTTTTCTTACAACTGTATATACAATTAAAGAAACAAGTTTAATATAATCATGTTGAAATGAACTAATCAAGACTCACCAAAGAAGCTAGAATTGAGCCACCGATCCATGAGCTAAACCTGCGTTCCACTGTGGTGTTATTGGCCATTAACTTCAATCGCATGCTCTGAAAACAACAATTAGCTTAATTTAGAGGAAACTTAAATTATGAAAATAATAAACTGTGGTATATTTTGTAAATATTGTGGATGTAAATAGCAGAAAGTAAGAACAGGGACCAAGCCATGTTCTCTGTCCAACTTTGTAGGGTAATGGTGTTGTCCAAGGCTTAATAAGATTTAAGTTATTGGCATGAACTTTGCTGTTTTTTCCCTTCATGCACAGCACGTATAAAAAGTATTCACTGCCCTCGGAAGGTTTCATGTTTTATTGTTTTGCAATATTTAATCAGAGTGGATTTAATTTGGCTTTTTTTGACAATCATCAATAGAAAAAGACTTGTGTCAGTGAAAATAGATCTCTACAAAGTGATCTAAATTAATTACAAATATTAAAAAAAATTGATTGCACAAGTATTCACCCCCTCTGATATAACACACCAAATCATCACTGTTGCAGCCAATTGGTTTTAGAAGTCACATAATTAGTTAAATCGAGATCACCTGTGTGCCATCAAGGTGTTTCAATTGATTGTAGTAAAAATACACCTGTATCTGGAAGGTCCAACTACTGATGAATCAGTATCCTGACAAAAACTACACCAGGAAGACACAAAAGCACTTCCCCTAAAAGGTTATTGAAAAGCACAAGTCAGGAGATGGACATAAGGACATTTCCAAGTCACTGAATATTCCTTGGACAACAGGTAAGTCAATCATCAAGAAATGGAAAGAAAATCTGGTAGCGCAGGCCATCTTCAAAAACTGAGTGACCGTACAAGAAAGGGACTAGCGAGGGAGGCTACCAAGAGATGTATGACAACACTGGAGGAATTACAAGCTTCAGTGGCTGAGATGGGAGAGACTGTATACAACAGTTGGCCCAGGTGCTTCACCAGTCACAGCTTTATGGGAGAATGGCAAAGAGAAAGCTACTGTTGAAAAAAAAACACGCATATTAAATCTTGGCTAGAGTTTGCCAGAAGGCATATGGGAGACTGAAGTCAGCCGGAAAAAGGTTTATGGTCTGATGAAACCAAAATGGAGCTTTTTGGCCATCACACCAAATGCTATGTTTGGCATAAGCATCAAAAACATACCATCCCTACTGTGAAGTGTGGTGATGCATCATGCTGTGGGGGTGCTTCACTGTAGCAGGCCCTGGAAGGCTTGTGAAGGTAAAGAGTAAAATGAATGCAGCAAAATACAAGGAAATCCTGATGCAGTCTGCAAGAGAACTGCAACTTGGGAGAAGATTTGATTTGCAGCAAGATAATGACCCCAAGCATAAATCCAAAGCTACACAGGGGTGGCTTAAAAATGACAAAGTTAATGTCCTGGAATGGCCAGGTCAGCGTCCGGACCTCAAAAATCCAATTGAGAATTTGTGGCTGGACTTGAAAAAGGCTGTTCACTCAAATCCCATGCAATCTGACAGAACTTGAGCAGTTTTGTAAAGAAAAATGGGGGTGGGGGGGGGGGAATATCAGTGTCCAAATGTTCAAAGCTGGTCGAAACCTATCCACACAGATTCAGGGCTGGAATTACTACCAAAGGTGCATCTACTAAATGGTGACTTGAATGGGTGAGTAATTATGCAATCAAATATTTTGTTTAATGACTGTAATAAATTTAGACCAATTTGTACAAATTTGTTTTCACTGTCACAAGAGTCATTGCTGTTGATCAGAAAAACCAATTCAAATCCACTGATTCCATGTTGTAAAACAATAAAACATTAAAACTTAAAAGGTGGGTGAATACTTTTTATAGGCACTGTAAATAGTTCCATTCCATCTGCAAGAAGGTGGCTGTCCTTCCCAATTACACCAATCTCTCCACATAAGCTTCAACATATAATTGATTGCATTTTTAGTCAATTTGTATTTAAATTATCTGCATTTTTATTTGTAAATTTAAATCAACCTGCAGAAACATCACAAATTATCAAATTGTAAATAATAATTTTCCAACTTTATCTTATTGTTTGTAAATAGTGTTGTACATAAAATTTTTAAACAATTATTAGAGTACCTAATGCTTAAGTGAGTCTTTCTGCAATGTTTAATGTAAAAAGTTTATGATTGTACCTAAAATAAAGCAAAATAATTGATTCCCTGACTACAGAGTCAGGATCAGTAGGGATGTGCCCAAACTTGATGTGGTGGTAATTTGCAATTGAAGTTTTTAAACAACCTTTGATACAAACCAGGAAGGATTCTTTGATCAGTTGTGGAAACTCTGGTTCCAGCGATCCTTCAGAGGGCGCTGTACTGAAATATCTTTCTAATCACAGTAAATTCTAGTATGAAGACCAAACCAAGTCCATGAGCTGTCATATTAGTCTTCGCTGATCCAAAATCCAGGTCATTTTCTACAAATTGAAATAATGCCAAACATGCAACATAAAAAAGGGAAAATGTACAGAAAATGTATGCAACTGATACTCACAGGTGGAGTTTTCTGGGAAAGCTCTCTATTCAACCGGTCAGTAAAACTTTGTATCAATGTATTTCCACCTGCTGCAATCACACTCCCATACAACCCCTTTAAAACAAAATGCCCAAAACAGCAGTTAGACATTAAGATATTTATTGCAGTCATTTTCCACTATATGAACAATACAGGTTCCTCATTGTATATAAACAGGCTAAAATCCAAATATACTGTAAATGTAATGATTATCCTTCATAAGCCTCAGTTTTTGACTGGAAATCCACACAACTCTTCATATACCCTGCCTTGAAAAATTATTAAATCACAACTACCTTCACATTTTACAGTCATTTCCTAAATTTAAAAATCTATTGAAGTAAGATTTTCTGAGCAAGTCTACAAAACATTGTGTTTCACATCAAATCAAAAGAAAAATTACAAATCCTGTCAATAATTTACTGAACATTAAAAACCAACATTGAGGATGAAAAAGTTTTCATCCTCTCTAACTACTATGACTATTTTCCTCAGGTGTAATATACAGTATTACATTACTAAGACAGCCAATTTGTTGATGTAGAAAATTGGAGGATCACAATTTTAATGAATTCATAACAATAAATACCACCCCACCTTTAAGTTCCAATGGTATGGTAAATTTCAATAGACCAAACCAAAATGAAGACAGAAGACCATAGAAGACAAGTCAGGGAAATTATAATAGAGAAGCAGAAATCTACAGAAAGGTACAAGACCATCACTTCGGTGCTCAGTACAGTTCATTGTGAAACCACAGCCACACTTAAGGCTGCCCCTCTAAACTTAGTCACAGGAGAAGAAAGGCACTTGTAAGAGAAGCTACTGTGACACCAACAGTCATTCTGGGTCAGCTGCAGAAGTCAGTGGCTGCAATTGGACATGAAGTTCATGGCTCCATAATCTCTACGGCCTTGCACAAAAAGAGCATTTATGGCAGTAGTAGGAAAGAAGCACTGGCTAAAGAAAAAGCATATCCTTGTCTGTAAAAACTTAAAGCATCACTTACAAGATACTGTAAATATGTGGAAGTTGGTCTTGTGGTTGGATGAGATTAAAGTGGAACTTTTTGGCCTCAACACCAAGCGGTTTGTGGGGCGTAAATCTAATACAGTGGATCAGCTAGGTAACACCATCCCTACTGTAAAGTACGGTGGAGAGGTCATGCTATACATAAAATTGAATTGAATGATCTTTATTGTTATTATACATAGGTACAATGAAACTCTGTTTGGCTTCCTCTCAGGCAATTAAATAAAATGGTAGATAAAAACAAGACAGTAATAGTAAAGCAGTATTAAATAGATAAGTAGCAGAAAATAAGTAGCAGCAGCACCAGAATATCACAGTAATGCACAAAGTGCCGTTAGTGCAAGTATTAGAGTCCTTGTGTGGGCATATATGTGCTCACAGTTTCAGTCATTGTTCTGTGGGAGTGGTGTGATGGAGGCCACAGCTCTGGGATAGAAGCTGTTCCTCAGTCTATTTGTTCTGGCTTTTAGTGTCCTGAACCTTTTGCTGGACGGCAGTGGATCAAACAGGGAGTGGCCGGGGTGTGTGGTGTCTCTGGTTATGCTGATTACTTTCCTCCTGAGTCTGCTGGAATAGATGGTGTCCAGTCCTGGGAGCTCCATCCTGACAATTCGCTGGGCCGCCTTCACCACGCGATGCAGGTCTTGTCGCGCAGCGGCTGTGCAGCTGGCATACCACACTGTGGTGTTGTTGGTCATGATGGTTTCAATTGTGCTTCTGTAGAAGTTAAGCAACAGCTTTTGTGGGAGTTTGGCCTGTTTCAGCTTTCTGAGGAAGAAGAATCTTTGTTGTGCATTTAAAAACGCGAACACGAGGAATTCTGTAGATGCTGGAAATTCAAGCAACACACATCAAAGTTGCTGGTGAACGCAGCAGGCCAGGCAGCATCTCTAGGAAGAGGTACAGTCAACGTCAAGCCACACTTAGATCCCCTCCAGTTTGCCTACCAGCCCCGACTAGGAGTTGAGAATGCCATCGTCTACCTGCTGAACCATGTCTACGCCCACCTGGACAAGCCAGCGAGCACTGTGAGGGTCATGTTTTTGACTTCTCCAGTGCGTTCAACACCATCCACCCTGCTCTGCTGGGGGAGAAGCTAACAGCGATACAGGTGGATGCTTCCCAGTATCATGGATTCTTGATTACCTGACTGGCAGACCACAGTATGTGTGCTTGCAACACTGTGTGTCCGACAGAGTGATCAGCAGCCCTGGGGCTCCACAGGGGACTGTCTTGTCTCCCTTTCTCTTCACCATTTACACCTCGAACTTCAACTACTGCACAGAGTCTTGTCATCTTCAGAAGTTTTCGGATGACTCTGCCATAGTTGGATGCATCAACAAGGGAGATGAGGTTGAGTACAGGGATACTGTAGGAAACTTTGTCACATGGTGCGAACAGAATTATCTGCAGCTTAATGTGGAAAAGACTAAGGAGCTGGTGGTAGACCTGAGGAGAGCTAAGGTACCAGTGACCACTGTTTCCATCCAGGGGGTCAGTGTGGACATGGTGGAGGATTACAAATACCTGGGGATACAAATTGCCAATAAACTGGACTGGTCTAAGAACACGGAGGCTGTCTACAAGAAGGGTCAGAGCCGTCTCTACTTCCTGAGGAGACTGAGGTCCTTTAACATCAGCCGGACGATGCTGAGGATGTTCTACGAGTCTGTGGTGGCCAGTGCTATCATGTTTGCTGTTGTGTGCTGGGGCAGCAGGCTGAGGGTAGCAGACACCAACAGAATCAACAAACTTATTCGTAAGGCCAGGGATGTTGTGGGGATGGAATTGGACTCTCTCACGGTGGTGTCTGAAAAGAGGATGCTGTCGAAGTTGCATGCCATCTTGGTCAATGTCTCCCATCCACTACATAATGTACTGGGTGGGCACAGGAGTACATTCAGCCAGAGACTCATTCCTCCGAGAAGCAGCACAGAGCGTCATAGGAAGTCATTCCTGCTTGTGGCCATCAAACTTTACAACTCCTCCCTTTGAGGGTCAGACACCCTGAGCCGATAGGCTGGTCCTGGACTTATTTCATAATTTACTGGCATAATTTACATATTACTATTTCACTATTTATGGTTCTATTACTATTTATTATTTATGGTGCAACTGTAACGAAAAGCAATTTCCCCCGGGATCAATGAAATATGACTATGACTATGTTTCAGGCTGGGACCCTTCGTCAGGACTAACTGAAGGAAGAGCTAGTAAGAGATTTGAGAGGGGGAGGGGGAGATCCAAAATGATAGGAGAAGACAGGAGGGGGAGAGATGGAGCCAAGAGCTGGACAGTTTATTGGCAAAAGGGATATGAGAGGATCATGGGACAGGAGGCCCAGGGAGAAGGAAAAGGGGGCGGGGGAGAAAAAACCCAGAGGATGGGCAAGTGGTATAGTGAGAGGGACAGAGGGAGAAAAAGGAGAGAGAGAAAAGGAATGTTTGTATATAGATAAATAACGGATGGGGTACGAGGGGGAAGTGGGGCATTAGCGGAAGTTAGAGAAGTCAATGTTCATGCCTTCAGGTTGGAGGCTACCCAGACGGAATATAAGGTGTTGTTCCTCCAACCTGAGTGTGGCTTCGTCTTTACAGTAGAGGAGGCAGTGGAGAGACATATCAGAATGGGAATGGGATGTGGAATTTAAAACGTGTGGCCACTGGGAGACCCTGCTTTCTCTGGCGGACAGAGCATAGGTGTTCAGCAAAACAATCTCCCAGTCTGCGTCGGGTCTCGCCAATAATGCCCCACTTCCCCCAAGTATCCCATCCGTTATTTATATACACACATTCTTTCTCTCACTCTCCTTTTTCTCCCTCTGACCCTCTGACTGTACCCCTTGCCCATCCTCTGGGATTTCCCCCCCCTCCCCCTTTTTCCTTCTCCCTGGGCCTCCTGTCCCATGATCCCCTCATATCCCTTTTGCCAATCAACTGTCCAGCTCTTGGCTCCATCCCTCTCCCTCCTGTCTTCTCCTATCATTTTGGATCTCCCCCTCCCCTTCCCCCTCCCACTTTCAAATCTCTTACTAGCTCTTCTTTCAGTTAGTCCTGATGAAGGGTCCCGGCCTGAAACATCGACTGTATCGCTTCCTAGAGATGCTGCCTGGCCTGCTGCGTTCACCAGCAACTTTGATGTGTGTTGCTAGAATCTTTGTTGTGCCTTTTTTACAAGCAGCGAGGTGTTGGTGGTCCATGTCAGCTGTTTTGACAACATAAGCAGTGCAAAAAACGTAATGAGGGAGTGTTCATGGGTTGAATGTCCATTTAGATCGTTTTCTCTGGAGTGTCCAAGTCAGAGGGCAGATTCAGAGGTTTATAAAAATATTGAGTAGCAAAGGTAGGGTACATAGTAGAAATGCCATTTTCTGTAAGACAAATCTATAAAGTGAGATGGGGGAAGTTTAAAGATGATGTGTTGGTGGTATACCAAAGTGTACTTGAATTGATCCACAATAGTTTAATAATTAGCATCAATGTCAAGCATACCAAAAACACAAATGTTTCATCAACAAACTGTAAATACTTGTATTTTCACTTTTCTGTTTTGAGAGGACCTTGTTCCCAGAATCTCGTTATTTTCAGCTTTCCGGTATTCAAATATTTAACATATTAAATTAAACTTGATTGCTTTCTCTGGAGTGTCAAAGTCAAAGGGGAGATCCAGAAGTTTATAAAATTATAGAAACGGTACATAATAGTAATGTCATATACTAGAAAACAAATCTGTAAAGGGGAAAGTTTAAAGATGTTGTGCTGGAAATATCAAAGTGTACTTGAATTGATCCACAAGTTATAATATTTTAATGACAGCATTGTGTCAAAGACAAAGGAGAGATCTAGAAGTTTGTAAAATTATGGAGATGCATAGATAGAGTAGATAATGACACCCAGCATTATGTTTCCAGATGAACCCTGAAATTTCAGAAATAATCCTCAGTGATGAAATGCAGCAGAACAGCATATCGTAATATTCTTGTTACAGTGGGTAAAGTACTTACTGGTCTAATATCAATGTCACACATTCCCACACTTGTTGTCACCACATGGCTGACACCCAGCATTGTGTTTCCAGATAAACCCTGAAAGTACAGAAATAATTCTGGGTGTTAAAAAGCAGAAAATAACAAGCCATTATACAATATCATTTAAAAATATTGCTGCTTTTAACATGATACAAAAATCTTTTAAGCAATGCTAAATATTTAGGTGTTAGGGAAAGTAAAGTGCTTATTGGTTGCCCCTAGTGAGGGAACTGCTGAATATTGAGAGTCTAAACATGAAATAAAGCCAAATGATTGTGTACAATAAACTGACATATATAACCAGAAGATGACATTTACCTAACCTCTTCATGATATTAAGGAGCAGAGTGCAAAACTAATGACTAGCCACTGGAATATTTAAATAAAAGCAAATCCAAGTAATATACTACTCATCTATGTAAAATACTAAACACAAGAGATCCTGTAGATACTGAAAATCCAGAGCAACACATACAAACTGCTGGAGGAACTCAGCGGGTCAGGGAACATCTACGGAAATAATGAAACAGTCGATGTTTTGGACCGAGACTTTTCATCAGGACTGGAAAGAAAGAGGGAAGATGTCAGAGTAAAAAGGTGGAGGAGGGTAACAAGCTATAAGGTAAAGCCAAGTGGGTGGGGGAAGGGGATGAAGTAAGAAGTTGGAAAATGCAAAGCGCTGGAGAAAAAGGAATCTAATAGGAGAGGAGACTGGATCATAAGAGAAAGGGAAGGAGATAGGCAGATGAAGAGAACAGGTAAGAGGCCAGACTGGAGAAATAAAGAGGGGAGGAGGAAGTAAAAAAAAAATATGGGAAGTTGGAGAAATTGATGTTCACGCCATCAGGTTGGAGGGCTACCAAGACAAAATACTGTATGCAGTTTTGTTTCTCCTGAGAGTTGCCTCATTGTGACAGAAGAAGAGGCCATGGACCAACATGTTGGAATCGGATAGAAATTGAAATGATTGGCCACCAGGAAATTCCACTCTCTATGGATGGAGCTAAGGTGCTCGACAAGATGGTCCCTCAATCTACATCAGGTCTCACCAGGAGCACCAAATACAGTAAATAAATGACCCCAACAGATTCGCCTACGAAGTGTTCACATCTGTTGGTGTTGTCTACTTGGAGGACTGTTAGAGGCCCTGAATAGAGGTGAAGAACGAGGTGAATGGGCAGGTGTAGCACGTCTACCACTTACAGGGATAAGTGCCAATAGGAAGATTAGTGGGGAGGGATAAAAGGAACAGGGAGCAATCCCTACACAAGGTGGATGGGGAGATAAAGCTGTGTTTGGTGGTAGGATCCCTTTGGAGAAGGTGGAAGTTGTGCAGAATAATGTATTGGATGTGCAGGCTCATGGAGTGGTAGGCTGAGGACAAGAGGAACTTGATTCCTGTTAAGGCAGCGGGAAGATGGGGCAAGGGCAGATGTCGGGGAAATGGAAAACCTCATCCTGGGAACAGATGTGGTGCAGACAAAGGAACTGACAAAAAGGAATGGCATTATCACGGGAGACAGGACGGGAAGAGGTATAGTCACGATAGCCACTGGAATCAATGGATTTATAAAAGATAAAGTTTGTCTCCAGGATGGAGAAAGAGAGATCAAGAAAGAGAAGTGTCAGAAATGGATGAAGTGAATCTAAGGGCAAGGTGGAAGCTGTAGGCAAAACTAGTGAGATTGACAAGCTCAGCATGGGTGCATGAAACTGCACCAATGCAGTCATCAGTGTAGCACAAAAAGAGTTGGGCAGCATTACCACATTGCCAATGACAGTGCAGGCATTGCTGGGGCCTATGTGAGTGCCCATTGCTACAGCCTTGAGCTTGCAGAAAATGAAAGAAGCTGGAAGAGAAATTGCTGAGGGCGAGTACTCAACAATTCCACCAGGAGGAGGAGGGTGGTGGTGGTGGAAGGAAACTGATCGGACCTGTTATCAGAAAAGAAGCGGAGAGCTTTAAAGTCTTCTTGAAAGTGTTTATGGACTGGACATCCATGGTCAAAATGAAGTGATCAGGGCCATGGAATTGAAAGTTGTTGAAGAGATCAAAAAGATGTGAAGTGTCACATAAGCAGATGGGAAGGAATTGAATCAAAGGGGATAAAACAGCGTCAAGGTATGCAGACAGAGCTCAGTGGGACAAGAGCAGGCAGAAACAATGGGCCTACCCAGACAGTTAAGTTTGTGGATCCTGGGTAGAAGGTGCGTAGGACAGTGCATAGTAAGGATTCTGTGGCTCGTGGCTGTGGATAGGAGATCTCCAGAGTTGATGAGATTAATGAGGTGGGTGGTGCTGGAGACAATTTTCTGATGGTTCTGAGTGGGGTCCTTTTTCAAGGAGTAAGTAAGAAGAGGTGTCTGAGAGTTGCCTCCTAGCCTCAGCAGGTTAGAGGTCAGTTTGCCAATCACCTCCCTGCTGTCGCTCCTCCTTCCCTTTCTCCATGATCCACTCTACTTCCTTTTCAGATTTATTCTTCTCCGGCCCTTTGGAGAAGCAGCGTGGTGGTGGAGGGTAACTGGTCGGGACTGTTGTCGAGAAAGAACCAGACAGCTTCAAGGCCTTCTACAAAGGGAAATAGAACATCCCAGCTTCTTACTTCATCCCTACCTCCCTCACCAACCTGGCTTCACCCATCACCTTCTAGCTGGTCCTCCTCACCCTCTCCCACCTTCTTATTCTGGTTTCTTCCCTCTTCCATTCCAGGGTCTTGGCCTGAAACACTGACCATTTCGCTATATTCATTTCCATAGATGTTGACTGACCTGCTGAGTTTCTCCAGCATTATATGTGTTTTGCTATGTTAAATACTGCTTGGTCTCTTCAGGTATTAGTAAATGAGCTGTGTGTATACACATCTGTTACAGTGACCCCATGCTGAGAAAAGTAATGGAAATTCACCAGTACATGTATTTTCCTAAGCATCACCTACAAGGTTATAAGCAAGTTACATGGTAACCTTCACAGTTTTTTTGTTCTGTTGGTTCAAAATATTAAATTTACTTCGACTGGAACATCTGGACAGCAAAGGTGCATACATCAGGATGATCTTTATCGACTGCAGCTCAGCATTCAATACCATCATCCCCTCAAAACTAATCAATAAGCTCCTAAACCTTGGCCCTCAATACCTCCTTGTGCAATTGGATCCTTGATTTCCTCACTTGCAGACCCCAGTTCAGATTGGTAACAACATCTCTTCCATGATCTCCATCAGCACAGGTGCAACAAAAGGATGTGTGCATAGCCCCCTACACTACTTGCTTTACTGTGTGGCTAAGCACAGCTCCAATGCCATTTTCAAGTTTGCTGACGACACCACTGTCATTGGTCAAATCAAACATAATGAATCAGCATATAGGAGGGAGATCTTACTCAATGTCAGCAAGACCAAGGAGCTAATTATTGACTTCAGGAGAAGGAAACCAGAGGTCCATGAGCCAGTCCTCATCAGAAGATCAGAGGTGGAGAGGGTCAGCAACTTTAAATTTTTCGCTGCTATTATTTTGGAGGGCCTGTCCTGGGTCCAGCACACAAGTGCAATTACGACGAAAGCACAGCAGTACCTCTGTTTCCTTAGGAGTTTACGGATATTTGGCATGACATCTAGAACTTTGACAAGCTTCTACAGATGTGTTGTGAAGAGTATACTGATGGGCTGCATCACTGCCTGGTATGGAAACACCAATGCTCTTGGATGGAAAATCATACAAAAAGTAGTGATACAGCCTAGTCGATCACGGGTAAAGCCCTCCCAGCACTGACCACATCTACATGAAACACTGTCGCAGGAAAGCAGCATCCATCATCAAGGACCCCACCACCTCTCCTCACGCGGTTGCCATGATGGTGGTGGTTCAGGAGCCTCAGGACACACACCACTAGGTTCAGGGACAGTTACTACCCCTCAGCCATCAGGCACTGAAACAAAATGAGATAACTTCACTAAACTTCATTTGCCCCATCACTGAAATGTTCCCACAACCAAAAGACTCACTTTCAAGGGCTCTTCATTTCATGTTCTCGATATTTATTACTTATTATTTCTTTCTTTTTGTATTTGCAGTTTGTAGTCTTCTGCACATTGATTGAATGTTTAATATGGTGCAGTCTTTTCATTGATTCTGTTACGGTTATTATTCTATAGGTTGCAAATAGATCGCAAGAGAGTGAGTTTGATGAATGCCTGAGAGATGGCTGTTTACAGCATTTTGCCTTTGAGCCTACTAGGGGATCAGCTATACTGAATTGGGTGTATGTAATAGACTGGAGGCGATTATGGAGCTTAAGGTAAGGTAACCCTTAGGAACCAGTGATCACAATATGACCGAGTTCAACTTGAAATTTGATAGGAAGAAAGTAAAGTCTGACGTAGCGGTATTTCAGTGGAGTAAGGGAAATTACAGTGGTTTGAGAGAGGAATTGGCCAAAGTAAATTGGAAGAAGCTGCTGGAAGGGATGTGAGCAGAGCAGCAATGGTGTGCATTTCTGGGAAAAATGAGGAAGGTGCAGGACATGTGTATTCCAAAAATGAAGAAATACTCAAGTGGTTGACAAGAGAAGTCAAAGCTAATGTGAAAACAAAAGAGAGGGCATACAAAAAAGCAAAAATTAGTGGGAAGATGGAGGACTGGGAAATTTTTAAATGAAATATGAAAGCAAGCTAGCAAATAATATCAAAGTGGATAGTAAAAGCTTTTTCAAGTATGTAAAAAAAATAGAAGCGATGTGAGTGGATATAGGACCACTAGAAAATGAGGCAGGAGAAATAATAACAGGGAACAAGGAGATTTCTGATGAACTACATGAGTATTTTGGATCAATCTTCACTGTGGAAGACACTAGCAGTGTTCCAGATGTTGTGTGTGAAGGAAGAGAGGTGGCTGCAGTTACCATTACAAGGGAGAAGCTGCTCAAAACTGAACTGCACCCTAGGGTTCTGAAAGACGTAGCATTAGAGATTGTGGCGGCATTAGAAATGATCTTTCAAAAATCATTGGACTCTTGCATGGTGCCAGAGGACTGGAAAATTGCAAATGTCACTCCGCTCTTTCAGAAAGGAGGATAGCAGCAGAAAGGAAATTATAGACCAGTTAACCTGACCTCCATGGTTGGAAAGATGTTAAGAGTCAATTGTTAAGGACGAGGTGATGAAGTACTTGGTAACACAAGTCAAGATAGGACAAAGTCAGCATGGTTTCCTCAAGAGAAAATCCTGCCTGAAGAACCTGTTGGAATTCTTTGAGGAGATTACAAGTAGGATAGATAAAGGGGATGCAGTGGATTTTGTATATTTGGACTTTCAGAAGGCCTTTGACAAGGTGCCACACTTGAGACTCCTTATCAAGTTAAGAGCCTATGGTATTACAAGGATCCTTGTCTGGTTGGCTGCCAGTGACTAGTGGTGCTCCACAGGGGTCTGTTTTGGGACCACTTCTTTTTGTGCTGTATATAAATGATTTAGATGATGAAATGGAAGGCTTTGTTGCCAAGTTTGCAGATGATATGAAGATTGGTGGAGGGGCAGGTAGTGTTGAGGAAATGGGTAGGATGCAGAAGGACTTAGACAGATTAGGAGAATGGGCAAGAAAGTGGCAAATGAAATATAGTGTTGGAAAATGCACAGTCATGCACTTTGGTAGTAAAAATAAATGTACAGACCATTTTCTGAACAGGGAGAAAATCCAAAAATCTGAGATGCAAAGGGACTTGGGAGTCCTTGTACAGAACACCATAAAGGTTAACTGGCAGGTTTAGTTGGTGGTGAGGAAGGCAAATGCAATGTTAGCATTCATTTCAAGAGGTCTAGAATACAAGAGCAGGATAAAAGCACTGCTGAGGCCTCACCTTGATATTGTGTAGTTTTGGAAGAATTGTGCTGGCATTGGAGAGGGTCCAGAGGAGCTTCACAAGGCTGATTCCAGGAATGAAAAGGTTATCATATAGGAACGTTTGATGACGCTGGGTCTGTACTTGCTGGAATTTAGGATGGGGGGGGGGATCTCACTGAAACCTTTCGAATGTTGAAAGGCCTAGACAGAGTAGATGTGGAAAGGATGTTTCCTATGGTGGTAGAGTCTAGGACAAGAGGGCACAGCCTCAGGATAGAGGGGCACCCTGTCAAAACAAAGATGTGGAGAAATTTCTCTAACCAGAGGGTGGTGAATTTGTGGAATTTGTTGCCAAGTGTAGCTGTGGAGGCCAGGTCGCTGGGTGTATTTAAGGCAGAGATTGATCAGTTCTTGATTGGAGATGGCATCAATGACTACGGGGAGAAGGCTGGGAATTGGGGTTGAGGAGAAGAAGAAGAAAAAAGGATCAGCCATGATTGAATGGCGGAGCAGACTCAATGGGCCGAATGGCCTAATTTTGCTCCTGTATCCTGTGGTCTTATAGATTTATTGAGTATGCCCACAAGAAAATGAATCTCAGGGTTGTATATGGTGACATGCATGTACTTTGATAATAAATTTGCTTTGAACTTCACTTATCAATTTAATACCTTGACGTTGGAAGGATCAAACAAGCCTTCTGGAATTCTCAGTCTCTCAGCTCCAAAATCACAGTTATAACCATTTGGAAATTCATAATGAACACTGGGCATTTGTGCAGCCACTCTGTGGAGAAAAAAGGAAAAAGTTCAATTTTTAAAATCTAAGGAATAACAATGATGCCAGTCAAAAATTAACATGAATATCTGCTACTTACTGTTCATCGTACGATGAATCAGACACCTGTAGCACCGAAGCTTGGAAATCCTGAATCACTTCCTGAAAATTTATATTATCAGTAATGCGCTAACAACTTCATAAAAAACCCCTATCATCCATTACCAGCATCATGAAATTTACAATTAACTTATTTCTACATAACTTAGTTTCAAAAGTAGATAAATACAATTGCTTTACTAATCTCTCTGAACTGAGTAATCTATGATGTAAATCCTTTGTAATTCATAGCACCAGCAGCTAAAATTGAGATAATAGCCTGATTTGGACAACTCCCTCTTTCACACCTGCCATTCATCATGGATATATTTGTCCTTTCAATTTATTTCCCCAGCTGGAAAACCAAAGCTATCCTGACTTAATTCTCAAAATCAATAATCTTAGACATCAATATCAGCTTGGAAGTATTTATCCATTAATATTGCAGTAAGAACTTAGCAGACATTGGAAGTCAGACTTTTAAGCTCAAAGCAATGGGGAAAAAACATCAAACTGTAAATGCTGGTAATTAAATCCTGTAAATAATCAGCAGAATAGACTTGATGAATATTTTCTGTTTCTGCTTAGAACATTTACTCAAATGACCCATCATATCAAACCCAAGAACAGTGAAGATGGATACAAATTTACAATAAATTACTGTAAAAAGAAAACATTTGAGATACCAACCTCCTCCCTAGAGACCAGGCTTTCTAACAAATGGGAAGTGCTTATACAACAAGCACATTTTTAATTGTTCTTAAGGCCAGAGCTATATTTAACTCTCAAATCCGCACAAAAACTAAGCTACAGATTCAGTTTTCACACTGACCTGTACACTTGAAATTTATAGAAATTTTGAAATAACAATAAACTAATATTGCAAAGTCAATATAAATTTATGCAACTTACAGTACTTTTAAATACTGCTCCAATAGCTCCAAAATCTTTGAGCCTTTGTGCTCCCTCTGCAAGTGGATCCTTGACTTCCTCATTGGGAGACCACAGTCTGTGCAGGTCAGAATAAATATCTCCTCGATGGCAATCCACAAAAGCACACTTCAAGATTGTGTGCTTAACCTACTCCTCTACTCTCCCTACACCCAGGATTCTGTGGCTAGGCACAGGTCAAACACCATCTATAAATTTGCCAACAACACAACTGTCGCTGGCAGAATCTCAGATGGTGATGAGAAGGCGGACAGGAATGCGATCAGTCTGCTGGTTAAGTGGTGTCACAACAACAACCTTGCACTCCACGGCTGTAAGACCAAGGAATTGAGAGTGGACTACAAGAAGGGGAAGTTAAGGGAACACACACCAGTCCTCATTGAGGGATCAGCAGTGGAAAGAGTGAGCAGTTTCAAGTTCCTGGGTGTCAATATCTCTGAAGATCTGTCTTGGGCCCAACATATTGATTAAATTACAAAGAAGGCACAGCAGCAGCTATATTTTATTAGGAGTTTCAGGAGATTTGGTACGTCACCAAAGACATTTGTAAATTTCTACAGATGCGGAGAGTATTCTAACTGGTTGTATCACTACCTGGTTTGGAGGTGCTATCATCAAGGAGGTACAAGAGCCTGAAGACACAAACTCAATGTTTCAGGAACAGCTTCTTCTGCTCTGCCAGATTTGTGTACGGACAATGAATCCATGAACACTACCTCATTTTCTTTTTCCATTCTCAGTTTGAACCACCTAATGCATTTTTTTATCTGTACTTATTGTAATTTAGTTTTTTTATGTATTGCAATGTACCGCTGCCATAAAACAACAAATTTCACATATGTTCCAGTGATATTCAACCTGGTTCTAAATGCCATATAGTCTAAAATCAGTGGTCACCAACCACTGGGCCGCAAAGCATGTGCTACCGGGCCACGAGGAAATGATATGAGTCAGCTGCACCTTTCCTCATTCCCTGTCACACACTGTTGAACTTCAATGCCCCCACCCCACCCCTGTCAGCCGGTCCGCAAGAATATTGTCAATATTAAACCAGTCCGCGGTGCAAAAAAGGTCAGGGACCCCTGGCAAATCACTATGACTAGAAATGTAATTTCTGAACTCAGATTTCAGAAATTGTTTACTTCCTCTAAATATACATAAACTAACTAGTAAACTTGTTGTTAGTTTCATATAACTCACTGAGCTGGTTTAACATTTCTTACATTACACATGTAGTTGTGCCATGACCGTGTAACCTGAGGTAGCTTCTCTTTCTTCTTCCAATTAGGAGGAGCTCCTTCACGCACTGACTCCTATGAGAACAGCAATGGGAGTAAATTGTTACACATTTTTGCTTTTCAGCTCTACTTTAACTCTAGAAGTAGCATATAAAGAAAATCTTAGAAGTTATTACAACACCTCTGTATCCATTGCACCAATAATAATGCATCAGATTTTGCTGAACTAGATATGCAGAATAGCGCTTCAGAAGGTTTGATAGGATCTGTGCATAACTGGAAAATTAACCAGGACAGCAGCACATAGTTTGCTATTGTAAAGAGTTAAAAAATTTCACTTGAGAGAACAATTTAATACCTGTAGTTGACTTATTTAACTTGGACATGAATTGAGACAATCAGCCAGGATTCTCAATAATTAGTGATTGTTATGGTGTTACTCACTGGAACACACATTCAAGACCAGGAACTGCTTTACTTATACAGTTACAGTGTCCAGCTTGAATATTTATTTAAAAGCACATTTAGCACAAGATTTTCAGAAATACCACCAAAGGGTATACCATATATCCACAAAGTATTTATTTGTTACTTACTTATATTTTAGACTGAGTTTACAAATATTTATGTTCCAACGTCAAGCTATAATATTAACAATGTGGAGGACTGTTTTTACAAACACATGTACATATACTTTAGCTTTCACCTCACCTTTGAAGCAATCATATATGGTGGGATTATTTCCACATTCAGTTCCTGAAACAGTTCTCTGCACTGCATGGAAATGAAGTCTCCTGCGAGTGGTGACTTAACAATGCCTAAAATTATTGAGGGACAAAAAAAAGTTTCCAGCATTCACATGGAAGTCAGCATTGTTTCAATGACATTTAAAGGTTGCCATTTGAAGTCATACACAGAGATTTGAGAAAAAAAAATCCTAATACTTCAGGTTTTTTTTAAAAAGCCAAAATGAGGTAGACAGAGACAGACAGGAACAAGGAGGTCAGGTAACATCAAGATAGGGAGCACTAAGTGGTGTTGTTAAAGAGTGGGTGGGGTCAGAAGCAAGCATTCACGGGATCTAATTTTTTTTTTACATTAACATCTGTATCCCTTGAAAGATTTCTTAAAAAGAATTAACAATGATTATATTACATACTTCAGCATCAAAATTTTCCTCGATACTTACTTTGCTGCAGAACATATCCATCGTGTACAGGAATAGCTGTGGTATGTGTGGCTCCACTGTCTAAAACTAAACCCGTAGAACGGCCATTTGCAAATCTAATTCAGTGAGTAAAGGAAAATAAAGACAAACATGAAACTAAATTGTGAAGTGAAGCCACTGAAATTTTAAAACAGCATTTTCATTCTAATCTGTCATATTTCTGAAGAGTACTAATTCTGCGTTCTGATGCTGCTTAGCAACATTATCCTACGGCATGACTATGACACTCATACTTAAAATTCTACATGGTCGATATGGGTCTATTTATTTTAAATTTGCATATCTATTTTCTGAAACTGGTGCGCTCTACAAATTGTGTTTCAGAGACATTTAATGCTTAAACTGCTTCACAATTTTTGATGAAAAGACAGTTGATGAATCAGAGGAAATACAGTATAAAACTGAGCCTGTGGCCTTTAAGTTAATTAACTTTTATGTTTAGTTATTGAAAAGCTACTAAACATATCTATATAATGGTAATTAACTTCCTGTTTATGTCCCAACATGTTTTCCTTCCAAGTGGGAATGTGCAACTGATTTTTAAAATTGCCAGTTTCATTCATAATTGAAAAAAAATAGTTCAGTGAAGGATACGCTGTGAGCACTGCTGTTTTACACAAGAAAAATGCTGGGATATTATAATGTTCAAACATCAGCTCAGTAAGTCGTTCCCTCTTTGCCCGTGTATTCCACTATATAAAAAAAAACAGAAAAATATAAACAATTCATTAAGACACAACAATTACATAACTGAAGAATTAAAGCAATTTTACAAAATGATTATATTTTGTTCCCAAATTATATTGTTTATAGATTTCCATAATGAAAATAACGTGCATCATCAACACAGAACCGAGTGTACAAGCTTAATATGTGAAATTGAGTTATCACACCTATTAAGTAAATTAATTAAGTTAGACAGGGGGAAATTAGTGACATGATAAAGCTTTAAGTGTCTTCCCTCACCGGCCTCTCAATCCACAAAAGATCTTTTATATATAAACTAAACAGTTTATCTCATGCAACCATTTTGCTTAACTGTAATACCTAACATTTCCACCTGCCTCGACGGTACTTCTTCCTGATTCATTCATGAGGTCTCCCTTCACAACACGGCATGCACACAAACAGGTGTTCAACCTTAGTCAAAGCTGCATAAGCTAAATGTCAAGATGTGCTTAAGGCCAAGAGACAAGTAACACATCAATATTATACATATCTTTTCGAATCCCCAAATGTAGGAACTGTCTTACTTTTCTATGGTAACATAGCGGACTCTGGAAATGTTCCATGAACAAATGAACTGCCACCCCACCACTCCACTTTGAAAGTAATGTGATATGTTGAGATGGTAATGTGCTATTTTTATCTAGTGCTTTTTATATTCTGTTCAACTGTTTGTTATACTTGGATACAAAACATAGAAATCCAATATTACTTACTGGTGCCTCAGACATCAAAACAGGATGGAGACCAGCTTCAGATTTTATATGATTCTTATATGTGTGGTCCAGAATCGCCTGAAAACTATCCCAGTCTTCAACTACAAGTACAAGATTTAAAGCCTTTACATCAGATCAATTTCAATTGAAATACTTTAACAATTTATCTTAACTCAATCTTGGTTATAGATGCAACTAAATTAAACCATTATTTAGAAATAAACATATAGCATGACAATCCATTTCAGGCATTTGATTATCATGGGTTGTTACATTTACAATGCCACACAACCACAAAAAGATCATGATTTGAAGCTGGTCAAGTCCAATACCATGAAATCTCGTGTGTACCACAATTTCACTGATTATGTATCCAGCAATAACATTTCTATAAAGTAGCATTCCTAATAAACAAGGCTGATCAACCCACCCCTCCACAACCCCAATACTTTATCATTTCCTGTCAGGCGCCTTATGTATAGACACTCCTGTGCCTAGCATCACCTTATGGCCATACATTCAATGTACAAGCCATCTTATATATTTATATTTATTGTGCTTTTTTATTATTGTGTTCTTTATCTTATTGTGTTTTTGAGGGTCAAGAAGGGTCAGAGCCGTCTCTATTTCCTGAGGAGACTGAGGTCCTTTAACATCTGCCAGACGATGCTGAGGATGTTCTGCGAGTCTGTGGTGGCCAGTGCGATCATGTTTGCTGTTGTGTGCTGGGGCAGCAGGCTGAGGGTAGCAGACACCAACAGAATCAACAAACTCACTCGTAAGGCCAGTGATGTTGACAATCTTGGACAATGTCTCCCATCCACTACATAATATACTGGTTGGGCACAGGAGTACATTCAGCCAGAGACTCATTCCACCGAGATGCAGCACAGAATGTCATAGGAAGTCATTCCTGCCTGTGGCCATCAAACTTTACAATTCCTCCCTCCCTTGGAGGGTCAGACACCCTGAGCCAATAGACTGATCCTGGACTTATTTCCTGGCATAATTTACATATTACTATTTAATTATTTATGGTGCAACTGTAACGAAAACCAATTTCCCCCAGGATCAATAAAGTATGACTATGACCATGTAGTGCTTTTCATTTTATAATTAGGAGGACAAGGATTTTAACGTAGATGTCAGGTAAAGAAAAATTAACTTGCAAGTGTACATATGGAAAACAAACATCAGCTGCTGTGAAATATAAATATAGCAACAGTTTGTTTTAATGGATAGAAAATGAACAGAAGCTCCTAAACACAATGCCTAGGTGGGTAGTGGAGGCAGAAGTATCCTGGTGAACATAATATAAAGCAGTGGACCAAGTGCTCAAAAAGGGCCTGTTTCAATTTATGAATCTCTATGAAAATGACAACTGAAGGGAAAAAGCAGTGGACAAAGAAAGAAAGGAACAAAAAGATCCGGACAAGGAAGTTAATGAGTGATGCAGGGAGAGGTAGGTCTTGGAGGATCTGTCCTGAGCCCAATACATTGATGCAATTATGAAGGTGGGACACCAGCGACTCTACTTCATTAGGAGTTTGAGGAGATTTGGTATGTCACCAAAGACTCCTACAGGTGTGCAGTGGAGAGCATTCTAACTGGCTGCATCATAGTCTGATATGGAGGTTCCAATGGAAAAACATCACAAGAGCCTTAGAGAGGATTGTAAACCCAGCCAGATCCATCATGGGCACAATTCTCCCCACAACTGAGGACAACTTCAGATGTGGTGTCTCAAGAAGGCTGCATCCATCATTAAGGACCCTCACCATGTGGAATATACCCTCTTCTTGTTATGATCATGAAGGAGTTATAGGAGCCTGAAGACACACTATACGATTTAGGAACAGCTTTTTCCCCCTCCATCAGATTTTTGGTTGATCCATAACCAAAGAACACCACCTCATTATTTCACTTATTTTTTCATTTGCATGTACAGTAATTTAGATTTTCATCTTTACAAAGTACTGCTGCCTCAAAACAACAAATTTTACATCATATGCTAGTGAAAATAAATCCGATTTTGAAAGGTCAGCCAGCCTAGATCTACCTTTTAAATAATCTAGAACAAAATGAGAATTTTATTTTTAGAATTGTTAGATTTGTGACTATGAAATGCACAATTTGAAAAATTAATTAAGCAATATGTTCAAATCCCCATCCTGAGAATGTGTCATTAACCTAGTAGTTGTAAATACCAGCATAATGAGGATGATACAGCCAACATATATCAATCATACTAAACTTATCCTTGAGGAAAGGATAAACATATTACGAGGGAATAAAATGCCCTTTTGATATCCTTATAAAAGTATGACGAAATATTTCAAGTTTAGGCTATGTTGAGTTAGATGAACTTCACTACAATGGTGACAAGGTTTTCATAATTGGGTCATGAGAACTTGTGTTACAAATGAGGAAAAAGAGGCACTTAAGCTGATCTGGTGAGAAGAGAATAGGGCTTTGGTACAAATCCAGTCTCTCCCAAACCTGGTCCACATAAGATTAACACTCACCAAAACCTGCATGAATAGTGTAATGGAAAGTGTTCAAGAGAAAACAGAATAAGAAAAAGTAATTTTCAAAAGAGACCTTTGCGATAGAAGATAAATTATCTATTTAAGTTGTTGACTTACTCATTCCATTTTTCAAAGGAGAGATAACTTCCATATTTTGTCTGGGAACTCGCAGAGAGTTTGTGTCAATAAAATAAGTTGTGCCACTTGGCTTTCCTTTGTCTCCTTCGATTTCCATTGGAGTGCTCCCATCATCTCTCTCCAACAGCATCCCAATAGCTGTTGGAAAGTCTGCCTTTAAAAGAAAAGTTAGCTCACAATACATTTCCAAGATAAAATACACATTGGCTAATTCCCTCTTCCCTTACTGTTTACTCTGTGGAATCGCAAATGTTTGTGTGGATTTGATCAAAGATAGTAACAACTTACCTTTGGACAATCTTCACCAGCATAGCCTGCTCTAACAGTGTATGATCCAATGTCAAACACAAGGGCACCAACCTCATCTGCAAAACAAAATTAAATAACATTACAGAGATAACTAATAATGCATAAAGATGTACTATGAAGATGCATAGTAATGAAGCAAAATTCTATTATTACAGTGTATTCAAATTCTATAGAAATCAGGCGGCTTCACCTACATACACTAAATAGCTTTTATTCCTCAGTCTAAGTAACGAAAAAGAAGGTGCAATTTTATTAAATTTATATAAACAGTTGCTGTAACATGCTAAATACCAAAGCTCAGTGTTTAGCATGATGCCCAATGCTACAAAAAAATGAAACTCCACCTCTGAAGCTGGTTAGTTCTTCACCTGAATAACAGATGTGGGGTTAGGATGGGGAGGTGGAAGTTCGGGGCTTGTGATTAGACATGGTCAGAAAGAGCAAATCCAAGCATGGATGCTTTAATGGTTTATGGAGTTAGAAGTGAAATTGGGCACATCTGAATATGTCTAATTCTGTGCTTACGATGAGCAGTCATTGATGAATCAGCTAAAGATGAATGGGTCAAGAAAACACTAAAAAATTATTCCTGTGATGTCTTGGAGCTGCAGTGAGGGACCCCCAATAACCAACCCAACCATAATTGAGCCAAGTACGAGTCTAACCATTGGATGTCTTCCCCTGGATGCCAGTTTTATTGAAGTTCCTTTATGCTAGTTAATACTTGCTTTCATGTCAAAGGCAGTCACTCTCACCTTATGAAGTGAGCTCTTTGATTCATACTTGGACAAGTCTGTGAAGAGATCTGTTGCAGTGATCCAACCAGAAAGCTAATACCAGGAAGTATGGCTTGCCTTACAAGGAAAGATCAGACAGGTGGAACTTGCATCCTCTCAAATTTAGAAAAATAAGGAGAGGGTATTTGTTTAGTAAATGCTGGACCCCCACTAACCATCACATGGTGTGGAGAGAATGCTTCTGGTAACGGAATCTAAAACTATAGGCCATTGCTTTAGAGCATGGGATTTTCATTTAAGACAGATGAGGTGAACATTTTTCTCTTATAGGATTGTGAATCTTAAGTACTCTCTTCGTCAACAGCATCTATGAATATTTTTAAGTAGTGGAAGGTAGGTACTTGAAAAGCAAAGCACCAAACTTTACCAAAGGTTGGACAGAGGTAGGGTTAATAGCATCATTATAGTCTGAACAACCATGATTTTAAATGGCAGTGCAGACTTGAGAATTTGATTGGTCTATTCCTCCTCTGAACAAATAAGCTTGTATAGCATGCAAGGCCACTTGACAGTACCATCAACAAAATCTGCAGTCACAAGCATAATATGCTGGCAATTTTTAAAAAATATTTTGCTTCTATCTGCAAGCAATCTCCATCATTCTGCATTTTGTAGTATACTTTATACTGTCTTAAAGGACATGGATAAGCTTTTCCAATTCTCCAGATTCCAAAGGATTGCCAGACAATAATAATCAGAATCAGATTAGTATCACTGGCATATGTTGTGAGATCTGTTGTCTTACCATGGCACGACAGTGCAATACATAAAAACTAAGTTACCATAAGAAATATATATAAAAAATAAATTAGTGCAAAAAGAGCATAATAGTGAGGTAACATTCATGGTCTAAGTACATTCATTATCAAAGAATGTATAAATTATACAACCTGGAGATTTGCTTGCTCACAGGTAGTCACAAAGCAAGAGACCTGAAAGAACCCAATTTAAAGAAAAAAAATAAAAATAAAAGACCAGTAAGAGAAAGTAAAATTACAAAAAAAACCACAAATCATGCAAACAATTGAAGCAAACAATAGCATCCCAAACAAAAAAATGAGTCCTCAGCTCTGAACCCTGGAGCAGCCCAGAGTAGGCGCAAAGCTTCGCTTATCAGTTCATCGTATTAGCAAGCACGGAGCACAGCAGCTGGGGCAGTCTTCATAGCCTCAGTGCAATGCAGGTTATCATCTCAGAGAAGCAGTTCCTAAAAGACTGAGTGTGTCTCTACAAGCTCCAGTGCCTTTTCCCTGATAGTAGCAATGAGAAGAGGACATGACCAGGGTGATGCGGTCTTTAATGATGGATACCGCCTTTTTGAAATTATTGAAGATGTTGTCATTGCTGGGGAGACCAGTGCCCTTAATGGAGCTGGCTGAGTTTACAACCCTCTGCAGCTTTTTCTGATACTGCACAGAGGCCCCTCTTTACCAGACTATGATGCAACCAATTAGATTGCTCTCCATGGTACATCTGTAGAAATTTGCTAGTCTTTGGTCACATACCAAAACTGTTCAAACTCCAAATGAAATATAGCCGCTGACATGCCTTCTTTGTAACTGCATCAACGTTGGGCCCAGGATAGATCTTCAGAGAAGATGACACCCAGGAACTTGAAACTGCTCAACCTTTCCACTGCTGATCCCTCAATGAGGACTGATGTGTGTTCCCTTTTCTCATTTCCCTTCCTGAAGTCCATAACCAATTCCTCAGTCGTACTAATGCTAAGTGCAAGGTTGCTGTTGTAACGTTACTCAACCAGCTGATCTCTTTCACTCCAGTACACCTTCTTGTCACCATTTGAGATTTTGCCAACAGTTATATCATTGGCAAGTTTATAGATGGCGTTGGATCTGTGTCTAGACACACAGTCATGGGTGCAGAGAAAGCATAACAGAGTGGGCTAAGCATGCATCCTTGAGGATGTTGATTGTCAGCGAGATGTTATTTCCGACCCACACTGAATGTGGTCTGTTGATGATGAAATCAATGATCCAGCTGCAAAGAGAGATACAGAAGCACAGGTTTTGAAACTTGATGATTAGTACTGAGCAGCCAGATGTAGATATTGCTGCTGTCCAGGTGGTCATAAGCATGTGGAGAACCAGTGAGATTGCAGCTGCTACAGACCTATTGTGACATTAGGCAAATTGCAGTGGGTCCAGATCCTTGCTTAAGCAGCAGTTGATTATGGCCATGACCAACCTCTCAAAGCTCTCCGCCACAGGAGGTGTGTGCAATTGAATGATAGTCATTAAGGCAACTCACCCTGCTCTTCTTGGGCACCCTTTGTAGTGGGTGGGAACCTCCAGCTGCAGCAGTGAGAAATTGAAGATATCCTTGAACACTCCTGCCAGTTGGTTGGTACATGCTTTCAGTGTACAGGTACCAGGTACACCATCGGGGCCTGATGCCTTGCGGGGGTTCACCCTCTTGAAGGATATTCTAACTGTGGCCTTTGAGAGAGAGATCACAGGGATTCGCGCAGGAGTAGTTTATTCTCCCTTTCAAATCATGCATAAAATGCATCGAGCTCATCTGAGAGTGAAGCATCACACCCTATTATGATGTTCAGTTTCACCTTGTAGGAAGTAATGGCCTGCACATCCCACCAGAGCTGATGTGCATCCAATTCCATCTCTAAATTCAGTAAGAATTGTTTGTTCACTCTTAAAATAGCCATCTGAAGGTCATACTTGGACTTCTTGAACAGTTCTGAATCACTGGCTTTGAATGCCACAAATCTAGACCTCAGCAGACTGTGTAAGTCTCCTTGGCTTTTGGTTTGGTATATCCAGTATATTCTCTATGGCACACACTTATCCACATTGGTCTTGAAGTCAGTGATAACTGTGGCATATTCATTTAGATTTGAAGATGAATCCTTGAATATTGTCCAATCCACCTAATCAAAACAGTCCTGTAGATGCTCCTGTCTCCCTTGATCACACCTTTGTGGTCCTCACCAGTGGTGCTGCGGCTCTCAATCTTTGCCCGTGCGGCAGGAGAAGTACTACAACAATCTCAATATCCTACAAGTTAAAGAACTGAAATAGTAGCAGTCCACAACTCTCCCTGCCATTGAGGCACCTCAAGAAGGTAGCCTCCATCACTAAAGACCCTTCCAATCAGGGACATTACCACCACAGAAACGCACACTCAAGTGTTTTAAGAACAGCTTTTTCCCTTCCGCCGTAAGATTCTGAACGGTGCAAGAAAACTACCTCGTTGTTTGTCTTTTGTACTATTTATTTTGTAACTTACAGCATTTGTCTTGTACTGTATTACTGCCGCAAAACAACAAACCACAACAAGTCAGTGAGAATAAATCCTGATTCTGACTCCAGTTGGATAGACGTACAACGTATCCCAGTGTAAACAGCCTGCTGCGATTACTTGGATATTCAGAATCACAAGGGCTCCAGCTGAATTTTTCAAATTCAATACAATTAATTTACTCTTAGTCTTAAATTATGGCTAAATAATTTAAGTGTAAACTTTGCTCACGTGAAAAGACCCCAGCCCTCAGAAGCTTTGAGTTGGCTTCCTGCACTACAGTTCAACACATCGGTTCCTTTCTTTCACCAAGGTGGATGGGCAAATCAAGTGGCTTCAAAGGAGCCGGTTCCAGGGGAGAGCGAGATTAATTCGGCCCTTGAATCGATCCCGCTACAACCTGTTGCCGAGATGGGCGCCCACATATATCGCCGGGCTATGCCGCGCCAAGCCTGTTATCTCCCATTCTGCCAGCCGGCCAGGGTGGGTTGAGCTGAGCCGGGTCAGGCCTACACCCGTCAGGCTTCCTCCAAGCACAGGGCAAACCACGCAAAGTTGGGCCGGGCCTACACCCATGTACACATCCCAAGTCGACTGGTGCAATAACTGCCGCTCCTCACCTCCGCCATACACGCCGCCGCTCATCACTGCTGCTCCCGCAGAAACTCTGATTCCAGAAAATGCCGCGGACACTGATCACACACCGGGGGACAGAGAGCCAGAGCCGAACACACACTGAAAAACCGCTGCTGCCAACAAAGATCAGTGAATGGTCAGCCAGAACCAATCCGAAGCGATGAGAGGGAAGCCTAACGTGTGAATGACGTGAGTAAAACCCAATAGAGTTAGAGATCGTAATGACGACCCGCCTATTACTAGCGTCGCTCAAACTTTGCCAGCCAATAACGTGGACGCCGTTGCAGGTGGTGGGTGGAACGTATACTCCGTACGCGAAGATGAGTAGTTTTCAGTGTGCCGTGGAAACGTGAAAAAATTTTAAAAACCTTAAAAGTTAAAAGGAAGTTTAAAAAGTTAAACAAGAGCTGAGTATGAATAGAGACAATGACAATGGAGAAGAGGAAATAAGGAACTTGTTTCTTCTGGAGTGTCAGAGTCTGAAGGTCCAGCTGATAGAATTGTGTAAAATAATAAAAGGAAATCATGAGGAAATTAAGTGAGGAGTGGGCAGGTCAAGCACTAGAGGGCATAGCTTTAAGATGAGAGAGGGAAAGTTTAAAGAGATGCGTAAGTTTTTTTTTATACAGCATGCAGTAAGTGTCTGGAATGCCCTGTGAGGTAGGCGAAAGGAGTGAGAGGTGGTGGAGGGTGGAAGTGGAAGTTAATACAATAGTGGCATCTAGACAGACCATGAACATTCAGTGGGATGGAGGGATTTGGGTTATGTGCGGCTAGATAGCGTTCATTTAGCGCTGGGTTGGCACTGACATTCTGGGCCAGTGTCTGTTCTTGAGCTGTTATGTCTAAGGGAAGGAAATAAGATTACAAAAGGAGTAATGCAGTTATGATAAAAGGACGAACAGTTGATCTGAAGGAAGTTTAAGTGGAATAACTAGAATTTGTACGACCATTATTTGTCTAATAAGATAGAGGCATTTGTGAGAATCTAAAATATTGCTGCTAGAATTTATAAAATGCATAATAGAAAAGTAAAATACTGCCTTTAGTTTAGAAGCCATGTAAAAAGAGGTCTGAATGGGCTATGGTTGAAAATTTAAGTAACAATCAGGTTTATTATCATAGGCACACGTTGTGGAACTTGTTTTGTGGCAGCAGTACAGTGCAAAACATAAAAAACTAAGTTGCAATAAGAAATATATATGTACATTATATATATAAATATCTAAACATGTGCAGTGAAGAGTAATTATATAAATATATATATATATATATATATATATATATAAAAAATAAATGAATGGTGTAAAAAGAGAGCAAACTAGTGTGATACTGTTTACGGGTTCATGGACTCTGATTGATGGTGGCAGGGAAGAAGTGGTTTCTAAAATGCTGAGTATGTGCCATCAGGCTTCTGTAGCTCCTCCCTGAAGGCAGTAATGAGAACTGGGCATGTCCTGGGTAGTGGGGGGGGGGGTCTTTAATGATGGATGGCGCCTTTTTGAGGCATCAGCTTTTGCAGATAACAACAGGAATTCTGCAGATGCTAGAAATTCAAGCAACACACATAAAAGTTGCTGGTGAACGCAGCAGGCCAGGCAGCATCTCTAGGAAGAGGTGCAGTCGACGTTTCAGGCCAAGACCCTTCGTCAGGACTAACTGAAGGAAGAGTGAGTAAGGGATTTGAAAGTTGGAGAGGGAGGGGGAGATCCAAAATGATAGGAGAAGACAGGAGGGGGAGGGATGGAGCCAAGAGCTGGACAGGTGATTGGCAAAAGGGATACGAGAGGATCACGGGACAGGAGGTTCGGGAAGAAAGACAGGGGGTGGGGGGGACCCAGAGGATGGGCAAGGGGTATATTCAGAGGGACAGAGGGAGAAAAAGGAGAGTGAGAGAAAGAATGTATGAATAAAAATAAGTAACTGATGGGGTACGAGGGGGAGGTGGGGCATTAGCAGAAGTTAGAGAAGTCGATGTTCATGCCATCAGGTTGGAGGCTACCCAGACGGAATATAAGGTGTTGTTCCTCCAATCTGAGTGTGGCTTCATCTTTACAGTAGAGGAGGCCGTGGATGGACATGTCAGAATGGGAATGGGATGTGGAATCAGCTTTTGCAGATGTTGTCAACAGTGAGGATTCTAGTGCCCTTGAGGAAGTCCAGCTCATAGGTGTTGACTGAACGAATATATTCCACAAAGTGTTTGCTTAAGTTGTGTGTGGTCTCCCTACCATGGACAAAAATTCCTTCTCCATGAGCAGAGAATAGCATATACTAAAGCGAAATAACTACAAGTTGAACATGATTTTGTACAGAAGAAGTGTTGGGTAGCAGATGGTTAGAAGGAAGAAAATAAACGTGTTGGAATTCTATGACCCACACATGCAGATTAAGGTACTATAAGAAGGGAAGAAAATATTAGAGGAGATTGAGGAGGCAGAGAAGTCAAGGAAGGAATCAATATTGGAAGCATAAGTTCTGAAATTTTCCATTTTGCAGTGAATCAACATCAATACATTCATTAACTTATTTGAAATTTGAGTAAGGCTGAAACAAAGAATATCTGAATAACTACAAGAAATTATTAAAGTCAAAGGAGAAATACAGGCATAGGTTCAGCCGACCAGGGAAGGCTGGTAAGGAAAGGACATAGTTAGACTTCAATTTAAGGAATATTTGAAGAGCCTGCTGTTCTAGTGGGTGCTGTTAATGATTTGAATGCTCATTTTCTAAATGCAGCAAATCTAGTACTTTTCAGATATTGCATTTTAAAGCTGGCCTATTGGAGGACAGTTCTTACAGGCCATGAAAGCACTGCAGGTATTGTTTCCAAAACTGTGCCTTCAAGGACATTGAGTGGCTTTGGGATTGCTGCAAGTCAGTGGACTAGGTCATGTTCAAGGACTCATTAGAGGACCTGAATAAATATGCCGCAGTTGTCATGGACTTTATAAAGACTCTCTTGGATGAGTATATCCCCACAAAATCATTCAGAGTCTCCCACAAGCAGAATCCTGGGATGAACCAAGAGATTTGCAATCTGATGAGGGCAAGATTACTGACGTTCAAGAGTGGCGACCCAAGAGAGTACAAGAGGTCGAGCTATGATCTCCGGAAAGCTATCTCATATGTGAAGTGGAAATTCCAGACCAAATTTGAATCATTGATGAATGTTCGATAGATTGAATGCTATCACTTCTTGCAAAGCAAACCAAGCAACATAAATAATAACAAGATTTTGCTCCCAGATAGTCTCAATGCCTTTTATGCTCACTTTGGCTGCTAGAATATGGAGGCACCCTCACAAACTCCCACAGCCCCTGACCACCTGTGATTTCAGTCTCTGAGACCAACATGAGATCATCCTTTGGAAGGATGAACCCACAGAAAGCATCTGGCCCAGGTGGGGTACCCGGACAACTGCTGATGACCTAGCTAGAATATTTACTGATATCTTCGACCTCTCACTTTGGCAGCCTGAGGTACCCAGCTGCTGCAGGCAGGCTCCGGTCATACCGGTGCCCAAGAAGAACATGGTAACCTGCCTCAATGACTATCATCCGGTAGCAATTACGTCCACTGTGATGAGGTGCTTTGAAAGTTTGTCATGTAGCATATCATCTCCTTTCTGAGGGATGACTTCCTGTAGATTCGCTCCGATTTGCCTACCATCACAATAGGTCAACAGCAGATGCCAGTTTAATGGCTCTTCACTCAGCTCTAGAACATCTTGACGATGACATTTCTTACATCAGGATGCTCTTCATTGACCACAGCTCAGTATAAGCTCCAAGACCAAGGCCTCAATACCTCCCTGTGCAACTGAATCCTCGACTTCCTCACTTGCAGACCCCAGTGAGTTTGGATTGGCAACAGCATTTCCTCCATATCACCATCAGCACAGGTGAACGACAAGGTTGTGCGCTTCGCTTTATATCCATCACTATGTGGCTAAATATTTAAGTTGCTGACAACACCACTCTTATTGGTCGAATGGTGATGTTGAATCGACATATAGGAAGGAGACTGTAAATCTGATGAATAGCGCCATGACGACAACCTCTCACTCAATGTCAGCAAAACCAAAGAGCTGATTATTGATCACAGGAGGAGGCGACCGGATGTGCATGACTTAGTCCCCATTAGGGGATCAGAGTGGAGAGGGTCAACTTTAAGTTCCTTGGCGTTATATCAGAGGATCTGTCCTGCAACCAGCACATAACAGCCATCACAAAGAAGGCCATGAGAGCAGCCCTGCTTTCTTAGAAGTTTGCAAGAGTGTTACTGACTGGTTACATCACAGCCTGGTGTGGAGACACCAATGCCCTTGAATGGAAAAGCCTACAAAAGGTGGTGGATACGGCCCGGTCCATCACAGGTGAAGCCCTCCCCATCAATGAGCACATCTATAAAGAGAGCTGCCACGAGAAAGCACCATCTATCAGCAAGGACCCCCTCCATCCAGGCATGCTGTCTTCTCATTGCTGTTATTGAGAAGGAGATACAGCAGCCCTAGGTCCCACACTATTAGGTTCAGGAACGCTTATTACCCCTCAATCATCAGGCTCCTGAACCAGCGTGAATAACTTCATTCATCTCAAATCTGAACTGGTTCCAGAAGTTATAGACTAACTTTCAAGGACTCTACAACTCAAGTTGTCTATTATTTATACATTTTTTAATTTGGACAGTTTGCTACTTTTACACATTGCTTGTTTCTTAGTCTTCCTTTGTGTGGGGACTTTAATTGATTTGCTTGTATTCTTTTGTTCTTTTGTGAATGCCTGCAAGAAAATGCACCTCAAGGTCATATATGGTGATGTACGTGTACTTTGAAAATAAATTTACTTTGAACTCTGAATCTAATCAGTTTAAATTGCTTTGACAATGTGAGAAGAATAGGCAATTACATCCTTCCATCATTTGAATCACAGCAAACCTGCACGTAATTCCACCTGCCTTATAACTCCATATCCACATGTATTTAAAGCTGAAGGTGGTATTCCAGATAGTCTGACCAAGGCTCTATAAAACTGAAGAATTGCTTCCTGCTCTAGCTCTGTCAGCTTTCCAGAGCAAAAGTCATTCATTTAACTTCTTAGACAGCATTTGTGCCTGTTTAGCAGCTTTACACAATCTTCTCTATGAACATAACTGGTATACGGTATAGTACCTAATTCTTCATTAGCTGCCAAAGAACAGCTTTAATGGAGTTTCCAAACTTTAAACCAAGTTTGAACTACAGTACATTTCAGCACAGATATGATGAGAAATTGAGATCACAGGGGACCAACAGTTTTCTTCTAATGAACTGAATGATTAGCTTTGGCAGAACCATTTTGCAATGACCACTAATCTTTAAACTCCAGATGAAGGGACCTCAAGTGTTCAGTTCTCCCAAATGCTCTTTCTCCAGTTTGAAGTCAAGGGCAAGAGATTTTCACGAGTCAGTGAGGATGCTGATCATGTCTGCCTGATTATCTCTTGCATGGAACAGTTTAGAATAGAAAAGGTGTCGGTCATGTGAATGGCATGGCCTGTCCATCAGAGATGAATGGGTTTAAAAGAGGATGCATATTTCACCTTGCTTATCCTGTCAGTGGCTTTATAGGTTTTCACGAAGGTTGCATTGGGAGGACCTCTGAGTTGCTTGACGGGGGTAGTCTATGTCCCAGAGTCTGATAGGAGGACTGGAATCACTGCTGCCCAACATATGGGGGTTGTGATGTATTCTCAAACATGCTTCTTCTATAGCTGGGCTAAGGCTTTATTGGTGTTCTGAAGGAGATGAGGAATTTCAACATTGACGTTTGCTTTCATTCAGACCTGTCCACTGTGATATGGAGAGCAGCTCATATTTTCCAGCATCTCAGTGTGAACTTCTATTACAGCCATCACAAAATAATCTGCAGATGCTGGGGTCAAAGCAACACTCACAACACGCTGGAGGAACTCAGCAGGTCGGGCAGCATCCGTGGAAAAGATCGGTCGACGTTTCGGGCTGGAACCCTTCGTCAGGACTGTAGGGGGAAGGGGCAGAGGCCCTATAAAGAAGGTGGGAGGAGGGTGGGAAGGAGAAGGCTGGTAAGTTCCAGGTGAAAAACCAGTAAGGGGAATGATAATGATGCCCTCACCCGCATCTCCTCCATTTCCCACACTTCGGCTCTCACCCCATCCTCCCGCCACCACAACAGGGACAGAGTTCCCCTTGTCCTCACCTACCACCCCACTAGCTCCCGGATCCAACACATTATCCTCCGCAACTTCCGCCACCTTCAACAGGACCCCACCACTAAGCACATCTTTTCATCTCTACCCCCCTCTGCCTTCCGCAGGGATCGGTCCATCCGCGACTCCCTGGTCCACATGTCCCTCCCCACGGATCTCCCACCTGGCACTTAACCCTGTATGCGCAAGTGCTCCACCTGTCGCTACACCTCCTCTCTTGCCACCATTCAGGGCCCTAAACAGTACTTCCAGGTGAGGCAACACTTCACTTGTGAGTCTGTTGGGGTCATCTATTGCATCTGGTGCTCCCGATGCGGCCTCCTCTACATCGGTGAAACCCGACGCAGATTGGGGGACCGCTTCGTCGAGCACCTCCGCTCCGTCCGCCAAAACAGGATCTCGCAGTAGCCACCCACTTCAACTCTGCTTCCCACTCCCATTCAGATATGTCCATACATGGCCTCCTCTACTGCCGTGATGATGCTAAACTCAGATTGGAGGAGCAACACCTCATATACCGTCTAGGTAGTCTCCAGCCCCTTGGTATGAACATAGAATTCTCCAACTTCCGGTAATTCCCTCCCCCTCCCTTCCCCTATCCCTATGTCACTCTGCCCCCTCCCCCAGCTGCCTATTACTTCCCTCATGGTTCCGCCTCCTTCTACTACCCATTGTGTTTTCCCCTATTCTTTTTTCCCCTTTCCTGCCTATCCCCTCCCTGCTTCCCCTCCCCCACCCCTTTATCTTTCCCTTTACTGGTTTTTCACCTGGAACCTACCAGCCTTCTCCTTCCCACCCTCCCCCCACCTTCTTTATAGGGCCTCTGCCCCTTCCCCCCACAGTCCTGACGAAGGGTTCCGGCCTGAAACGTCGACCGATCTTTTCCATGGATGCTGCCCGACCTGTTGAGTTCCTCCAGCGTGTTGTGAGTGTTTCTATTACAGGCAGTCAACTGGTAGAATACCTTTGCTTCATGCATGTTGAGAGGAAAGCACATTCTCAGTAAACAAATTTCTGTGGAGTTTAAAAGTGTAGAATGTGTCTTCACATGTTGAAGTTCATCACCATAGCATTATGTTTCTGGAGAGGCTAATCATCCAGCTTATTAAAAGAAAACGTGCCAACGCTGACTACAGGTTGGCTTCTTAATTCAAGCGTGGGTAAGATTAAGCAGAGGAAGTTGCTGTGCCAACCCCTGGTTAAACCATATCCAGAGAACTATGAGGAGGTCTGAGCCCTAAACCTGAGGAAGGGCCTTTCATCCTTGTAGGGAATACAGCAAAGATTTACCAGAAGTGTAAAATTATGAACGCCAGCATTAATGATCAGTGCCATTCTTTGCAGATATGATTTTCACTTTGCTTAGAATCCATTTTGCACATACTTTTTATTCATCTAGTAGACTCAAAGTATTGAGTGCAGGAGCATGGAATGTTATGTTGAAGTATAAGACCATAAGACATAGGAGCAGATTTAGGCCATCTGGCCCATCGAGTCTGCTCCGCCATTCAATCATGACTGATCCTTTTTTTCCTCCTCCTCAACCCCAGTTCCCGGCCTTCTCCCTGTAACCAATCAAGTACCCATCAATCTCTGCCTTAAATACACCCAACGACCTGGCCTGCACAGCTGCATGTGGCAACAAATTCCACAAATTCAGCACCCTTTGGCTAAAGAAATTTCTCCGCATATCTGTTTTGAAAGGGTGCTCCTCTATCCTGAGGCTGTGCCCTCTTGTCCTAAACCCTCCCACCAAGGAAAACATCCTTTCCACATCTACTCTGTCTAGGGCTTTCAACATTCAAAAGGTTTCAATGAGATCCTCCCTCATCCTTCTGAATTCCAGTGAGTAGAAACACAGAGCCATCAAACGTTCCTCGTATGATAACCCTTTCATTCTTGGAATCATCCTTATGATCCTCCTCTGGATCCTGTCCAATGCCAGCACATCTTTTCTAAGATGAGGGGCCCAAAATTGTTCTCAATACTCAAGGTGAGATCTCACCAGTGCCTTATAAAGCCTCAGCATCACATCCTTGCTCTTGTATTCTAGACCTCTTGAAATGAATGCTAACGTTGCGTTTGCCTTCCTCACCACCAACTCAGCCTGCAAGTTATCCTTTAGGGTGTTCTGCCCAAGAACTCCCAAGTCCCTTTGCATCTCAGATTTTTGGATTTTCTCCCCATTCAGAAAATAGTCCGCACATTTATTTCTACTACCAAAGTGCATGACCATGCATTTTCCAACATTGTATTTCATTTGCCACTTTCTTGCCCATTCTCTTAATCTGTCTAAGTCCTTCTGCATCCTACCTGTTTCCTCAACATTACCTGCCTTTCAACCAATCTTCGTATTATCTGCAAATATGGCCACAAAGCCATCCATTCCATCATCTGCAGAGCACCACTCGTCACTGGCAGCCAACCAGAAAAGGATCCCTTTATTCCCACTCGCTGCCTACTACCAATCAGCCAATGCTCTAACCATGTTAGTAATTTTCCTGTAATACCATGGGCTCTTAACTTGGTAAGCAGCCTCATGTGTGGCACCTTGTCAAAGGCCTTCTGAAAGTCCAAATATACCACATCCACTGCATCCCCTTTACCTATCCTACTTGTAATCTCCTCAAACAATTCCAACAGGTTTGTCAGGCAAGATTTTCCCTCAAGGAAACCATGCTGACTTTGTACTACCTTGTCCTGCGTCACTAAGTACTCCATCACCTCATCCTTATAAGACTTTGGTGAGGCCTAATTTGGAGTATTGTGTACAGTTCTGGTCACTTACAGTTGAAGTCAGAAGTTTACATACACCTTAGCCAAATACATTTAAACTCAGTTTTTCACAATTCCTAGAAAACATTCCCTGTTTTAGGTCAGTTAGGATCACTAATTTATTTTAATAATGTGAAATGTCAGAACAATAGTAGAGAGAATGATTTATTTCAGCTTTTATTTCTTTCATCACTTTCCCAGGTCAGAAGTTTACATACACTTTGTTAGTATCTGGTAGCATTGCCTTTAAATTGTATAACTTGGGTCAAACATTTTGGGCAGCCTTCCACAAGCTCACAGTAAGTTTCTGGAATTTTGTTCCATTCCTCCAGACAGAGCTGGTGTGACTGAGTCAGGTTTGTAAGCCTCCTTGCTTGCACACATTTTGTCAGTTCTGCCCACAAATTTTCTATTGGATTGAGATCAGAAAGTGATGTCAAGTCCGGTTCATCCTTGGGAGCAATTTCCAAACGCCTGAAGGTACCACATTCATCTGCACAAACAATAGTACGCAAGTATAAACACCATGGGACCACGCAGCCGTCATACCACTCAGGAAGGAGACGCATTCCGTCTCCTAGAGATGAACGTACTTTGGTGTGAAAAGTGCAAATCAATCCCAGAACAACAGCAAAGGACCTTGTGAAGATGCTGGAGGAAACAGGTAGACAAGTATCTATATCCACAGTAAAACGAGTCCTATATTGACATAACCTGAAAGGCTGCTCAGCAAGGAAGAAGCCACTGCTCCAAAACCACCATAAAAATGCCAGACTACAGTTTACAAGTGCACATGGGGACAATGACTTTACTTTTTGGAGAAATGTCCTCTGGTCTGATGAAACAAAAATTGAACTCTTTGGCCATAATAACCATCGTTATGTTTGGAGGAAAAAGGGTGAGGCTTGCAAGCCGAAGAACACCATCCCAACTGTGAAGCATGGGGATGGCAGCATCATGTTGTGGGGGCGCTTTGCTGCAGGAGGGACTGGTGCACTTCACAAAATAGATGGCATCATGCGGAAGGAAAATTCTGTGGATATATTGAAGCAACATCTCAATACATCAGCCAGGAAGTTAAAGCTCAGTCGCAAATGGGTCTTCCAAATGGACAATGACCCCAAGCATACCTCCAAATTTGTGGCAAAATTGCTAAAGGGCAACAATGTCAATTTATTGGAGTGGCCATCACAAAGCCCTGACCTCAATCCGATGGAAAATTTGTAGGCAGAACTGACAAAGCGTGTGCGAGCAAGGAAGCCTACAAACCTGACTCAGTTACACCAGTTCTGTCTGGAGGAATGGAACAAAATTCCAGAAACTTACTGTGAGCTTGTGGAAGGCTAACCAAAACGTTTGACCCAAGTTAAACAATTTAAAGGCAATGCTACCAAATACTAACAAAGTGTATGTAAACTTCTGACCTACTGGGAAAGTGATGGAAGAAGTAAAAGCTGAAATAAATCATTCTCTCTACTATTATTCTGACATTTCACATTCTTAAAATAAAGTCGTGATCCTAACTGACCTAAGACAGGGAATGTTTTCTAGGATTAAATGTCGGGAATTGTGAAAAACTGAGTTTAAATGTATTTGGCTAAGGTGTATGTAAACGTCTGATTTCAACTGTACCTACAGGAAATATGTAAATAAGGTTGAAAGAATACAGAGAGAATTTACAAGGATGTTGCAGGTGTGGAGGATCTGAGTTGTAAGGAAAGTTTAAATAGGTTAGGACTGTATTCGTTGGAATGTAGAAAATTGAGAAGAAATTTGATAGAGGTGTACAAAATTATGAGGGGTATAGATAAGCTTTTTCTGCTAATGTTGGGTGGGACTACAACTAGAGGTCATGGGTCAAGGATGAAGGTGAAAAGTTTAAGTGGAATATGAGGGGAAATTTCTTCACTCAGAGCAATGAGAGTGTGGATTGAGTTGCTAGTGCAAGTGGTATATGCAAGCTCACTTTCAATGTTAAAGAGAAGTTTGGATAGGTACATGGATGGTAGGGGTATGAACGGCTATGTCAGGTCGATGGGAGTAGGCAGTTTAAATGACTTAGCATAAACTAGTTGGGCTGAAGGGCCTGTTTCTGTGCTGTAATTTTCTAGGACTCTCTGACTCTAGTTGAAATAGTGAAGTTGTGAATTGCCGTGCAGTATTTCAGAAAAATCGTTTAACTTTTACCAGCAGGGGGCATGTCTGTAATAGGGCAGAACATTAAAATAGACTGTTCTTTTGAATTCTTATCCAATGACAAAGATTTTTATGACAGTGCACTGACTTCATACAATGTTTCTTCTCTGCTGGAGAAACATTTGTTATTCAATACTTTGTCTTCCTGTCGTGTAGGGCTTCTGTTGCTCGGGATGTAAATTGTATGTTAATCCAGCTGCTACTCTGAATAAATTTCAAAACTATCATTGTTTGCTCTGCAAAGACAAGGATATAAGAGGAAATGTGATTGAAAAAGACAAAGAGTTGTATTTATATGGCTCCTTTCACCACCTCGGGTCATTACAAAATCAATGAAGTAATTTTGAAATGACTGTAATCTGTAGCATCACAAATGACAAGAATTCATGAAGTTTCCTCTGTATTCATATGGGTGCCACCATCAACTAGTTTAAATGTAACTACAGGGTGGAAACAGAGAGGCGAGTCCACCATTTTTATTTTAAATCCTATTTTGAAATGCTTCCTTTCTTGTTAATGCAGTTGCACAGCTTTGCCACTGAAATAACAGATTGAACACTTTCAATAATTGAATTCTTACCTGTGTCCCAGCAATTAATGTTTTCAGGAATATTCTCCAGTTCATACTTTCGCACAGGTGAGTCAGCTTAAAGAGTAGTTCTTTCAGTGGAAACAGAAATCTCTGGACATTGATTTCTGACTAACGTTGATCCTTATTACTTGGTCAATTTCATATTTCTGTTCATGGAATGCAAGGAGAGAAGCTATAACATCTCCTATATTACAAAACAGCCAATGTTAGATGTAAAACACTTTAGAACCGCCTGATTCTGTGATAGTTGATAATAGAAATCTTTGCTCTTTACTGAGAAGGAATCTTGCTTAGAATATTTATTGGGGTAGCAATTCTGATAAAACAATGAATTGATATTTATCCAAATATTCCACCTTTCTGTTCAGTTGCAGGTTGCGGTTTTAAAAAAAGACGTGAACAGCTTGAGACAATGGTGGGTATAGCATCCAGACCAGCTCTGGATATATACGTCAGTTCACAAATGGTGAAAGTCTTGACAAATAAATATAGGCGTGCAGTATGTTTCATTTTGTCATTAATTATGGGTTTGTAAATATATGAGGGAAATAAGTCATAGTATGTACATTTCCTTAAAACTGTTATAATAAATCTAGCATATTGGAAATCCTACATCGCATTATGTTCGAAATACATTGAAAAATATTAAATCCGGTAAATTTGACGTATGTCAGTCAAATAATGATGGTGGGCTAAGAAACTGCATTCTTTTTATTTTTTTCCAATGTATTGCAGAAAGCAAAAAGGTAAAAATTGACAGGTACAAATGGTAACAGGACAATCTTTCTAAAATTCTTCATCATAAAATGAAGGCATCTGAATTTATTTTAGACACTGATCATAATTTTTGAGAAACATCCATTATGTATTTTGCATTTTAACAGGCACAGTGTTCCATGCTCTCAGTGGTATTTTTCTTACCTTCTTGACGTCATTGTGCTTTGCAGAAGTTACCATGGAAATGACCAATCACCCCAGAGAAATGCCTAGTCGAAGGATAGCACAGATTTTTGCCTTATTTGGTTTAATGTCTTTAAAATTCATTATATTTTAATGGGATTATTACTCTGCTGAGAACAAGTTGTCTTGTTCATATTTTAAAACGTATCTTCAAACTTGCAGGTTGGCATAGAATGCCATAAAGAAAATTAGAGTAGAATAATGTAGAATATTGTCAAAAACTCAACCATTGTCAACTTTTTTAAAATACAGTACAATTATTTAAACACTACATCATTCTTATCCAGCTACACTTTTAAAATCCATTTTAGTTTTCTCTTGGTTTTGTTCCATCTGGCTTTGTACCATTTTTCAGTAAATAACTAGTTGTTCAGCTCTCTGTCCCTAACCCAGCACCCCTTCTGAAGCCACTCTGTATCTGACTGATAGATGAGATGTGGTCCAAGATGACCAGCACACAGACTCCACTACCCCCCCACCCCCTTTATATAGCAGGATGCTGGATCCTATTTGGCATTATTCCTATGGCACAATTGAGGTCAGAAACCTACTTCGAAGAGTAAATGTGCACAAATTAGTACCTTATCTCATGACAAAGAATTGTCTTTTTACCAATTATAGCACAACACTAAGCTTCCATGAAAAGAGCATTAAAGAGAATGCAGTCTAGGTTCTCATCTCTTTTATGCAAGCCCTGTGAATAATGACTCCTGTGGTGGAAAATGTGTTGCTGTGAACTCACAGTACGTTTATCAGAAATGAACAAAGGTTATCCAGTAAAAATGCAGACAGTTTGAAAGCAGGCAGGGTACCTGTTCAAACCTCTGAAGCTATTTATAGAAACAGCTGCTGCTTTATCTGGAATCAAAAGCTATTGTGTTCTATTTTTTGAACAGAGTAAGCTGCTTAAAGGGAAAATAATTTTTAAAAATGGATCGAAAAATTCACAGTGAATGTTATGTTAGAAAATATGAGATTTATGTGTCCAAAATTAAATAATAGAAAATTATTTCAAGTTAAAAAATACTTATATTTATTTTGGTGCTTTCTCAACAAATAATTTGATTTCTAATGTAGGATTAATTGTAATTTATGATATGAAAGTTTCTTATTATAATGCCTTTAATCCCATTAAAATTATTTTAAACCATATAATATGTTATTTAATTTTAAAATGAGGATTATTTTGCAATTGGCAATTTAGTTTATACTTTAGTTTAACTTATGACAAATTAATAAACATCACATTTCAATACAGCTGAAAAGGTTGTGAAATATGCATTAAAGTATTAGTTCAGCATTCTGCAGTTTTTTAAAAAATTGAGTACCACATATTGCACATGGGTGAAGATCTTTGTTACTTTGCTATTAAACTATATCATTCATACAAGCAGTATTAATCTACAAATATGCACAAAGCAAAGTGGAAGTTTAGTCACTGATAGGTTTGTTTTCACTAATGGACGAACTGAAAATTGTTCATTCTATGTCACCTCCACGCCAGGACCAAGATCAGCTGAACCTCGGTAGGTAAACTGTATTACCTAGTGGGGTGGCGGGAGGATGGGGTGAGAGCAGATGTGCGTGAAATGAGAGAAATGCCACCCCACTAGGAATAGGGTTCCCCTTGTCCTCACCTACCACTCCACCAGCCTCCAGGTCCGACATATAATTCGCCATAACTTCCGCCACCTCCAACGGGATCCCACCACCAAGCACATCTTTCCCTCCCCCCATCCCTTCTGCTTTCCACAGGGATTGCTCCCTATGTGACTCCCTTGTCCATTCGTCCCCCCATCCCTTCCCACCGATCTCCCTCCTGGAACTTATCCTTGTAAACAGAACAAGTGCTACGCATGCCCTTACACTCCCTCCCTCACCACCATTCAGGAGCCAGACTGTCCTTCCAGGTGAGGCGACACTTCACCTGTGAGTCGGCTGGGGTGATATACTGCATTCGGTGCTCCCGATGTGGCCTTCTATATATTGGTGAGACCTGACGCAGACTGGGAGGCCGTTTCGCTGAACACCTAAACTCTGTCCGCCAGAGAGAGCAGGATCTCCCAGTGGCCACACATTTTAATCCCACATCCCATTCCCATTCTGATATGTCTATCCACGGCCTCCTCTACTGTAAAGATGAAGCCACGCTCAGGTTGGAGGAACAACACCTTATATTCCGTCTGGGTAGCCTCCAACCTGATGGCATGATCATTGACTTCTCTAACTTCCGTTCATGCCCCTCCTCCCGTTCTTACCCCATCCGTTATTTATTTATTTACTTTTTTCCCCTTTTTTCTCTCTCTTTTCTCTCCCCCGTCCCTCTCACTATAACTCCTTGCCTGATCTCCACCCTCTGGGGTTCCCTCCCCTTTTCTTTCTCCCTAGGCCTCCCGTCCCATGAACCTCTCCCTTCTTCAGCCTTGTATCCCTTTTGCCAATCAACTTTCCAGCTCTTAGCTCCATCTCTCCACCTCCTGTCTTTTCCTATCATTTCAGATCTCCCCCTCCCCCTCCCACTTTCAAATCTCTTACTATTTCTTCTTTCAGTTAGTCCTGACGAAGGATCTCGGCCTGAAATGTCGACCTGTACTTCTTCCTATAGATGCTGCCTGGCCTGTTGCGTTCACCAGCATTTTGTGTGTGTTGCTTGGATTTCCAACATCTGCAGATTTCCTCATGTTTCGATGTATATGAGATTTCATCACCACCTTTAGTGCACCAGCAGTCAAGATGTTTGAAGATCAAGAATTCATGGTACAAAGCAAATGGTATATCAGACAGCAATGACTCCTGCTCCCATAAATTCTTCTGAGACTTAGACTGTCTATTGTAAGCACTAGATAATGGAGAGATACTCCCAAAGCTATTTCTACTAAAGGCTCAAAATCCACTGGCAAAATAAGCCAATTAACATCAAAAACAAGAAAAAATCTACAGATGCTGGAAAACCCGAGCAACACACACAAAATGCTGGAGGAACTCAGCAGGACAGCCAAAGGGTTTCGGCCCAAAATGTCAACTGTACTTTATTCCATAGATGCTACCTGGACTACTGAGTTCCTCCAGCATTTTGTGTGTGCTGCACACATCAGCCTCTTCTCCCAGGCAAACAGCTTTAACCTTTCCATCAATGAGAAGCTCACATCAGAATCGTGCCGAGCCACACTTTATTTTCAGCTTGGCTATGAGAAGTGATTTCAAAACTCACTGAGAAAATGATTCAAGGATGTCCTCAAACCTTCTTGAAAAAATGTGTGTGTCCAACAATTCTTGGAAAGAGCATTCAGATTGACATTAAAAGCTTCAGGGTAAAATGTCAGGAGTAAACTAAAGATCACCCCAAATGATGAGCAAGTGGGCAAGTATTTTGTGGTGGGCAAGTATTTTGTGGTGGGCAAGTATTTTGTGAGTGAACTACCTCACAAAATACTTGCCCACCCATCCTGTGAATAAGCTCCCCGTTGGTTGTGTAGTTTATGACTGCCACACTTGGCTTATTTAGCCACTACAGATTCTATAGAACTGGAAGGAAAAGAAGTCAACTTTCGTTCCAAAGAGTTTCGAAGCACTTTAGCCCTAAACAATATGTTTTTTTTATACTGGTTTGCCTTTATTTTATTTAGACTTAAACTAAATTTAATTTCATTCTTTTTTTTTTGAGGGACAATATGTGTTCAACATGGTTGTTGTAGAGTTTCAGCTAAAGGGACCTGTCACATATCTAGTAGCTCAAATATGAGGCATTAAGCAGGAGATTAGGAGCTTTATGATTCCATTATTCCATTGCATACTTCTGAATATTCCTATTAGTAGAATTATTTAATCAGTCCCCATCAGTGATAAACATCAACAGGAAAAATGGAAACAAGACATTTAAATAATATATATTTTTTGCCTGAAACGCACACATCAATGCCTCTTACTTCTAATGCAACAAACTGAACTGTATCTAGTTGTGATGCTTTTTCTTAATAAAGACAAACTTAGCATGGGTTTAATACTAGTACATTTTACTTACCGAATGCTGTTCAATGCTGAACATGTGCGAACAGCTCACCAACATCACTTCTGGGGTCTGGGGTGAATTACCCACATTGCCCACTGGGAGTTGAAGTTCCTTATTATAAACATACATAGTAACACATCTTTCTTTAAAGAAAAACAAACAATATTATGTCCCCATAAACCTGCAAAGATGTGTATTTTAACTTCAATTGTAATGAGCAAGTATAGTCTCACATTCATTCATCAATTTTCAATCAGTCTCTGAGGTGGACTGATGATCGTGTTTGTTCAGCTATTTGTTTCTACAGGTGTATTGCTCTCACTTGTTGCATTAGTGTTAGTGTCTTTCTGAGAACACTGATCAACATGTTCATTTTTTACATCTGCTGGCCCCTTTGTGTACTGACAGGGGATGTATCACAGCTATGGGTTGGAGCTTGTGGTCATAAGTCCTTCTCAGAGGTGACTGTTAGCTCACCTAGACCCGGTAAGAATGTGGAGCTCATTCTTCTTACACATACCCTTGCATGGACCATGTGCCAGAATTGTGATCTCAGATTTGCATTTGATCTCCAAGCTTCAGGGCTGTTAAGCTTTTGCAGTCTTGTCGTGATACTGTTTCTGTATTTCTCTCCCTTTCCCTTTAGCCAATTTGACCTTGTGTGCTCCTTGAGGTGTCAACAGGTTTTTGTGCACTGGAAGGTTAGTGTGTATGTGTTGACCCTTCAGCATTTGGGCTGGTGAAAGGCCAATGTGCAGTGGCACCCTTCTGTAAATCACTGGAATTTTGTGGAAATCCTCTTGTTCATCTTGCTCTTACTTCATGAAGCCCTTCACTACCTTGACCAAACTATCCGGTAGGCCATGAGATTTTGCGAGATGTGGGCTTGAGATTATATGTTGTAAACCCTTAATCATTGACAAAGGACTCAGCTTAAAAATTGTGGACCATTGCCTAGCATTACTTTACATGGAATTCCATGCCTCACAAACACAATCTTCAGGCAGGTGATGACTGCTTTGCTGGATGTTGATTGCAGCATTGCAACCTATGGGTAATTGTAAAAGTAGTCTGTTACAGCAATACGACTCTTTCCATTCCAATCAGACAGATCCACTCCAATTTTGAAGTACAGCCTGTCTGGTACAGGATGTGGTGTAAGCGGTTCTGCTTGCTGATTTGGTCTATAGGTAAGGCATATTCCACATGAAGCTAAGGTCTTGGTTCATTCTTGGCCAGTACATCACTTCCTGAGCCCTATGTTCACATTTTTCCTCACCAAGGTGCCCTTTGTGTATCTTCTGGAGCATTTCCTTGAATCTAGAGTCACAAACCTGTTCCTTTTGAAGACCATATCTTTCACTACTGACAGTTCAGCTCTGCATGCCCAGTAATACCGAATGCACATTGGACACTCATTCTTAGCTGCTGGCCATTCTTTCTGTAATGTCTCTTTGAGTACTTTCATTGCTTCATCTGTCCCTGCTGCTGTCCTAATCTTCCCTGTTCTATCGGGAGATAGTGGAATGGAGGTGACAATCATGTCAACATAGCCCTGTATATCAGCATTAATCTCTTGTTGACTGCTCAAGACAGTGCACCAGCATATATTTTCCCGATGTTTCAATCATCTTCATGTCATATTTCTGCAGCCTTATCAACATGCGCTGTATCCACATGGGATAGTCATTCAGTGGTTTGGACAGAATAGAGACCAGTGGTTTATGATCTGTCTCCACTTCAGAAGCTTGTCCATAGATGTACTGATAGAATCTTTGGCGAAAAGCTCTGCTCTGTGTGTGGTTAGCTTCCTTACTTGTTACGGCCCTTCATGCACAGGCCACAGGTTGTTATGGGTCATCATGCTGCTGCAGTAGTACTGCTCCAAGGCTTTGCCGGGACACATGAGCTGAGATCCCAGTACACACCTCCGGATCATAAAACTTAAGCACGGGCTCTTCAGTTGGGATTTTTTTCAGCCTCTGGAAACACTTTGCTCATGAGACCAAATCCACTCATTTCACTGCTCAAGGAGTAACCTCAGTGGTGCTGGCACAGTAGACAGTTGAGGGATGAACTTAGCCAGGTAAAGTACTATCCCCAGGAAATGTCTCATCTCCTCTTTGGTTTGGCGCCCACCATGTTTGCAATGGCTGATGTCTCTCTTGGGTCAGGCTTCACTCCCTCATCTGATATGACATCTCCCATGAAAGCCAGTGTCTTAACACCAAACTCACATTTCTCTTTATTTAATTTCAAATTGACATTCTGTGTCACGTCAAGCACCTGTCTCAGTTGTGCATTTAGTTCATCCTTGAGGCATCTCAGGTGATGATGTCATCTATCATAGTCTCAACACCAGGTGTGCCCTCAAAGATCACGTGGATGTTGTTATGGTAGATGTCTGGTGTGGACAGGATCCCATACAGTAGCTGATAAAAGTGTTATCTTCTCTGTTGTGTGTTAAAAATGCACAGTCTTGAACTTGTCTCATTAAGCTTCATCTGCCAAAACCCAGATGACATGTCGAGTTTGCTAAACTACTTGGCCCCTGCAAACCAGGACATGATCTCCTCCTGTGTTGGCAATTTAAAGTGCTCTCTCTTGATGGCTTTATTGAGATATCTTGGGTCTAGACATACCCGCAATGCTCCTGTTTTCTTTTGTGCAATGACCAGTAGGATCACTTAATCTGTTGATTCTACAATACTCTGTAAGACATTTATCTGTTCCATGCGTGCTAGTTCTTGTTTGAGTTGGTCTCTTAGTGGAAACGAAACTTTCCTGCATGCATGAACAATAAGAGTTACTGTCTCATTTACATGAATCTTGTGTACACAAGATAAGCATCCGAGACTCTCAAAGACGTCTGTGTACTCTTCCATGAGAGTTGTATGGTCATCTTTGGTCTATGAAGCCACTACGTAAAATCATTTTAACAGGTTCAGCTTTTCACATGCACTAAGACCTAATACTGGCTGTACTTTCTTATCTACAATCAGTAGCTGTGCCTTTAGGTGCCGCTACATTTGCTGTTTACTTCTGCGCATGTGGTTTCTACTGCCCTACATATAGTCACAGCCTTTTCCTGTGTCAAATCTTTTCACAGGGCAATCTTTGTTTGAGCCCATATCTGGGACTCCACAAACTTTTTTGCCTCTAACTAGTGAGTCTCATGAACCTCCAAATTCACAGGACTTACTCAGTGTGTGAATCCAGACATCTCACCCTGCAAAAACTCATTTCAGGGAGATAGCACCATCAATTTGCGGGAGACTCCCGGAACTTCCGGGAGAGGTGGGATGTCTGCAATAGAGTAGCTCCTTAGCAGCTAGCCAGCTAGTTTAAATAACGTTAGCTATGCTAATGAACGAATCACACCTGTTAAACTCACCTCAACATGTCTTTTACAGTCTTAACCCACCATGGGCAATAGAAAAGTCACTGTTGTAAACAGTGCAGCGAGCAAAACTGTCATTATTTTTGACCCCTATTAGGCAGAGGTACACTCTAGTGTAGTCTGGGGTGAAGTGCCTTTTATATTTTCTTTTTTTGGAACACTCTGCCATAGCGTGTTCTCGCTCTCGCTCGCGCTCTCTCTCTTGCTTTCTCTCTCTCGCTCTCAAAAAAATCGATTTCCGTGACATGGTATATAACTTGTGGGCATCAGGGAGCCACTATTAATATGCGGGAGACTCCCGGAACTTCCGGGAGAGGTGGGATGTCTCGTGAACCTCAGCTAGATATTGGTCAAAGCTAACAGCTTGTTTCCAGTTACAGGGGAAAAAAAATCTCTCAAAAATGATGATTTTACTTATCAGAGTAGCCAATGTTGTGTCTGCCCTGTGCAGCCCTGTGTGTATGGTTTCTACTGCCCTACATATACTCAGCCTTTTCAGTGACAAATCATTTTCAGGGAGTATCCCGTGATCAGTGTATCCAATGTAAAGGGTGTCTCATCAATTTGAAAGCTGTTACAGATGTCCAAAGCATTTTTGCCAATTACATGTAGAAAAAGAGATGCTATAAATTTTTCATCAGCACCTCCCACTCTGCTAGCCACTAAGTATATATTGAATTGTTGTTTGAATTATTTCCGGTTATCCATTAAATTGCCAGTTAATCGGGAGGACTTTGTTTTTCCATGACGGGAATTCTCTGTCTCTCCCCTGAACTTCTCAAGGTGAATTCAGGAACAACGTGGTCTCTCACCTCGCTGGCCAACTTTTCTGTCACTTGTGTGTCATTCTTAGCCTCTCATTGTGCTCCGTGTTCAGACCTCACGCTAACTTCTGACACCATGTTATGTTTGTTCTTAATAAAAGCATGGGTTTAACACTAGAACATTTTATTTACAAAATGCTGTTCAACACTGAGCACAAGCTCACCAATGTCACTTCCGGTTCGGGGCGAACCGCTTGCATTGCCCACTGGGAACTAACATTATTATGTACACACATAATAACACACTAATGTCCTTTCATTTGTGAGAACAGAAGTATCAATTGTCCCTGGTTGGACAGCTGTGACTATCAGCAGCCAAGTGGTTTTTATGTTGGCAAACATTTTATTGTAAGGATTTAGCTCTCCAAATTATGTTTTGGTTTGCATATAGAGTCAAAAATAAATGGTAATAAAATTTAATTATTTCAACAAATATAAAGTTATGTAAATACCCTAGCTTGCTATGAAGGAAATACAGTGGATTCTGGTTAATTAGGATACATTGTGATCAGTACATTTTGGCCCAATTAAGCACTTGCTCCAATTAGCCATAGTTTCATGGAAATAGTTAAAGAGGTATAAAAAGAAAATCTACTGTTTAACTGAGTAACAAATTATGTATTTAAATGAAAATTAGAACAAATTTGAACACTACCAAAACTACTGCAGTACCATAAAACTGTGTATTAGTTCCTAATAATTATCATCAGAGGATTTAATTCAAATAATTCCAATCTGGTCAAGATGGCACCAGTGAACAACAATTCCTTGGACAATATCTTCCACATAGCCAATCTTTTCAATTATTTCAATTTCTTTACCTCTTCTGCTTGTTCTTTTTGGCTTGATTGTGCTTCGGAAACTGCTGGAGCCTACGGAGTGCAGTTTGGAATTTGATTGAATGATCCACCATCCCGGGAGAGGACCGAGAACATGAGCATGAGCTGGCTCGTGGAGAAGACCAGAGATGGGGTGCAGAATCCTGAACGACTCAATTTCAAGGCATCGAGGAAGATTGAACCATTGAAGCGAATGCAGAGGAGGTCAGTGGTTGCTCCCCGCAGAGGCCATGGGGCTGACAGCCGTCGGTAGCTGGGTCAGAGGCATTCAGACCCAGTGTGATGGTCCCTCCTCACAGAAGGACTGAGCATGTGCAGCCACTCTCCTCAATGCTGACGGGGTGTTTTCAAAATTCTGATATTTATGTGATTATTGGATTGTAGGTTATAATGGTCTCTTTCAATTTTTGTGTGCTTTCTTTCTTTTTGCTGATTGGTGGGTGGGAGATATGTTACTTTTTGTGCGGGGAAGGTGTTGGGGACTTAGGGTCTGATGTTCTTGTTGGGTGTTTTTCTTTCTGGGTGATCTGTTAGGCTTTTGGTGTGAGAGAGATGTTGGGGGTTTGATGCTATTGTCACTGTTCTTTTCTGTGAGGGAATTGATCTGTCGGTTTTTTTCTGCGAGGGAGGGGGAGGAGGCTTGGGGTTTGCCAGTTTAGTTCCTTGTTCTTTTTCCTTTTTGTGTGGGAGAGAGATTCATGTCTTTGCTTTCAACAACTCCCATGATTTTTCTGTGGGAAAGGTTTGTTAATGCGGCATGGTCAGGTTTAAAATAGAGTTGCAGGGGATAGGAACTGGAGTGCCTGCCCTTGTGGACACAGATGTTGGAAAGACCTCAGGCAAAGTCAGGAATCAAAAGGTTGAGCATGGTGTGACTAGTGTCATTTTGCATCTATTTCAATGCAAGAAGTGTCGTAGGAAAGGCGAATGAGCTCGGCATGGATCAACACATGGAATTACGATACTGTAGCTATTAGTGAGACTTGGTTGCAGGAGTGGTAGGATTGGCAGCTCAATAATCTGGGGTTCTATTGTTTTAGATGTTGCAGAGCGGGAGGGATTAAAGGAGGAGGGGTGGCGTTATTAGTCAGGGAAAATGTCATTGCAGGGCTCCATCAGGACAGACTGGAGAACTGAATTAGTGAGGCATTATGGGTGGAACTGAGCAATAAAAATTTCCCACATTAATGGGGTTATATTACAGACTACCCAACAATCCTAGGGATTTAGAGGAACAAATTTGTAAAGAGATTGCAGACTGTTGTAAGGAACGTAAGGTTTTTATAGTCGGTGATTTTAACTTTCCACATATTGACTGGGAATCCCAGCTATAAAAGGACTAGATGGGATAGAGTTTGTCAAAGGTATTCACCGAAACTTCCTTCATCAGTGCGTAGAAGTCCCAAAGAGACTTCAGTGTGATTACTGGATCTGCTAATAGGGAATGAGGCAGGGCAGGTGACTGAAGGTTGTGTAGGGGAACACTTTGCATCCAGTGTCCACAATGCCATTAGTTTCAAAGCAAATATGTGGAAAGATAGGTCTGGTCTGTGGGATGAAATTGTAAATTGGAGAAAGGCCGATTATGATGGTATTAGAAATGATCTGGCAAGTGTGGATTGGGACAGGCTGTTTACTGGCAAAAGTGTACTTGATAAGTGGGAGGCCTTCAAAAGTGAAATTTTTAGAGTATGTACCTGTATGTACTTGTATGTGCCTGTCAGAATAAAAGTTAAAGATAATAAGTGTAGGGAACCTTGGTTTTTAAGAGATATTGAGGTCCTAGTTAAAAGAAAAAAGGAGATGCAGAGAAGGTATAGGCAAGCAGGAACAAATGAGGTGCTTTAGAATATAACAAATACAAGAGAACACTTAAGAAAGAAATCAGAAGGGCTAAAAGAAGGCATTAGTTTGCTCTAGCAGGCAAGGCAAAGGGGAATCCTAAGGGATTCTACAGATATGTTAAGAGGAAAAGGTTTGTAAGGGACAAAATTTGTCCTCTGGAAGACCAGATTGTTAATGCATGTGTGGACCAAAAAGAGAAGGGTATGATCTTAAATGAATTCTTTCCATCTTATTTACTCAGGAGATGGCCACAGTGTCTATAGAAGTGAGGCAAAGTTGCATCAACTTCATGGACCCTGTACAGGTTACAGAGCAGGAGGTGTTTGCTATCCTGAGGCAAATTGGGGTGGATAAATCCCCCGGGCCTGACAAGGTGTTCCCTCGCACCCTACAGGATGCAAGTGCAGAAATTGCTGGGCTCCTAGCAGAGATATTTAAATCATCCTTAGCAACAGAGGATTGGAAGATAGCCAATGTTTTTGCTGCTGTTTAAAAATGGGTCTAAACATAAATCAGGAAATTATAGGCCAGTGAGTCTGACATCAGTTGTGGGAAAGTTATTGGAAGTTTAAGGGACTGGATATATATAAGTATTTGGATAGACATGGATTGATTAAGGATAGTCAGTATGGCTTCATGCATGGTAGGTCATATCTAACCAATCTTATAAATTTGTCAAGGAAAGTGGATAAAGGCAAGGCAGTGGATGTTGTCCGCAATGACTTTAGTAAGGCATTTGACAAGGTCCCGTGTGGGAACCTGGTCAAGTAGGTTCAGTCGCTTGGCATTCAGGATGAGGTAGTAATTTGGATTAGACATTAGCTTTGTGGGAGAAGACAGAAAGTGCTAGTAGAGGGTTGCCTCTCTGATTGGAAGCCTGTGACTAGAGGTGTGCCACAGGGATCGGTGCTGGGTCCTTTGTTGTTTGTCGTCTATATTAATGATTTGGATGATAATGTGGTTAACTGGATCTGCAAATTTGTGAGTGACACCAAGATTGGGAGTGTAGTGGAAAGTGAGGAAGGCTATCATGGCTTGCAGAGGATCTGCATCAGTTCACGAATGGGCTGAAAAATGACAGCTGGAATTTAATGCAGACAAGTGCGAGGTTTTGCACTTTGGTAGGATCTTACACAGTGAACAGCAGCGCACTGAGGAGTGTGGTAGAACAAAGGGAACTGGGAATACAGGTCCATAATTCATTGAAAGTGGCATGACTGGAAGATAGGGTCGTAAAGAAAGCTCTTGGCACATTGACCTTCGTAAATCAATGTATTGAGTACAGGAGATGAGATGTTATGTTGAAGTTGTATGAGACATTGGTGAGGCCTAATTTGGAGTACTGTGTGCAGTTTTGGTCACCTATCTACAGGAAAAATGTAAACAAGATTGGAAGAATGCAGAGAAAATTTGCAAGGATGTTGCTGGATCTTGAGGTCCTGAGTTATAAGGAAAGATTGAATAGTTTAGGACTGTATTTTTTTAGAACTTAGAAGACGGAGGAATTTGATAGAGGTATACAAAATTATACCACTGATGTTGGGTGGGACTATAACCAGGGGTCATGGGTTAAGGGTGAAAGACTTGAAGTTTAAGGGGAACATGAGAGGAAACTTCACTCAGGGGTCATGAGAGTGTGGAATGAGCTGCCTGCACAAGTAGTTCATGTGAGCTCGATTTCAATGTTTAAGAGAAGTTTGCATAGATACATGGAGAGTAGGGATATGAAGGGCTCTGCTCCTGGTGCAGGTCAATAGGAGTAGGCAGTTTTGGCATGCATCCGATGAACTGAAGGCCCTGTTTCTGTGCTGTACTTCTCTATGACTGTATTTCATGGCTATCTGGAGAAGATAAATAACAGTTGTATTGTACATGCATACTTTGACAATAAAATGAACCTTTGAAACTTTGATTAATCCAATGTACGCTGCCGTGTTTTTCGATTGTCTGTAAATGAACAATATCAGCGCAGACACCTAATGCAGATGATGGACTGCCTTCAAACAATGCTTTTGACAATTGCTTCCTCCAAATCTTCATTTTCATTGTAACATTCAAGATGATTGTCGATACCTTCAAATACTTCATAATTCGTAACTTGTGAAATAGTGAAATCATTTCATTTTCACTCCTGGCTGTTTCTGGCATCTCCAAGCCTGAATGTTTGAAACAGCAGTGGACAAAATAGTTCTGAATTTTCTTACTGTTTATTTCTCGCCGACTATCAGTAACAAAATTCACTGATTTTTGAACACAAACACAGGCAAGGGATGCTGTTTGAAACCTGTTCACTCTAAACACAGTGTAGTGTCTAACAGCCCACGATGTGCATGCGGCTGATGCTAGATGGAAACTGTTTGGTGACAGCCTCCTGTCTCAATTAAGCAGCAAAGTGTCCCAAATAAACAGAGGGTATCATGGATGTTTTCTCAATTAGCTTTTGTTCTTTAACAATTGTCTCAAATAAATGGCTGCCTCAATTAACCGACTACCCAATTAACTAGAATCCACTGTATTGATTAAAGATAAAGAAATTTGTTGTACTGTTGACTCCAAAATTACAGCCATTCACTGTACAGAAATTCATCCTTACAGAAAAATCATAACTCACAATCCAAACATTTGAGTTAAGGAACGAAAACAGAATGAGAAACATCCATATTAAGACAAATTATAAAGTTTAAAGTAAATTTTATTATCAAACTACATATAGGTCACCAATACAACCCTGAAATTCATTTTCTTGTGGGCATACTCAGCAAATCTATAGAATAGTAACTACAACAGGATCAATGAAAGATCAACCAGAGTGCAGAAGACAACAAACTGTGCAAATGCAAATATAAGTAAAGAACACTAAATAAAGAGAACACGAGATAATGAGATAAAGAGTCCTTAAAGTGAGATAACTGGTTATGGGAACCTTTCAAAGATGGTGTTGAGGTGGCCCGGAACCGTTGACGGTAGGTCTCTGAAGAGATGTTAAATTTGGCCAACAGCGCCTCCCTCAGGTCCATATAACAGTTGGACATCTTCATCCACGGCCGTATAGGCCTCCAGGGCCTTCCCAGTCAGCAGGGGAATTAATCGACAGGGCCACTGGCATGTTTCTGCCATGCGCTCAAAACGTAGAAGGTAATTTTCAATGTCCTCACCTTGTTGATACACTGATATCTTGGGTTCCTTACACTGGACTGCTGGGGATGGCTGTAGGACAGGCTTTTGGGATGCCTCCAGTGAGATCCGCAGGCCCCGGAGCTCTTCTTGGAGAATATCATCTCTCTTCTGCTGGGTGGCTAAAAAGTCCCTGAAGAGATTTACCCCCTCTAGGGTTGAGGGACCCCCTTCCGGCAATGGCCCAGGCTGTAGCTGTCGGGTTTTGGATCTTGCCCCTTGTACCTCTTCCTCTGATGTTGCCTCTGTCTCCCACTCATCCTCATTCTTCATCTGAAGTTGCTGGTTTTGAGACCATAGTTCATTAGAGGGAGAGAGGGAGAGAGGGAGAGAGGGAGAGAGGGAGAGAGGGAGAGAGGGAGAGAGGGAGAGAGGGAGAGAGGGAGAGAGGGAGAGAGGGAGAGAGGGAGAGAGGGAGAGAGGGAGAGAGGGAGAGAGGGAGAGAGGGAGAGAGGGAGAGAGGGAGAGAGGGAGAGAGGGAGAGAGGGAGAGAAAAAAAAAAGAAAGAAGCACCACCCTCAGACTAAACACCAAAGAAAACTAACCCCAAAGCCTTGGTAACCTGAGGCTTATAACTGCTAAGCTGCTCCCCCTAGACCAACCAAAAGCTAATTAATTCAATTATCCAATTAAAGATGGTATCCTCCACCATCAGCCCACCTGTGCAGGTGGCTGCTGCCTCTATATGAGACAGCTCTATGCAGCAGCTCTGTTTCAGACCCAGTGATTATTACAGCTGGGGATGAGTGTTTTACCGAGTGTGCCATGTGCTGTCCATAGTTAGTGACGGGCCTTCGTCACAGTAATTTATGCTAAAAAAATAAAAAGATATATTTTTTCTCAACTCACAATTCTTTACTATGTGCAGATGATATACTTTGTCACTATCGCAATAAGGACCATTTTCTTGGAACAAACCCCCCCCCCCAATTGCCTCATATTTTGGAATAAATCTGCTACTATATGTAAATACCCCTGTATACTTCCCATTTTGTTAAATGGGGTAAGTGCGGGAGTGGGAAACTTTCAACATTTCCTTATTGTGTGCAAAAGATCAACATAGTCAAAGGTATGCATATTTTGTTAAGCAGAATTAACATTCACACTTCTCTCAGAGCAGGGGTCTGCTCAGCTAATGGTTGATGAAAGCTTATTAAAGTCCATATACATGGAGAATACTGGAAACCAGATTTCAGACAGATTTCAAAAATATGCAGAGCATTCTCACACCAAGAGTGTCAGGAGATATGCATAGTTTAAAGTTACGCCATCTATTTCTAATGATTAGTGCTAAAATACTACTAACTTTAAAAATACTGCAAATGTTATTAATTGCTGTCAGAATGAATAAACTATGCAGATCTCCCGACTCTCTGATTTGCAAAGATACACATACAAATCAAAATCTCTTTGAAAATGTTGAGGGAACAATTATCACAGATTGACCATAATTCATGCTGCTTTTACTAGAAGTATGAATTATGATAAAGCCACATTATTATATCAATTATGGCAGGAAAAAAGAAATGCTGGTATATTTCAACTGACTGCAATAATAGTAAATAGCCATAATCGTACCATCAACTGAAGAAGCTACTGAAAACATTTTCATAATAAGCTTAACGTGTGGAAAATGAGTTCCTTTCTTGTCCCTTCAAAGAGGATTTTGACATTTTGTGGGAAGATAGCTTTATCCTTACAAATGTGATCGTAGACAAAGCTTATACACAAATGGAAGCTATTTGACCCATCAAACCTGTACTAGCTTTTTGTTGGAGTGCTCATTATAATCTAATCCCTTGTTCATTCACCACAGCCCTGTGATTTTTAACCTTTTATGAATGTTATTATTAAATCTGCTTCATTGTTCTTTCAGGATGTGCATTCCAGATCATAGCAAATTCAAAGACTGTTTTCTTCAATCACCTCTGGTTTTTTTTTGCCAAATACAGTACATGAAATCAGTATGCTCTGGTGACTTACTGCTTCGACACTGGAAACAGTTCTGTATTTTATCAAATCTGCTCATTATTGCAAAATTCATCAGAAAATCTCATTTTAATCTCATCTGCTCAGAGGAGAACAATCCCAGCTCTTCGAGATAACCTTATCTCAGTAACATTACTCTAAATCTCTTCTGCTCCCTCGATATGCTTCCTATGCTTCCAGCAGGCACAGGAAGAGCTTCTTCCCTGAGGCTGTGACCCTGCTGAACCTCACATCACAGCGCTAAACTGTATTGCATCCGTATTGTACTGTCTCAGTACTTTTATATTTGTGTGCTGTAGCACTTACTTTTTATTCACAGTTATTTTGTAAATAACACTATTCTTTGCATTTCTGGTTAGATGCTAACTGTATTTTATTGGCTTTGTATCTATACTCGGCCAATGACAATAAAGTTGAATCTAATCTAATCTAATCTAATCTAATGTGTCGTTCACTGAAATAAACATGGTACTGAAACTGAGATCTACAACAGTATAGTTAACTTTGCTTTTTATACCATGGTCGAGAAATTGATCTGTTCAATTCATATTGCACTTAAACTGATTTTAAGTGTTAAAGGATCATCATCTTGGTGCAAGTTTATTTATTTTCCATGGGGTGCCATCGTAGCGTAGCGGTTAGTGCGACGCTATTACAGCTCGGGGCATCAAAGTTCAGAGTTCAATCCCTGTAGGTAGTTTGTACATCATCACCGTGGAATGTAGGGGTTTTCTCGGACTGCTCCGGTTTCTTCCTGCAGTCCAGAGACGTATCAATTAGTATGTTAATTATTCATTGCAAATTATCCCATGATTAGGCTAGGACTACACTGGGGGATGCTGGGAGTGAGGCTCAAAGGCGTTTTCTGCACTGTATCTCTAAATTAAAAAAATATAAACCAAATACAGTACTTCCTTTACGGTAAGTGGCATGGCCCTGTAAAAAAGCAACAATAGGGTTTTGTTTCACTCTTGGCACTTAGCCACTGCGCTGTAACATTGACCTTCCATTTCTCAGGGGATTCTGCAGAACTCACACACACAATTGTGGCAAGTGATATTAGTGACAAAATGTCAGAGAGGAGTCAGGAGAGGATGGAAATGACCGTTTTTCACTGACAGAGGCCTCTGGGAAAGTAGAAGAATCGGGTTGATAGGGATAATAAATCAGCCATTCTGAGTGTGTTTGTGTAAATGGTGTGGCTGCTGTTATTGTGGGACAGAAATGTACAGGAGAGAGAAGAAAGAGAGGAGAGCCATTATCCACCAATATTCATACATTGATGAAGAGAGGGCCTAGAAGTTGTTAGGCAGCTGTAAGCTCAGAATGAAGAGCTATGTACCAGCAGGCTCTCACCAGGAGAAAGCTCCTCCCATGCTCAGCCACAACCATTAAGAGCTTACCGTTCTAAAAGGGAGCCTGCAGAATTACATGAGTGCAGTCATGGGATGAAGCCTGAGAAAGCTCTTGGTTCTATAAATCCACTCTTTACTAGTTAAAAGCAAACAAGGTCATTTCCACAGCAGTGAACAGTAAACTGCAAGATGTGACATAAATCAATCAGAACTGCCTGGATGGCCCTGAGGCCAGGAAGTTGGGAGTGACAATGACATTGATATCTCTGGACTTAATTGTCCTGACATGAGTACAAGCTGAGAATTCAGGCCACAGATAGTTGCAGACCTCAATGACATCAGTGTTGGTAAACTTAAGTCTCTGGAGACATTGCTACCTGAAGTGATGGAGACAGGTGCATGGATACCTGTAGATCCTGGCAAATAGGGTCTAAGTGCTTTCTCAATAGTTCTTCAGCACTGGTCTTGACTTCAGTGTGAACTAAAGGAGAGAGGCCAAGCCTCCCACATGTGCTATTGTTATACCCCTGAGGTGCTTAAAATCAATCACCAGTGCCGATGCACAGAAGGCAACCAATGGGAAAGAGCTACTGCATACTTCAAATGGGACAATCGACAACCGGCTCGATGTGTTACCAGGTTCAGATATGGCCCAAGCGCAGAGTGAGAGACACTGAAGCAGGTCGATAGTTCACAGACTTTAATATGAACAGTGTTAGAGGATAAATTAAACAATAAACACTGGGCCAGACAGGGCCATTAACCAAAACTCTCAAAAGGAAAATGAAGCCTACACTGTGGCTGAAAAGAACATCTAAAAATTAAACGAATACTGCTAGTCTTCAGAGTCAGTTGACTTGAATGTCCAATATCTCAGGGAAGGCTGAATGCAAAACAGCATGAAGCGTTGCTATGCTCTGTCCAAGTTTCGACAAGCACTACAACAAGTATGGAGTTAAATACTACCACGATTAAATAATACAGGTTTCCCCCACCATCCGAAGATAGAGCGTTCCTATGAAACGGTTCGTAAGTGTCGTAAAGCGAAGAAGCAATTACCATTTATTTATATGGGAAAATTTTGTGAGCGTTCGCAGACCCAAAAATAACCTACCAAATCATGCCAAGTTACACATAAAACCTAAAATAACAGTAACATATAGTAAAAGCAGGAATGATATGATAAATACACAGCCTATATAAAGTAGAAACACTTTTCCACGATCATTACTGAACTGTTCTCCGTAGCGAAAATCTCACGCAAGCGCCGTCGGCAAGAACACTCTCTCCAGTAACCTTTAAGCTATGAAGCTGCCAAATCATACCAAATAACACATAAAAATACACAGCCAATATAAAGTAGAAATAATGTATGTACAGTGTAGTATCACTTACCGGACGGAATTGGTTCAGCGCCGAGCACACTGATGAAGGTGTGTTAGACTGAGTCGTTGCAGGTTGGCTGGTGCAGTGGCCCCTACCCTCCAGGCCGCCGAGCGATACATTGCCGCAAAGCATGCAGGAATGCAGTGGTAGCCGGGAGGCACACAGCACATCTTTAAGAAAAAAGCCGAAATAAACGTGCTAATTAATTAGGTGCCGCCTGGCACGTAATTGTCGGTCCAGATCAGTGCCGATTTCCAATTGCGTCGTCTCTGGTCTGGGCCGAAAATTACACGTCAGCGGCACCTAATTAATCAGCATGTTTATTTCAGCTTTTTTCTTAAAGATGTCCTGTGTGCCTCCTGGCTACCGTTGCATTCTCCGCGAATCGGTATCTGTCCGTGGCCTGCGGGTTGGGGTGGTGGGACACTGGGGTGTCATCTCGTCGTCTGTTTCCATTAGAGCAGGCAGCTCATTTTCTATCTCTGCCCGCCTCGATGTCAAAGGTCGAGGTTTGTCATCTGCTGTGGCTGATGTGGAAGGCTTGCTTGCCTGCTGAGCCTCATGTATTTTTCTATCACACAGTTCTTTGTAAGCACTCAAACCATCCTGCAAAAATCCCCTAAACGACGTACCCTTTCAAAATTAAAGTCATACTTTATCATTACTCATTTAGTTTCGATTGTTATCCTTTTTTCTTCCAATTGCATCAGCTCTTCATCTGTCAGTTCTTGGTGATGGGATGCCAAAACCTCTTCAACATCATGTTCATCAGCTTCCACAAGCCAAACTCACGTTGTCCTTACTTTGTTCACCACGATCAAAACGCTTAATTATGTCTAGTTTTACACTGTGTAACACCCTTACGAGCTCTTTCAGGCTTTTCCGATACCATAGAACTCATCTTGCAAACGCTTGCTCACAGGCACGTGTTTAAACAATGCCGTTCCAAATCCAGGGAGAACGGCTGCTCGGGGCGTGCACTGATTTATATCGTGCGCTGCTTTTTTTTCTCTTAACAGTGAAAACACCTTCTGAAAGCGAAAACAGGGTACTAATGTAGGTCTTTTGTAACAGTGAGGTTTCGTAAAGCGAACGTTCAAAAAGCAAGAGACACCTGTATCTAGCTGACACGTGCAAATTCACAAGCACAATTGCTGTATCTACTGTGCTGCCGAATCCGTGGTTGTGACACGATGGAAGTGGCTTTTGATCAACAAGTAAATTAACTCCCACATAATAAGTAGTCAGCTCTTTTGCGCCTTTTCCCTCAGGATCTCTATCCATGCCTGGTGCCTGCCTGGCACTTTGGTCTAGTTATGGGTCTCCCAGCAAAGCACCCTACAGCAGTTTCCATACTCTGAAATCATAGTGTGGAGCTCAATAAAAGTTTCAGTGGTGTTCATGAGTGAACTTCAGAACAAGCAGGCAAAATCAGAATCACATTTATTAACACCGTCTTATGCAAAATGAAATTTATTGTTTTGCAACAGCAGTACAGTGCAGAGCATAAAATTACTATAAATTATGAAAAAAATAAATGGTGCAAATAATAAATGAATAATGAGGTTGTGCTCATGGATTGTTCAGAAATCGGATAGCAGAGAGGAAAAGCTGTGTCTGAATCACTGATTATGCGTCTTCATGCTCCTATACTTCTTTCCTGGTAGTAGTAATGAGAAGAAGGCATATGCCAGATTGTGAGGTCCTTAATGCTGGATGCCGCCTTCTTGCTGAACTGGCTCTGGAAGATGTTCGCAGTGGTAGGAAGGGTTATGCCTGTGATAAAACTTTCTGAATCTGCAAACCTCTTCTTCAGCCTCTTGTGTGATCCTGCATACTGGAACCTTCATACCAGGATGTGATGCAACCAGCTAGAATGCTTTCACGGTGCATCTGTAGACATTCGCTAGAATTTTTGGTGACATCCCAAAACTCCTCAAACTTCTAATGAAGTGGTACCATTGGCATTCCTTCTTCGTGAATGCATCACTGTGATGGGCCCAGAATAGACTCTCTGAGATATTGATGCCTTCAATGAGGAGTGGTGTACGTTCTCCTGACTCCCGTTCCTGAAGTCGACAACCCATTGCTTCTTCTTGCTGGTGTTGAGTGCGAGGTCGTTGTTGCAACACCATTCAACCAGCTGATCTATCACCTTTCATCTTAACCCATGACCTTTAGGCCTAGTCATAGAACATTGATGAAATGGATTTGATTAGAGAACTTAAGGCAAAGGAACCCTTAGGACGCAGTGATCATAATATGATAGACTTCACGCTGCAATTTGAGAGGGAGCACATAAAGTCAGATGTATCAGTAAAGGGAATTATAGAGACATGAGAGAGGAGCTGTCCAAAGTTGATTGGAAGGGGACATGAGCAAGGCTGATGGCAGAAGAGCAATGGCTGGAGTTTCTGGGAGAAATTTGGAAGGCTGAGGATATATACACCTGAAAGAAGAAGTATTCTGAAGGCAGGGTGACACAACTGTGGCTGACAAGGGAAGTCAGACAACATAAAAGCAAAAGAGAGAACATATAACAGAGCAAAAATTAGTGGGAAGGTAGAAGATTGGAAAGCTTGATAAAAAAACAACAGAAGGCAACGAGAAAAGCCAGAAGGAAGGAAAAGCTACCCAATAATATCAAAGAGGATGCAAAAAGTCTTTTTTTCCAGATATATGAAGAGAAAAAGAGAGGTGAGAATAGATTTTGGACCACTGGAAAATGATACTGGAGAAATAGTAATGTGGGACAAGGAAATGGTGGATGAACTAAGTAAGTATTTTGCATGCATATTCACAGTGGAAGACACTAGTTGTATGCTGGAAGTTTGGGAGTATCAGAGAGCAGAAGAGAGCGCAATTGCTATTACTAGGGAGAAGGTGCTTGGGAAGCTGAAAGGTCTGAAGGTCGGTAAGTCACCTGGACTAGTTGGACTACACCCCAGGGTCCTAAAAAAGGTGGCTGGGAAGATTATGGAGGCATTGGTAATGATCTTTCAAGAATCTCTAGATTCTGGCATGGTTCTGGAGGACTGGAAAATTGCAAATGTCACTCCACTCTTCAAGAAGGGTGGGAGGCAGAAGAAAGGAAATTATAGGCCAGTTATCCTGACCTCAGTGGTTGGGAAGATGTTGGAGACGATTGAAGATGATTTCTCAGGATACTTGGAGGCATGTGATCAAATAAGCCGAAGTCAGCCTGGTTTTCTAAATGGGAAATCTTGCCTGACAAATCTGTTGGAATTCTTTGAGGAAATAATAAGCAGGATAGGCATCAGTGGATGTTGTATACTTGAATTTTCAGAAGGCCTTTGACAAAGTGCCCCACATGAAGCTACTTACTAAGGTAAGAGCCCATGGTATTACAGGATAGATACTTGCATGGATAGAGAAATGGCTGTTTGGCAGGAGGCAAAGAGTGGGGATAATGGGTTGGCTGCCAGTGACTCATGGTGTTCTACAGAGGTTAGTGTTGGAACCACTGCTTTTCATGTTATAAGTCAATGATTTGGGGAAAAAATGATGACTTTCTGGACAAGTTTGCAGATGATAGGAAGATAGGTGGAGATAGATCGCGTTGAGGAAGCAGGGAGGCTACAGAAGGATTTAGACAGATTAGAAGAAGTAGCAAAGAAGTGGCAGGTGGAATATAGTGTCAGTATTTATATGGTCATGTACTTTGATTGAAGGAACAAAAGCATAGACTATTTTCTAAATGGGGAGAAAATTCAAAAATCTGATGTGCAAAGGGACTTGGGAGTCCTCATGTAGGATTCCCTGAAGGTTAACTTACAGGTTGAGTCACTGATGAGGAAGGCAAATGCAATGTTAGCATTCATTTCAAGTGGACAAAAATATATAAGTAAGGATGTAATGCTGAAGCTTTATGAAGCTTTGTGAGCATTTTTGGCATTTTTATCTATGAAAGGATGTGCATACGTTGGAAAGGGTTCAGAAGATATTCATGAGAATGATTCTGGGAATGAAAGGGTCGTCATATGAGGAACGTTTGATGGCTCTGGGCCTGTACTTGCTGGAATTTAGGGAGATGAATGAAGGGAGATCTCATTGAAATCTATCAAATGTTGAAAGGCCTAGATAAAGTGGATGTGGAGAGAATGTTTCCTATTGTTGAGGAATCTAGAACCAAAGGGCACAGCCTCAGAATAGAGGGCCAGCCATTTAGAATGGAGAATGAAGAGGAATTTCTTTAGCTAGAGGGTGGTGAATCTGTGGAATTCATTGCCATAGGTTGCTGTGGAGGCTAGGTCATTGGGTATATTTAAGGTGGAGGTTGATAAGTTCTTGGTTAGTCAGGATGTGAACTGTTACAGGGAGATGTTATAGTTGAGAGGCAAATGGATCAGCTGTGATGAAATGGTGAAGCAGACATATTGGGCTGAATGGCCTGATTCTACTCCAATCTCTTACAGTCTTAGTTTCACCCAACCTCAGTGGAAAATGCCTGCTTTCACTTATCTTATCTATATGCCTCATAATTTACATCTACCATTCTTCTACTCTCCAACCCATTCAACCTTTCCCTATAAATCAGGTCTTAAAGTCCTGCAACATCATTTTAAATTTTCTCTGCACTCTTTCAATCTCATTGACAAATTTACTGTAGGTAGGTGACCAAAACTGCACACAATACTCCAAATTGGCTCAACAAGCTTTGGCGAGAACAAGCATGAGCTCTACTAGTAGGTTTCCTAATATCTAAAACTAGTAAGTTTTTAAATTTATCTTTCTTTGTTTATTAGTACAAGTGTGGTGCAAATGGGTCCAGGGTTCATGGTATGTTCTTTGTGTGAGATGTAGAAACCCTGGGAGACCAATGCACAAAGTGCATCGAGCTGCAGCTCTTTAGAGATCATGTTAAGGAACCAGAGCTACCTTTGGCTTCTGCAGGCAAATCAGGAGGTGATAGAGAGGACCCTCCTCCCCTAAGCTGCAGAAAGCAGGTAGCAGGTGATGGTCAGGAGAGGGAAAATGAATAGACAGCAGCACAGAGTACACCTATGACCATTCCCCTTAATAGTAGGATTAATGCTTTGGATGCTGTGGTGGAGAATGACCTGCCGGGGAAAACCACAGTGAGAGGGTCTCTGGCACTGTATGTGGTTCTGTGGCTCAGAGGGATGAAGGAGAAGAGGAGTGCAATGGTGATAGGGGATTCCATAGATGGAGGAGCAGACAGGAGATTCTGCAGGCAGGAAAGGTTCACCCGGATGGTATTTTGCCTCCCAGGTGCCAAGGTCAGGGCTATCTCAGGTTGGATCCACAGCATTTTAAGTGGGGATGGTGAGCAGACAGAAGTTGTGGTACTTACCAGTGCAAATGACGTAGTTGAGGAAAGTGAGGAGATCCTGAATAGAGAATACTTGGAGTTAGATAAAAAGCTGAAAAGCAGGACCTCCGTGGTAATAATTTCTATATTGCTGCCTGGAAGGATGACTTAGCAGACGAATGCATGGCTCAGAAGTTGGTGCGGGGGGTAGGGTTTCAGATGTCTGTTTTTATTGGGATCTTTTCTGGGGAAAGCATGACCTGCATAAAAAGTATGCATTATACCTGAACCCGAGGGCACCAATATCATTGTGGGCAGGTTTGCTAGGGCTGTTGGGGAGGGTTTAAACTCATTTGGCAGAGAGATAGGAACCTGAGTGATAGGGCTGAGGGTGGGGCAGTTTGTATACAAGTCGATGCAATGTGTACTGAGGCTGCGAGGAAAGACAGGCAGATGATAGGGCAAAATTACAGTCAGTGGGATGAGTTGAAGTGGAACATGGGGGTGATGATACAGAACTGAAGGTGTTGTATTTGAATGCACACAGCATACAGAATAAGGTAGAAGATTTTGTAGCACAGTTAGAGATTGGCAGATATAATGTGGGTATCACTGAATTATGGCTGAAAGAAAATCATAGGTAGGGGCTCAATATCCTAGAATGCACATTGTATTGAAAGGACAGGAAGGAAGGCAGAGAGGGTGCGTGGCTCTGTTGGCAAAAAATGGTGACATAGGTATAGAAGATGCAGAATCCTTGTGGGTAGAGTTAAGAAATGCAAGGGTAAGAAGCAATGTTCCCTCTAACTCTTAGTAGTCAGTGTGCGCAAAAATCTTATGTTGTGCTAATTTTTTTCCTGTGACAAAACTATGTGCGCACTGAATGCACATATGGCACAGTTTATGTAGGTTTACAAAATATTTGACATAAAACTGCACAGAATAACAACAAAATAACATACATATTTAAGTCACACACACAAAAAATGCTGGTGAACACAGCGGGCCAGGCAGCATCTATAGGAAGAGGTACAGTTGACGTTTTGGGCCGAGACCCTTCGTCAGGACTAACTGAAAGAACAGATAGTAAGAGATTTGAGAGTGATAGGAGAAGACAGGAGGGGGAGGGATGGAGCCAAGAGCTGGACAGGTGACTGGCAAAGGGGATACGAGGCTGGAGAAGGGAGAGGATCATGGGACGGGAGGCCTAGGGAGATAGAAAGGAGGGCGGGGGGAAGCCCAGAGGATGGGCAAGGAGTTATAGTGAGAGGGACAGAGGGAGAAAAAAGAGAGATAAAAAAATCATAATAAATAAATAACTACATACATACATACATAAGGGATGGTGTATGAAGGGGAGGAGGGGCATTAATAGAAGTTAGGGAAGTCAATGTTCATGCCATCAGGTTGGAGATATTTAATTTTTATCATATTTAAATCACTCAGTTATTTTTTCTCTCTCCTGTCTTTGGCATTTACCCATTCTTTGTAAACTCTATCTCGACTAATAGAACTTCCATCCCATTGATAGCTTTTGATTCTCACTAACATATCCAAATGACATTCACCTAAATGGTTTCTCAGCTTGTTTTTGAGTTGATTCATTAGGCTAAAACTTCGTTCACAGTCTGCACTAGACGCAAGAAAGGTTCCCCCAATGTCCATCAACTGTGCAAGCTCGCAAAACTGTTCATTTTGAAGTACAAATGCCACCATTTGAGCAAAGTTTGAATTTGGCTTGGATTTAATCTTTTCTTGCATGGAAAATTTGAAATCATTAAATTGTCTAACTATTACAATATTTTCAGCTAGAAAATCATGATATTTTAGGCATAAGGCAAAAACTTGTTCATCACCAGATGTGAAGTCACAATCTGCAATTGCGGAGAAATCAAAAGCTGACCATTCTTGTACCTCAACTTTGGTCTCCTCTGGCTTTGATCATTTTCACTCTCACTCATCCTCACTCAACCGTAATATGCGTAGCACTCCTGTAATGGTAATGACAGGTTCTGTTGCCTGAGCTTTTGTACACCGTCCAAATGCGACTTACTTGCCAAATGATGCTTCAAAAAGTCAAGTTTGCAAATATCATCCCACCTCTTTCCACTAGCAAATTCTCCAGCAACTTTCGCATCACGACAATACAAACAGATAACTCCAGTTTCCGAATCATACATAAATATTTCTCGTAGCTGAACGTTCATGACCTCATGAGCTTTTGGTGTAACAGTTTCTACTATTTTGTTAGCCATTCAACTTTAAACAAATTTGCAGTTCTTTTGCGCTTCATGCCCTTCACTTCTTTTGAATTCGACATTGTGAATCAATATTTTTTCCAATAAAAACTTAGTAAGCCATCTACAGGATTTGAAACAGATCTTTGTAAACTTTACGATATGAACACTGTCCGCCAAACATGGCTGCCGCCATGATGCAGCTGTACAAACCGGAACAGGATAGGTGAGGTGACGTAAATTAGTGACGTGCATTGCGGTATTTGAAAAACTGACTAACTAGTTAACAGAACCAGTTAGCTAAAAGATTATTTTCAATAAGTATAATTATTAACTACATTATTTTAGGTAACTAACCTTTTGTGCGCACATTAATTTCCTTTGTGTGCTGGTTGAAAAACGTGTGTGCGCGCACACACGCACACAGCTGAGAGGGAACTATGATAAGAAGACCCTGATGCCTTTGAACAGTAGCCAGGCATACAAACCGCAATGGAAGATAGAAAAGGAATGTAAGAAGGGCAATGTTACAATAGTTATGGGGGATTTCAATATGCAGGTAGACTAGGAAAATGAGGTTGATGCTGGATCCCAAGAGAGGGGATTTGTAGAATGTCTGTGGTATTGCTTTTTAGAGCAGTTTGTGGATCAGCCCACTAGGGGAAAGGCAGTTCTGAGTTTGGTGTTGTGTAATGAACCATATTTGATTAGGGAGCTGAAGGTAAAGGAACTCTTAGGATCCAGTGATCATAATATGACAGAATTCACCCTGCAATTTGAGAGGGAGAAGATAAAGTCAGCTGTATTGGTATTACAGCAAAGTAAAGGGAATTATTGAGCCCTGAGAGAGAAGGTGGCCAAAGATGAATGGAAGGATCCTAGCAAGGATAATGGCGGTAGAGCAATGGCTGGAGTTTCTGGGAGCAATTTTGAAGCTGCAGGATAGATACATCCCAAAGATGAAGAAGTATTCTAAATGGAGGATGAGGCAACCATGACTGACAAAGCAAGTCAAAGACAGCATAAAAACAAAAGAGAGGGCATATAATTCAGCAAAAATTAGTTGGAAGGTATAGGATTGGGAAGCTATTAAAAATCAACAGACGGCAACAAAAATACAGAAAAGATGAAATATGAAGATATGCTAGCCAAAAACAGGATGCCAAAAATTTTTCAGATATATAAAGAGTAGAAGAGAGATGAGAATAGATCATTGGAAAATGATGCTGGAGAGGAAGTAATAAGGGACAAAAAATGTTGTATGAACTTAATACGTATTTTATCTGTAGAAGACAATAGCAGTATGCTCGAATTTCAAGGATGTTGGGGGCAGAAATGAGTGTAGTTGCTTGGGAAGCTGAAACGTCTGAAGGTAGATACATCACCTGGACCAGATGGACTGCACCCCAGGATTCTGAAAGAGTTAGTTGAGGAGATTGTGGAGGCATTAGTAATAATCTTTCACGAATCAATGGATTCTGGCATGGTTCCAGAGGACCGGAAAACTGCAACTATCACTCCTCTCTTTAAGTAGGGAGAGAGGCAGAAGAAAGGAAATTATAAGCCAGTTAGTCTAACTTCAGTGGTTGGCAAGATGTTGGAGTCCATTATTAAGTGTAAGGTTTCAGTGTACTTTGAGGCATATGAGGCACACAGGGCAAAGTCAGCGTGATATCTTTAAGGGAAAATCTTGATGACAAATTTGTTGGAATTCTTTGAGGAAATAACAGACAGGATAGACAAAGGAGAGTCAGTGCATGTTGTTTACTTGGATTTTCAGAGAGCCTTTGACAAGGTGCCACACATGAGACTGCTTAACAAGATAAGAGCATATGGTGCTACCGGAAAGATATTAGCATGGATAGAAGATTGGCTGATTGGCAGGAGGCAAAGAGCGGAAGTAAAGCAGGCTTTTCCTGGTTGGCTGCCAGTGACTAGTAGTGTTCCACAGTGGTCAGTGTTGGAAGTGCTTCTTTTCACGTTACATGTCAATGATTGGACGACAGAATTGATGGTTTTATGGCCATGCTTGTGGATGATGTGAAGATAGGTGGAAGGGCAGGTAGTATTTAAGAAGCAGGGAGTCTGCAGAAGGGTTCAGACAGATTAAGAGAATGGGCAAAGAATTAGCGGGTGGAATATAGTGTAGGGAAGTGTATGTTGCTGCACTTTATTAGAAGGAACAAAAGTGTAGACTATTTCCTAAATGGGGAGGAAATATAAAAATCGGAGGTGTAAAGGGACTTGGGTAACCTCGTTCAGAATTCCCTAAAGGTTAACTTGTAGGTTGAGTTATTTTGAGAGGAATAGAATATAGAAACAAGGATGTAATGCTGAGGATTTGTAAGGTATTGGTCAGACCATACTTGGAGTATTGTGTGCAGTTTTCTGCCCCTTATCTAAGGAAAGGTATGCTGGCATTGGAGATGGTCTAGAAGAGGTTCACGAGAATGATTCCAGGAATGAAAGGTTTAACGTATGAGCAATGCTTGATAGCTCTGGGCCTGTACTCGCTAGAGTTTAGAAGAATAAGGGGAATCTCATTACAACCTATCAGATATTGAAAGGCCCAGATAGAGGGAATGAGGAGAGGATGTGTCCAATAGTGGGGCAGTCTAGGAACAGAGGGCAAAGCCTCAGTCCCAGAACATAGGGATGCTCATTTAGAACAGAGATGAGGAACAGGGATTAGAAACTTCACCTGGTCAGCGATGTGCTCACCAGTAGTATGGAAGGAAGGAAGCTTTGTTGTTTGACCTCTCCCCTGTTTCATACTTTCAGGATTCGCACTGTCCAGAATGCAGTGACGCGCTCACAGCAAATTCTGCCAATCCTCCACATAGGCTAACCATCTGCTCTTTCTTGCCTACTCATGTTATTTTACAAATGGTACAAGAAGTAGGCTGTGCATGGAAGGAATTTATTTATACAGTATTAACACATGATTTTAGAGACTGTGCAAAGAAGAAAAAATGAAGCTCTCACTGTTTTTTAAACAAATTACCAGAACAGTTAGAAACAGATTGTTTTTTTCCCCTAAGAGAACTTCAAGTACATATCAACTAAATCAATCATCATACAGAGACAAGTAACCCAGATAGATTGGGAGAGGGATTTCATATTTTTGAGACTGTGTTGGGGCATTGTTCAAAGTGATTCCTACTTTTCAGACAGCACGTTTAAAGCTGCAGTGTGTGGGTCTTGATAGTCTGTCTGGGTGCTCAGGTAATTAAATTAGTTTGTGATAAAGCTCATGTCCACTGAATTGTTTACTTTGAATACAGCACACTGAACCTTTCCTTTCACTGCTTAAGCATTGTCTCCTCAATGATGATTCAAAATCCAAGGTCTATCAATGTCTGCAGCTTCTGATATAAGCAGTTTACAGCTCTGTATATGACACTCAGGGCTCCAGGCACATACTTCCATGACTTGCAATGCTTGAGTATAACAGTTGTACATTTGTTGAAAAGCCCTGAAAATTATTTCCTATCAAATTGAATGAGACCAACTCCATTCCTTAATTTATGGAATTTTAAAGATTTCAGTAACTCTCACGGTCCTATATATTGATGATAGATCAAAATTGCTCAATCTTTTCTATTTTTCATTCAATTGTTGATGTTCTACACAATCATACCTTCTGCTGTAATCAACAACCTGGGCCTCTTTACCTCCCTCTACAAACTGGATCCTTTTCTTGCTCACCGGGAGACCACAGTCTGTGCGGATCAGAAATAACATCTCCTCCTCGCTGACAATCAACACTGGCACACCTTAAAGGTATGTGCTTAGCCTACTGCTCTAGTCTCTCTTCATGCACAATTGCGTGGATGTGCACAGCTCCAAAGCCATCTGTAAATCTGCCGATGACACGACTGTTGTTGGCAGAATTTCAGATGGTGAGAAGGAAGCATACAGGAGTAAGGTAAAATGGTGATGCAGCAACAGCCTTGCACTCGACATCAGGAAGACCTAGGAAGGGATTGTGGACTTCGGAAAGCAGAAAGTCGACAGAATAAACACCAGTCCTCATTGAGGGATCAAAAGTGGAAAGGGTAAGCAGTTTCAGGTTTTTGGGTGTCATCATTCCTGAAGATCTTAGGCCCAAAACATTGATTCAATTACAAAGAAGGCCTGTCTTTCATGTGGAAGAACCCCTGTATTTCATTAGGAGTTTGAGGACAATTGGTATGCCACCCAAGACACTCACAAATTTCTACAGATGTACCATGGAGAGCACTCTAACTGGTTGCATCACCATCTGGCATGGAGGGGCCACCGGACTGGATTGGAAAAGACTGCAGAAAATTGGAAATTCAGCCATCTTAATCATGGGCTCTAGCCTCCACAGCATCCAAGACACTTTCAAAAAGCAATGCCTCAAAAAGGCAGCATCCATCATTAGGGACATTGCTACCATAAAGGAGGAGGTACAGGAGCCTGAAGAACACACACTCAATGTTCCAGGAACAGCTTCTTCCCTCCACCATCAGATTCTAAATGGACAAGGAGCCCATGAACACTACCTCACCATTTTTTGCTTTCTTTTTGCACTACTTATTTAATTTATCTTTCTGTTTTATACTGCACATACTTTGTTTCTTAATTTATAGTTTTATTATTATGCATTGCAATGTACTGCTGTCGCAAAACAACAAATTTCATAACGTATGCTAGTGACATCAAACCTGATTCTGATGTTAACAGTGCAGTGAAACTCAGTTGACACCCTGAATGTAAAATGGTAGCAAATACTGAAATGCTGAAAACCCTCAAATGGCCAGCAGTATCCACAGAGGGAGAAGCACATTTAACCCTTCAGACCAATGGACTTTTGTCAGAAGTCCCTCCAAGTTAACTAAAATATATTAGACTATTTTAAGACAATAGGTGGAATAAATATTGATGAAGACTCAAAACTCAAATAATTCCCATGATAATTGGCCACCTTGAATTCTACAACAGTCTGCAATGTGGTAAGAGAGATACTGTATATTGGCACAAGCAGAAGGAGGAAAATATGATGGAGGGAAAGCCGAGAAGGAGGAGAAGCTGAAAATACATGGTGCTCAGAATACAGCACTCAAGATGCTCAATGCCCTATAGTTAAGTTCCACCAGCATGTCCAATTAGTCATTTTGAGCTGTTCCTTACCATTATCCATTTTTTTCATTTACATAAAATAGATCTGATGGTGTGCTTCCTCAGGAAATAAGTAAGAAATGGAGGGACATTTCATCAAATTCCTTTCAACTGACCTAGGCATACATCCTTGCTGGAATACATTTTGTTTCAGTTTATATTTTTGGATAATGATTTACATAGGCCTGAAAAACACTCATCCCATTTGTTGTTGTTTGTCCATCGTTGACGTCGAAGAGGACCTCGACACCATAATGATTTAATCATTTTAAGCAGTGATAAACAACAGTGTGCAACTTATTGGTGAAGGCATGTCTGCAATTGCGACTTTTGATGTTTCATGCAGGTGACCACACTTTCCATGGACCGATAGGCCACCATAAAAGCTAATGTTGGCACACCACTCCTGCATGAGTTAGCATAATGTTAAAAATTGAGACCCCTCAGAGAACGACTCAGCTGTGATGTGTTATAATCATTACATACATGGAACACTTCCTGCACAATGTGTGAAGGTCATGTGATTGAAAATAGCAAAAAATGGATCTCATTAATAAAAAAATTGTTTTTAATTAAATAAAAGAAGAAAATGCTGAAAATAATAGTAGGTCAAGCAGCATCTGTGAAAAGAGAAAATGAGTTAATACTTCAGAAAAAAGACTCATCACGACTGGGAAAGAGAGAAAACAAGTTAGTTCTACTTTGTAGAGTGGATAAGGGGTTGGCGATGGGTCAGAAGGAAGTCTCTCTCACAGGCTGAAGCCAGGACGTGGAGCAGATAAGCTCTCGATAAAGTCATCTGGTTGATAGATGAATGAGAGAGAACACAAAGAAAACGGCACACTCGTGCTGTAGGAAATACCAGACAAGGCGGACTCAAAGTGGAGGGAAGGAAAACTGAGTCAATATTAGAAATGGGTGACCTTCATTAAAACTGTCAGTTTTGATATAAATCGAGAAAGGAAATTATTACAATTGTTGAATTTGATCTTCAGCCTGGAAGCCTGCAAATGATAAGACCTGCCTGTGGCAACCAAACAGGATCTACGTTTTCTATATCAAAAAAAAATTGCTTTGACCTATCCATCCTTCCCGAACATCCTGGTACGAGAGGAAAAGCAACCAGAAGTCGTGATACATGTTGGGACCAACGACATAGGCAGGAAGAGGGATGAGGTCCTGAAGTGTGAGTTTCGGGAATTAGGCAGAAGGCTGAAGAACAGGACCTCAAGGGTGATGTTCTCAGGATTGCTGCCAGTGCTACATGACAGAGATGGTAAGAATTGGAGGAGATGGCAGTTGAATGCGTGGCTGAGGAGTTGGTGCAGGGAGCAGGGTTTTAGATTTTTAGATCACTGGGATCTCTTCTGGGGAAGGTGGGACCTGTACAGATTGGATGGGTTGCACCTGAACTCAAGGGGGAGCAATATCCTTGCAGGTAGGTTTGCTAGCATGATTCGGGAGGGTTTAAACTAATTTGCGAGGGGGATGGGACCCAGAGCGATAGAGCAGTGAAAGAAGTGCATGGAGTAAAGCCAGATCTAACATACAGAGAGGCTTTGAGGAAAGAGAAGCAGAATAAACGGTGTAAAGACAGTAAGGTAGAAGGGCTGAAATGTGTGTACCTCAATGCAAGAAGCATCAGGAACAAAGGTGATGAACTGAGAGCTTGGATACATACATGGAATTATGATGTAGTGGCCATTACAGAGACTTGGCTGGCACCAGGGCAGGAATGGATTCTCAATATTCCTGGATTTCAGTGCTTTAAAAGGGATAGAGAGGGCGGAAAAAGGGGAGGAGGGGTGGCATTACTGGTCAGGGATACTATTACAGCTACAGAAAGGGTGGGTAATGTAGCAGGATCCTCTTTTGAGTCAATATGGGTGGAAGTCAGGAACAGGAAGGGAGCAGTTACTCTACTGGGGGTATTCTATAGGCCCCCTGGTAGCAGCAGAGATACAGAGGAGCAGATTGGGAGGCAGATTTTGGAAAGGTGCAAAAATAACAGGATTGTTATCATGGGTGACTTTAACTTCCCTAATATTGATTGGCACCTGATTAGTTCCAAGGGTTTAGATGGGGCAGAATTTGTTAAGTGTGTCCAGGATGGATTCCTGTCACAGTATGTGGACAGGCCGACCAGGGGGAATGCCATACTAGATCTAGTACTAGGTAATGAACTGGGTCAGGTCACAGATCTCTCAGTGGGTGAGCATCTGGGGGACAGTGACCACCGCTCCCTGGCCTTCATAATTATCATGGAAAAGGATAGAATCAAAGAGGACAGGAAAATTTTTAATTGGGGAAAGGCAAATTATGAGGCTATAAGGCTGGAACTTGCGGGTGTGAACTGGGATGATGTTTTTGCAGGGAAATGTACTATGGACATGTGGTCGATATTTAGAGATCTCTTGCGGGATAAATTTGTCCCGGTGAGGAAGATAAAGAATGGTAGGGTGAAGGAACCATGGGTGACAAGTGAGGTGGAAAATCTAGTCAGGTGGAAGAAGGCAGCACACATGAGGTTTAGGAAGCAAGGATCAGATGGGTCTATTGAGGAATATAGGGAAGAAAGAAAGGAGCTTAAGAAGGGGCTGAGAAGAGCAAGAAGGGGGCATGAGAAGGCCTTGGCGAGTAGGGTAAAGGAAAACCCCAAGGCATTCTTCAATTATGTGAAGAAAAAAAGGATGACAGGAGTGAAGGTAGGACTGATTAGAGATAAAGGTGGGAAGATGTGCCTGGAGGCTATGGAACTGAGCGAGGTCCTCAATGAATACTTCTCTTCGGTATTCACCAATGAGAGGGAACTTGATGATGGTGAGGACAATATGAGTGAGGTTGATGTTCTGCAGCGTGTTGATATTAAGGGAGAGGAGGTGTTGGAGTTGTTAAAATACATTAGGACAGATAAGTCCCCGGGGCCTGACGGAATATTCCCCAGGCTGCTCCATGAGGCGAGAGAAGAGATTGCTGAGCCTCTGGCTAGGATCTTTATGTCCTCGTTGTCCACGGGAATGGTACCGGAGGATTGGAGGGAGGCGAATGTTGTTCCCTTGTTCAAAAAAGGTAGTAGGGATAGTCCTGGTAATTATAGACCAGTGAGCCTTACGTCTGTGGTGGGAAAGCTGTTGGAAAAGATTCTTAGAGATAGGATCTATGGGCATTTAGAGAATCATGGTCTGATCAGGGATAGTCAGCATGGCTTTGTGAAGGGCAGATTGTGTCTAACAAGCCTGATAGAGCTCTTTGAGGAGGTGACCAGGGATATAGATTAGGGTAGTGCAGTGGATGTGATCTATATGGATTTTAGTAAGGTATTTGACAAGGTTCCACATGGTAGGCTTATTCAGAAAGTTAGAAGGCATGGGATCCAGGGAAGTTTGGCCAGGTGGATTCAGAATTGGCTTGCCTGCAGAAGGCAGAGGGTAGTCGTGGAGGGAGTACATTCAGATTGGAGGATTGTGACTAGTGGTGTCCCACAAGGATCTGTTCTGGGATCTCTACTTTTCGTGATTTTTATTAACGACCTGGATGTGGGGGTAGAAGGGTGGGTTGGCAAGTTTGCTGACAACACAAAGGTTGATGGTGTTATAGATAGTGTAGAGGATTGTCAAAGATTGCAGAGAGACATTGATAGGATGCAGAAGTGGGCTGAGAAGTGGCAGATGGAGTTCAACCCGGAGAAGTGTGAGGTGGTACATTTTGGAAGGACAAACTCTAAGGCAGAGTACAAAGTAAATGGCAGGATACTTGGTAGTGTGGAGGAGCAGAGGGATCTGGGGGTACATGTCCACAGATCCCTGAAAGTTGCCTCACAGGTGGATAGGGTAGTTAAGAAAGCTTATGGGTTGTTAGCTTTCATAAGTCGAGGGATAGAGTTTAAGAGGCACGATGTAATGATGCAGCTCTATAAAACTCTGGTTAGGCCACACTTGGAGTACTGCGTCCAGTTCTGGTCACCTCACTATAGGAAGGATGTTGAAGCATTGGAAAGGGTACAGAGGAGATTTACCAGGATGCTGCCTGGTTTAGAAAGTATGCATTATGATCAGAGATTAAGGGAGCTAGGGCTTTACTCTTTGGAGAGAAGGAGGATGAGAGGAGACATGATAGAGGTGGACCAGATAATAAGAGGAATAGATAGAGTGGATAGCCAGTGCCTCTTCCCCAGGGCACCACTGCTCAATACAAGAGGACATGGCTTTAAGGTAAGGGGTGGGAAGTTCAAGGGGGATATTAGAGGAAGGTTTTTTACTCAGAGAGTGGTTGGTGCGTGGAATGCACTGCCTGAGTCAGTGGTGGAGGCAGATACACTAGTGAAGTTTAAGAGACTACTAGACAGGTATATGGAGGAATTTAAGGTGGGGGCTTATATGGGAGGGATCAAAATATTCCCTGAGTTCTTGTTGACCTCAGCATCACATCGGAGGAAGTATCCCTGAACTTTTGACCATATATTTTTCACTTCCCAATTCTAAACTCTATCAGGTTGTGAGCTTTGAATATCCTCTTAAATTCGGTGGTTGAAATAGATTGATACTTTATTGATCGCAAAGGAAATTACAGGTCTCACAGTAGCATCACAAGTGCACAGGTATACAAATCTTAGAAGAGAAATAAGAAAGAATAAAAAATAAGTTACCTCAAACAGTCTATCAGGAGGGTGTCATCATGTCACCGGCTACAGATTGACTTATTATAAAGCCTACTGGCCGAGAGTAAGAATGACCTCGTATAGCGCTCTTTGGATCAGTGCAGTTGTCTTAATCTATTACTAAAAATGCTCCTCTGTTCTGCCAAGGTGGCATGCAGAGGGTAAGAAACATTGTCCAGAAATGGCAGGATTTTCTATAGGGTCCCTTTGTTCTACCACAGGCTCCAGAGTGTTCAATTTGACTCCTATAGCAGAGCCAGCCTTTCTAATCAATTTGTTGAGCCTATTGGCATCATCTGTATTGATGCCACTGCCCCAGCACTCCACCACATAAAAGATTGTACTGACAACAACAGACTGGTAAAACGGGTGAAAGAGTGGCCTGCATACACCAAAGGACCTTAATCTCCTCAGGAAGTAGAGGTGATTCTAGCCCTTCTTGTACACAGCCTCTGTGTTGGTGCTCCACTCAAGTCTGTCATCCAGATGCATCCCCAGGTACCTGTAGGTCCTCACCAGATCCATGTCCTCACCATCAATAGTAAAAGGGAGCAATGCAGGCTTAGTCTTTCTAAAGTCCATCACTGACTCCTTTGTCCTACCGATGTTGAGCTGCAGATGATTCAGTTTGCACCATTTGACAAATGACGCTATCGCAATGCTGAAGCTAACTGATTGGTGATGTCTGTCCAGGTTAAAAGGCACAGAGAAAAATGATGCATGGATGTCCAGGTGTTTGCAAACTATTTGACCTTTAATTCTAAAGTAAATGGGGAAAGTGGAAAAAACAATAACACATTGGCCACACTATATTTAGAAAAAACAGGCTTGATTTGATGTTGAAATCTCACTTTGAATCACTGCAAACCATGGCAGAAACTTCAAAGTTTTGCTGTTAATACTGTAACTCCATAAATACAAACTGAATCTAAATTATTATTCACATAATGATCATAAATAAATGAAACAGCTACTTGGAATATATGATCTGAGAAGTCAGGAGGCAACATTATATTTGTATATAAAACTCATTTAAAGCATTTCCTTTTTAATGTACACTGGAGTGCAGCTGACCAGCTCTCAGTTACAAAGCACAGAAGTGAAGTGTTTTATTCATTAAGATGCTCCTTTGATTCTAAAAATATATTTTGTAATTCATCTTTTCATAAAATGATACCTCAATTAAAGCAGCTTGGGATTAAATATTTCCTCTGTGCCTTTGGTCTTTGTGTTAGGAGTAAACCATTAACTTGAAATTTTCTGTCAAATTTTTAATTATAGTAACAGTATCAATGCTGTTTTAATTAATATGTGGTTTGTTACCTTGGCTGTAAATGAACATTCATAAACTGCAATAAGATAGATAAAACAAGAAAATAACACAATGAAATGTAAATTATGATTATTTGAAAATTCTCATTGTCTGATGTGCAGTTTCATAAAAACAGATTCTCATTGTCTTTGTCCTTGTAAGACAGCCCTGACTTAATTTCAGAAATATTGCTAGGATTTCTTCTAATCTTGAATACAGAAATATTGATTGACGTCACAGAGTTGCTTTTGGGAAGTGCACTGGATCATCATTCTTTTCCTGACTGGTTACAAGAAGCTTTCTAAAAATAGCAACAAGGAGCAAAAGGGGAATGAACAGACAAGGATGTGTGAATCCTGAAGGATTTTCTAGCCTGGTATTAAAGATGAGTGTTTTATGTGAAAACTGGGTAGGAACAAAGCACTCAGGCAATGTATAAATGATAAAGTCATGTCTACATCTTAGAAACAAATTAAATATATTATCTGAATATCTGTGACATAGATATATAAAGTCAATTAATTTGTGCTTAGCTTTAATTTGCCTTTTCAGCAAACTGGTTGAATTTTTGCATTAACAAAATACAAGGCTGAGTCAGCAGACATTAATTAAACTATTTCCCGAGTGGTCATTTTTAGTGGCGTTGTGTAAATTAACTTTCATCTCATTTCTTTAGATCTTGCTACACTTCTACTCTATTAATATCTGAAGTACATGAGGAAAGTGTGACAGCAGATTACAGAGAATGGCTTTCTGATTTCTGTTTCCTTTCTATGTGAAGTACTTACCTCAAGAAGTCATGGCTAAGTCATACGCAATAAACACTCAATATTATCCATTTTGTACAACAGCAAATACAGCAGGCTATGCATTGACAGCTGTAAGATGACAGATGCCAAATTACTCAGTTAACTCATTGCAGCAAACTTGGTGACCAGAAACCTGAACAAGACAGATTCACAGCATGCTTTAGCGCTGATGATGACGCACTGATAGAGCGAACAGGGTCATGTGTATCATTTCGTAACTGTGATGACTTTCACTATATTAGTAATTCTCTAAATTATTAATTCATTTTATTAATAATGTTAAAGAATGGAATAATAGCCCGACTCCCAAGTGAACAATTTTCTAAGTTCCAATTCTGTTTACGTTCCAGCACTGTTTGCAAAATAGGACTTCAAAGAGAGTTCTTTGAAAATCAGATGGCTCCGGTCTCTTGAAATGCAAAATGTTGTTGACAACTAAGATAAATTGCAGACCTGGATTCCATTGGTAGCTATCATATTCACTTTGAGGTTGTGGAGAGCTCAGCCCAGCAGTTTAAGCTAACAGTTTTTTTTCACGGATTTAGGTTATCCGTGTAATTCATAGGTAAGCATATCGGAGGTCTACTGTCAGAAAGATCAAGTCACAACTTTAGTAACTCTTACATATTTCTAGTTGTTCTGATGCTCTCATTGTTGCCTCAAACCTAACACACAGTGTCAATGTTGTTCACAAAAATCACAGTTGTGTACTCTATGAAACATTTTCTTTCCTATATTTAACTAGTAATTCATTATTGACTCCTGCAGTAGTCCATCTTAACTATGAATAAATAATAGGATTATTCTAACCTCTTTCAATCTGATAAAAGATTTATATCTTTTGGGAAAAAGTTTTCTACATCAGCGGCATAACGTGCTGTCACACATCATGATCAAACATCACTAATAAAAGATACGGTTCAAAAATAGAACATAATGCTCAGAAGCATATTAATCATGTAATATATTCTTGAAGCAGGACACCAGTTGGTGGGTTCATTGCATTCGAAGGATTATTAGAAGCTGCTTAAGGGTTTCTCTTACAACTAAAACATCATTGAAATTTCTCACTATCTGGTACCTCCTATTTTTCTTTTTGCAATTTATACATGTCTAAGTACATGGTACTTAAGTATAGTAATTAAATAGTTTTACATGGAAGAAATTTGAAAAGATATGCAAAGTGATGTCACATATTTAAATTATTTTAGATCTATCTTATTTTATACAATGTAATTTTATTTTGGCTGTATAACAATCAGAATCAGGTTTAATATCACTGGCATACGTCGTGAAATGTGTTGTTTTGCGGCAGCAGTACATTGCAAATAAGACAGAATAATTTAACTAAAGCTGATATATAAGGTCAAAGCTTTTATTAAAGACGTTTATTGTATAAGGCATTTTTATCCATCCACATGGGGTGAATTCTTCACATAAAGCTACATAAAGACTCCATGTTGTGATGTTACACTCCCTTGGTGTTAATTAATGGCTAAAAATAGAATGAGATGTGAAAGGAATACAAGAAAATGTATTGTAGGAGACATTTTATATATTCAGGATTAAACGATGCAGTTTCATTTTTGTTTCACATTTAAATATTGACAAAATCTTTCAACAAAGAAAATGGTGTTATTATATATTATCTGTACTTAGATTTTATCATTTTCTAACAACTACCTTACGTAGCATCAAACGGAACTAAATAGTTCATTTGCATTGCACAATTGGTGATTTGCCCAGCAAATAAACCAACTTGTTTTCCCTCCAATGACCTCATTAAAAAAAACTTAATGAATATTGAAAGGTAAATGTATTTCATTTTCTTAATAGTGTCTTAAAGAATAACAACACAAATAAAGTAAGAGTAGACAGATACCTGAGTAATTCATATGTATTAAAATATACAAAAATTGTGCAATTAATTAAATATTTAACTATGAATTCTGGACGTTTAAAATTTGCCTCTGTTTTCCCTTATATTGAATCTTCATAAGTAATTCTCTTGAGAGTTATGGCAAAGACAAGAATTATTTAATTTTTTTTTTAAATGCCTTAAATATTCACTAAATATATTTTATAGGACAAAGAACACAATCAGATCCCTCTTCCTTCACAATCATTTTTTGAAGTATAAAATTTTTAAAGCAGAAAATTTGTCCAGAAATCATCACTCCCTGCTGAAGATTATCTTAGGGAGAAGGCAGGTGAATGGGGCTGGAAGGGATAATAAATCAGCCATGAAGAGACTTGATGGGCTGAATAGCCTAATGCTACTTCTACAGTCTTATGGTCTTACAAGATGTTATTTCTGAACTATCTTCTATAACACAGGGCAAATTGTTTAATTGGGTTAGTCTTTACTTGGGGCGAACTATAGCTATGACCAATATACAAGACTGCAATATATGAAGTGCATTTTAATTTCAGGTTATTCAACACAGATGAAATCAGTCTGAAAGTTCAAAAAATATAAAATAATATAATTAACACCATTATAACACTTGGTCATATCTTACATAATGACCATCTGGATCAGGGTTCCTAACCTGGTGTCCACAGACCCTTTGGTTCATGGTATTTGTCCATGGCATAAAAAAGGTTGTGAACCCTTGATCCAGACAATGAATGGCAAAATTTTCACAGGGTTTTCTCTCAGCAGGAAGCAATCATTATTATATTTATGCTTATTACAAGATTTTCTCTGAGATTTTGCACAGAATGCAGATTATGTGTGAACATTGCACACATTTCCTTAACCAGAATTGTAAATTAATCTGGATTAGGAAGTTTCAGTTAACGTATGCAACTTAATGTCAAGTTAGAAAATAAAGCAAAATAAATTGCAGTAAATAAACACACAAAATACTGAACAAACTCAGCAAGCCAGGCAGCATCTATGGAAAAAAAAGTACAGTTGACATTTCGGGCCGAAACCCTTCAGTAGGACTGCAGAAAAGAAGCCAAGGAGTAGATTTTTTTCTCCAGTCCTGCTGAAAGGTTTCAGCCCGAAGCGTCGAGTGTACTTTTTTCCATAGCTGCTGCCTGGCCTGCTGAGATCCTCCAGCATTTTGTGCGTGTCGCTTGCATTTCCAGCATCTGCAGATTTTCTCTTGTTTGAAGTACATAAAGATGGGATTGAGAGAGACATGAATAAAGCAGACAAAAAACATTAAGTTTATTTGCTATATAATTTTCTCAAAAGTAATCAACAGTAATAATTACAATCTGAAGTAATGAAAGATAGAAGTTAAATTTCAGTGACAGAGAGATTGTTCACTTGCAATTAAAATTAATCAGGTCCTCAATTCTCTGACCTTTCAAAACATATCAATTGGCTCTTTATATACCACCAGTGGTCTGGGCTCCACATCCATTCAGAGTAGAGAATTTCATCAATCCATCACTGTCTGCAAGAACTCCCTACTCACTTCAGTTCTAAATAATTGCCCCCAAACTCATAATTATTTCTACTCATTGGAGATTCTCCCATTGGTGAAAACATCTGAAGATTTCAACATTACTCTCTTGGCCCCCTCCCACCCCCCAAGATCTTATATGTTTCAGTAAATTGGCTCCTCATTCATTTAAACCCTAAAAAATAGGTTTAATTTATTTAGCTGTTCATGACAGGACAACACGTATTCTAAATATTAACCTAATGAATTTGTTTTGCACAGCCTCCAAAGCCATATCTTTTGTATATCCTTAAGGGGATGAAAGACTGTGCACAACACTCTGAGCGTGACCTCACTGGGTTTTTTAGCTGAACTCTTCCCTCAACTAATCTCCAATCTTCTTGCAATAAAGACTAAAAGATGGAGTTCCTAGGCGTAAATATCAATAACAATTGATTCTGGTCCAGCCACGTGGATACTACATTCAAAAACCACATCTGCACCCCCACTTCTTCAGAAGGCAAAATAAATTTGGCATTTTCCTGCTGATTCTTACCAATATTTATAGATGTTCCATAAAAGTGTCACAGCTTGGATTGGCAACGGCTGTGACCAGGACCATAAGAAATCATAAAGAGTTGTGGGTCAGCCCGGTCAATGACTGTGTCTATACGTTCTTCTGCCTCAGGAAAGCAAGGATCCCTTTCTCCCTAGTCATTCTTTCTTCTCCCCTCTCCCATTTTTCCCAAAAGGTGAACCCTTATCTCCCGATCTAACTCATCATTAACTTTGTCTATGCGCACAGTAGTTTCTATGTAATTGCAACACTATACTCTCATTCTATTTTTTCATTAACTCAGTGTCATTATGAATGACATGACTTGTCTTGCAGCTTTTCACTGCATCTTGGTACATGATACAGCAATAAACCAATATTCATATTCACAATATTTGCCATCCTAACCACTTGTTATACCTGTGATTTGTGTACAAGAACACTTGGATCTTTTTGTTCTTTGTTCATCTACAATCCTCCATTTATTTAACAGACTGTGTTTGGCTTTCTCTTCCCAAAGTGCATGACCTCACAGTTACCCATGTTGAACTTCATTTGCCAAGTTTTCGTTATCACTTAGCCTATCCATAACCCATTGCAGGGTCCAAATACCCTTATTGCAACATGCCCTCTGACCTGTTTTCAGTTCATCAGCAAACTTTAATATATTCACTCTGCCTCATCCTCCAGGTCTTTGATAAAAATTGTAACTAAACAAAGGCCAAGAACTGGTCCTCAGGGCACTCCACTATTTACACCTATCTAACCTGAGAAAGAAACATTCTCTGCTATTCTGCCTTCTACATGATAACCAATGTTCAATCAATGTTAACAAACTTACCACAACACCCCAAGGCTTTTGTGTAGCATCTTTTCCAGTGTCTTCTGAAAATCTGAAGGCATTTCAGTTACAGGTTCTGCTTCTTACATCCTCAAAGGACACCAGCAATTTTTCAAATATGATTGACCTTTCACAAAAATACGTTGACTTAGTTTGATTAAATTGATCTTTTCTGAACTATTATAGACCCCACAATGTGACCAACATTATTTATTAAGCTTTTATGCCTGTAGTTACCCACTTCTTGTCCTTCTTCTCTGAGGTTTTCCAGTCTGCTGGTACCTTCCCAGAACTGGGTGCATTTTAAAATACTTCAACTAAAGACTCCATTTTCTCCACAAGCAATTCCCTTAAATTCCTTGCGTCAGATCCATTGACTTGTCAGCCTTTAATAGTCTATTTTTTTTCCTCATAGCCTGTTCTTTGTCATAGTAAATGTTATAGGATTTTGCATGCTGTTTGAATTAGCCTAACAGTATCTTTGGAACGTCTGTAGTGTTCTTTGCCATGGAGAGCGATCAGATCAAAGTATTGCTTTAACACAACTGCCATTTCCTTGCTTCCTGTTATTAAACTCCCAGCCTCGGAATCAGAATCAGGTTTAATATCAACAGCATATGTTGTGAAATTTGTGGTCTTTGCATCAGTAGTATAATGCAATATATAATTAAAGAAAAAAATGTGAATTACAGTACTGTTCATGGGTTCAATGTCCATTCAGAAATCAGATGGCAGAGGGGAAGAGGCTGTTCCTGAATCGCTGAGTGTGTGCCTTCAGGCTTCTGTACCTTCCTGACAGTAGCAATGAGAACAAGGCATGTCCTGGGTAATGGCGATCCTTAACAATGGACGCTATGTTTTTGAGGCATCACTCCTTGAAAATGTCCTGGATACGACGCAGGCTAGTGCCCATGATGGAGCGGACTAAGTTCACAATTCTCTACGGCTTATTTTGATTCTGTGCAGTGCCCCCCACTCATACGCACACTTATCCTATCTATCATTTCTGTTTTTATGTACCCATGCAAATCAAAATTCTGTTTTTAGATATTACTTACCAGTTTTCTCTCATAATCAATTTCCTCACTCCTTATTTACTTCCCTCATTGCTGATTATTGTGAATCCTTCAGTCCTTACTACCACTTTGTCTTGCCAGTTTACATGTCCTGGTCTTTGATCTAATGCTTTCTTTGACCACTTTTGTTAGCAATGAATGTTCTTTATTTTTGAGAGCCCTGTTTCCTATAGTTATAAATTTCCACTGAGGTTAATAACCAGCTTTTTAAATATCTGTCATTGCTCATCCATTGACATTCCCCTTAGCTCATTCCCAGTCTATTTCAGACAACTCTGCTTTCATATCATTGTAATTGCTCTTACTTAAATTGAAGGCATTGCTTATGGACTCCCCAGTGTTCACCCTCAAACTACATCCAGAATTCTATTGTATTGCATTCACAGACAATTCTAATACAATGTTTACGTAGGATGCTTGCAATTATTGCCCGAGTTTTTGTTTTGACGCATTGGGCTGCTGACTAATCTTTTGAGAAAGAGCCACACTTTTTGGATAAGATCTCACACAGAGCAAGCAAATGTCGTGGATTATCCTTCCTATAGGGCATCAGTGATCAGAGCTTTCCTTAATTTATTTTAAAGTCAAGATTTTTGTGGCTTATTAATGCTACACTGAAGAGCTTCCAGATGTTTTTGTTGTATTAAGTAAGCTATACAAATATATGTTTTTGTGGCAATTATTCAGAATATCACAAACAAAATTCTAGCATTTGGCTGTTCACCTATAATATAAAATGAAATATACAGTTGCATGCTATTATTTGTCCAATTTCTGTGGCATCAAATTGCTCTACATTATTATGAAATATTTAATTTTACCCTAAAGAAAACAAAATCAAGCAAATCAGCTCCTCTGATTTCTTTTTCTTTCTTTGGTCATATTCTTTATCCATCTTAACAACATAGTGTATATACCCCATGGATTACGTTTTGTTGTTTTATTTTCTGAGGTATAAAATATAAGCTATTAATTGACAAATTTTATCACAATTCAAGTATTTTCTTTATTTAAATACCTACAGCTCTTTAACCATTTATTCTTAATAGTTGTGATATCAAAAGGGGTTCACTGGGATTTCATGAATTCTTTAACCTCCTCAGGCAGACTTTTACCTATTGCAGATTAATTTCTAAAAAGGAAGTTCTATAATCTGACAGAAAATTTAGTTAAAAAGACTATCTGTGATATAAGCCTGTGGAAGATATCTTTCAACCGGAAAAACTAGTATATGAAGCAACAGCTGAGAGTTATCAATTAATGCAGAAAAAAATATTATCCCAGCCATGTTCACTTGTTTCTACTTTACCTGGTTTCAAGTCGTATTAGAACTCAAGATCTTTAAAAAGATTTCAGCAGCAGATATGTGAAGAGGCAAGGGCAAAATGGGATGATATATCAAAGATGGAATAAGTATTTTAATGACAGTCTTGAATACAAAATCCAAAACTCAACTTAATGCTAAGTGTGGACAGCAAGATTGCAAAGAGTTTGGTTCAGCCTCAGATAGTGGTTAGGGAGAAGCACAGCTAGAACGCAGCATTCATCATAGTTTTAACTGATGTTGATGTATTCCAAATGTGTCTGACACTGAAATAGATTAAAATAATTATCTTGAAATTACTTTGTTTCTCCCTTCCCTCTTCTAGCACAGGCTGGGAATCCTCAATGAGAACAATTGGATTTCCTATCTGAATTGATCTATCCCATTTTTTTTAAGGAGCCCTCCAAAGAAGTCTCGGCTACTGGATTCCACATGGAATCAAATGAGGGAACAGAGTAACTTCCACTTTTAGTAAGATACAATACGTGTGGATTTCTAAGACTTGAAGTTTCATGGCTGAAAATAGATTGCTGTCATCAAAACTGTTGACTACAACCCACAAATTTTGCTCCATTGCATTTTGAGCCTTGTTAAAAGAACCATGAGGTAGAAGATTCCTGAAAATTAACAGAAGTCAGTTTCCTATGAAAGGTTATTAACCTGTAACTCATCATATTTTGGTCTGTGATAAAGACGGCTGCTTGTGCTCAACAGACTGACTGCTCAGAACTCAATCAAATCATTAGTTACTCTATAGCTCTTAACAAGTGTTGATAAAGCTCATATTCCCCTCACCAAAACCCCTGAAAAATTATGTCACACTCCCTTTACAATACATTTTTCAGTTAAGCAAGACCACTCAGGATTGACTAAGTAATAGATTGGAATCCAGTACCAGGATTATCTGTCAACAGTCATTTCTCATAATCACTTCCCACTCAGAAGCAAAGCAAATATGGAGTGTTGATCTTGTTGACTTTCTGCACTCTCAAGTCATGGAGTAAGGTCCTAGTATATATCAAATTAGGGATTGTTAGACATTTGAACAGGTTTTATTTTGAACGCCGCTTCTCATTTATATTAATGCATACTATCCACATAATTACTGATGGATGTACAAAGTCTGTTTGTTGAGAGATATAAAATATGCTTGTGTTTCTGAGTGGTCTGTTGGGGCCAAGCAGTTAGCTTTATCTCAAACCAAAACATGACAGTAGTTGTGCAAATTAACTGACAACTGTTAGATGACATTGGAATTTATGAATAGAATATACCTTCTAAAAACACATTGTTGTTCCTGTTAATTAATGTCTCATGACTCATTCCCATAATCACTATGTGCCTAGTTCACTCTTGAACGAGAAAAAAAATAAACTCATCTCATCTGCCATTTATAACCATCCAGCATCATCTGATCCATGGTTCACCATTAGATTTACTAACAATCGCCCAATCCTTTCTCCAACTATTTCTGGTTTAAGTCATAAATTATGATGCATATGCTCTGTGAGTTTCTAGTCTTTAGTGAAATAATAGAGTACAGGAAACACGAAAATCTTAATTAACTAGTTTTTGAATTCTCTTTGACCTTGGCAACTGTACTAATATACTACTCTAGGGACCGAGTGGATTTGTCAGTGCAGATACCAATTGATGACTCTCTTCAGTCGTGTTCTGTGCCAACCCATTTCTCACAACGATACAACTCACTTCAGGAGTATATTCAATCTCTCAGTCATCTTCAATGTTACCTGGATATTTAGCATAAAGATCTACACAAACTTCTCTGAATCTCTTGACAAACCTTAGGAAACAATTCTTGACAATTTTTTCTTTGTTTCGACTTCCACCTTCCCATTCAGCTTTGGCTGAACCCCACACAGACATTTCCTGAGCCTTTTGTTCATCAGCATTTCTCTAGGAATGTATTCTGTTATGCAATTCTCCTGTGAGGTCATTCTGCAGCTCAGTAGATAATCTGTCAGTCATTACTTCATTGTAAAGCCTTGCATGATCTGTTTCTTTAGTTTTCTTTCACTATACGTGACAGAGCAGACTCGATGGGCCTAATTGCCTAAACCTGCTCCTATGTAATATTGTCTATGTATTGACCTACCAGTTTCTGCATTTTAGTCTGGGTCATAAGAAGCTATATGAAGCTATGCCAAACTGTTTAAATTGAAATTCTAGAAGATTATGTAATATGATTTCCTGGAAAGACATTGTTGAGTTAATGGATGGCACATGACAATGCATTCTTTACCTCAATTCACATTGGATGGCTCTCCACCAATATTAGGACATTGCCCATTGGCCTTTCGCAGTCTTCTATGTGGAATTAGAAAAGCTTCTTGGGCTATTTCCACATTAGGAATGTGCTCATGGTGGCTGCAATTTGTATCTTGACCGAGTCTACATTTGCTTTCAGATCCTTGACAAAGCCTCCAGTTACTTCTTTCATATTAACAATGCCCCAAAGGCTGATTGGTGAATAAGTTGCCTTGTTAGTGTTGTTAGGTAATTTTGACTTTTTGTTATCTGCTTTTTATTGTACCTATGGAAGATTCAACTGCTAATACCTTTGCTCTGTTAATTTAACATGGAATGCAACTTGAGTAAAGACTATTTTTCATTGCCTGTAGCTCAACTCAGGACTACTTTGTAGTCCACCCAATAATCAGACAGAACAATGATGACACAAACTCTGTATAGATTCAAACATACGCGATTATTTAATTCATCTCCTTTACTATTACAAGTCTTTAGCACACATGGATCAGTATAGAATTCCAATAAATTTAAAGGCTAGCTTTATTTGTCACAATAATTGAAACAGAGTAAAATGCATCAAACCAAATCAGCAAGGACTGTGCTGGACAGTCCGTAAATATGCCATGCTTCCAGCACCTACATAGCATGCTCATAAATACGAGAAAATCTGCAAATGCTGAAAATCCAAGCAATACACACAAAATGCTGGAGGAACTCAGCAGGCCTGGCAGCATCTATGAAAGAGCGTGAACAGTCAACGTTTCAAGCCGAGACCCTTCTTCAGAGTCCTGTATGCTGATAGCTCACTAACCCTAACCGTATATCTTTGGAATGTGGGAAGAAGCTGGAACAAGCAAAGGAAACGCATGTGTCACTGGGAGAACGTGCAAACTCCTTCCAAGCAGCAGTGGGAGTTGAACCCCAATCTTGCAGGTGGCACTGTAATAGTGTTACACTAACTGCTATGCAATTGTGCTGCCTCCAAAATATGCAACTGCATTGGCCAAGAATCATACCTGGGCCTCTTGCTTGACAGGCAAGCATCCTCACACTGAACTACCAATGCAGGTGACATTAGTGAAATTGATTTGGCATTTGGTTAAATGTGTCTCTACGTTTTGTTCCAATAATGCAGCCATATGAATCTTTAAATGGATCTGTATATTAAGTACTAGAACTTAATTGGATGTGATTGGGAATCTCTCATACTAAGTACTTTTTTCAAACCAGCCCTTAGTTCTTTGAGACAATCTTTCTCTTGTAGAGTTAGTCTGTGTACTTACTGTAGCTACTCTGATTGCATGGTGAGCTACAGTCAGTGGTAGTATCACTTGGCAAATATTAACAACCACATTACACTCTTTGAGCCATTCATCAACTTCAATATTGTAGAAGCCTCTCCTTCACAACTTTCTGTGATCTGTTTCTGCTTACACTGAGAACCTACTTAATTGACATTATTCAGGATTGGCATCCCGGATCTAGCCTGACACATTGATGCAGTGTGACCTTTGTTTTTGCAGCCAACTGGCATTTCTATTGTGTCACTATAGCTTTACCTGCTAGACTTGCCTTTTGCAATGAATTCACCTGCATCACTTAGAATTAGTATTGAAGCTCCCACCTTTGCTGCTCGCTTCCTAAACACACATTGCACAGATGTTATGTATTAGCTAAAATGCTTTAGAAGCCATCTCCATCACATTCATGCTAAAATATTAAATTTTAGGTCTTTAATAATTTAGATTGAGTTTACTTATCCATTAACCACACTCTAAATGATTCCACTTGCTTGATTTAATGTCAAGACAGATTTTTCCGAAACCACAATGTAAATATTAATGGTCTAGACTGATCTTTCATTTCTGATCCTGAATTTTGACTATTTGTGATTCATAAAGGTGCTAGGTTAAAGTGTTTTTATAATATTCTTCTTGTGTCATGTGGGAAGTCATGGACACTCCCAGTGTCTTGGGCATCCATTGTCCAGGAACCATCTCTAACTGCAGCAATTTTAAGATCCTAAAGTGGCAGCTGGAGTTACTGTGATACATCCATGAGGCAGAAACCTTTGTGGACAGCACTGTTGGAGAGGTACTGCCTCCATACTTAGGAGTTTGCAGGCACAGAAGGACTGAATGGCTGGAAGGTGCAGGAATCCTCTTAATCCATCTTCCCCTTGTATACATTTTCCCTTTTGGAACCAGTGAGAAGGATGGATCCTCAGGAGAGAGCAGCCAGATCAGGAGTGTGGCACAGTGTATGATGTGGAGGATAGGATTAAATATGAGAAGGATGGGGAATTCAATAGCAAGGGGGAAAACTGCTGTAAATCTATTTCCAGGATGGTATGTTGTCTCCCCCATGTCAGAGTCGAGGATGTAATTGAATATCTGTGGGGAAAGAGTGACCAACCAGAGATCATGGTCCATATCCATACCAGTGACATGGGTAAAGAAGGATGAGGACCTCCAAAGAGTGTAGGAAGCTAGGAAAACACTTAAAAAGCAGATAGTACTCATGGTAATCTCTTGATTACTAGCAGCGTCATGTGTTGGTGATAGTAGGTATAGGAAAGTAAAGGAGAAGAATTTATGGCTCAAGAGATGGAATAGGATGAAAGTCTTTACACCCCTCCAATGAGTCTGAATAGTCTTTGGGGAGGTGAGACCTCTGTAAGCCTGATAGGTTATATCTCAACAAGAAGGGATCACTATCTTTGTGTTTACTTAGCCAAGGTTTTAACTTGTTTGGATAGGGTGGGTACGTGAAGGTAGGATCAGAAGGGAGATAGCTAAATTGGAAGTAAAAGATAGAGGCTAATTTGAGGGGCATTTAGAAAAACAAAGAAGCAAGATGATACAGCAGGACAATGCCAGGGGTAATGGTAACTGGAACCTATTGGGAAAGAACAGAAAGTACAAATAGAAGTGTGGCATCAGCAGATCAAATTTCAAAATTCAAAGTAAATTTATTATCAAAGTACAGATTATGTCACCATATACACCCTGAGATTCATATCCTTGGGGCATACTGAACACATCTATAGAATAGTTGCAAAACCACTCAAATCTCAACCAGAGTGTAGAAGACAACAAACTGTGCAAATGCAAATACAGTGGCATGCAAGAGTGTGGGCACCCCGGTCAAAATTTCAGTTACTCTGAATAGCTAAGTGAGTAAAAGAAGACCTGATTTCCAAAAGGCATGAAGTTAAAGATGACATTTCTTTAATATTTTAAGATTACTTGTTTATTTCCATCTTTTACAGTTTCAAAATAACAAAAAAGAAAAAGGGCCTGAAGCAAAAGTTTGGGCACTCTGCATGGTCAGTACTTAGTAACACCCCCTTTTTTCAAGTATCACAGCTTGTAAACGCTTTCTATAGCCAGCTAAGAGTCTTTTGATTCTTGTTTGGGGGTTTTTCACCCATTCTTCCTTGCAAAAGGCTTCTAGTTCTGTGTGATTCTTGGGCCGTTTTGCATGCTCTGCTCTTTTGAGGTCTATCCACAGATTTTCAATGATGTTTAGATCGGGGGACTGTGAGGACCATGGCAAAACCTTCAGTTTGCGCCTCTTGAGGTAGTCCATTGTGGATTTTGAGGGGTGTTTAGGATCATTATCCTGTTGTAGAAGCCATCCTCTTTTCATCTTCAGCATTTTGTTTTTGTTGGTTAGTTTGTTGTTGTTTTTGTTTGTTTGTTTGTTTTTTTTCCCCACAGACGGTGTGATGTTTGCTTCCAGAATTTCTTGGCATTTAATTGAATTCATTCTTCCCTCTACCATTGAAATGTTCCCCATGCCACTGGCTGCAACACAAGCCCAAAGCATGATCGATCCACCCTCGTGCTTAACAGTTGGAGAGGGGTTCTTTTCATGAAATTCTGCAGCCTTTTTTCTCCAAACATACCTTTGCTCATTGCGGCCAAAAAGTTCTATTTTAACTTCATCAGCCCACAGGACTTGTTTCCAAAATGCATCAGGCTTGTTTAGATGTTCCTTTGCAAACTTCTGACGCCGAATTTTGTGGTGAGGACACAGGAAAGGTTTTCTTCTAATGACTCTTCCATGAAGGTCATATTTGTGCGGGTGTCACTGCACAGTAGAACAGTGTACCACCACTCCAGAGTCTGCTAAATCTTCCTGAAGGTCTTTTGCAGTCAAATGGGGGTTTTGATTTGCCTCTCTAGCAATCCTACGAGCAGTTCTCTTGGAAAGTTTTCTTGGTCTTCCAGACCTCAACTAAACCTCCACCATTCCTGTTAACTGCCATTTCTTAAGTACATTATGAACTGAGGAAACAGCTACCTGAAAATGCTTTGCTCTCTTCTTATAGCCTTCTCCTGCTTTGGGGCATCATTTATTTTAATTTTCAGAGTGCTGGGCAGCTGCTTAGTGGAGCTCATGGCTGCTGATTGTTGGGACAAGGTATCTTCCTCTTCTATTTTCAGCTGTTTAGACGCATCTAGGCATATTATAGCCCTCCGCAGGATGCATAATTAATTATAGAACATCAAGGAACTCGAATTCTCGAATATAACCTTGTCTCACGTATAAACTAAATTATAAACTCTTCAATCAAATGTTGATTCTCTTGATGGCTAAACAAAGATTTAATAGAAAACCAAAATAAATTTAAGCCAGATAGCCTCTTGAACCACATGCTTCTTTCAATTTTGTATCGATTACAGCTCAGCAAAACATGCTGGACTGTCTCTGGACTACTACAGTCACATAATCCAGTCGGATGTTTTCCTATTATCTTTAAATTATAGTTTAACCCACAATGCCCCAACCTAAGTCTTGTTAATTTCACCACATCTCTACGAAAGGGTAACAGTCTGAGACCTTTTTAACTAGTTGGTGACTAGAAAAATAATGCCTGCCCCTTAATTCATTTTTCCAATCCTCCTGCCACCTCTTTCTCTGTTTGCGTTCTTCTCTATACCTTTTTTAATCCTGCTTCTCAATTCTGCTCTGCCTAGGGGAACTCTAATTTCTACTTACCTGCTCTGTAAGGAAGACTTTGCAATGCCATCCACAATTTCATTTCCCTCCACTCCAGCATGCCCAGGTATCCATGAAAATCCAACTGCACAACCTATCTTCCTTACTCTAAACAACACTAAGAGAATCTCAATAACTATGTCAGGACGAGCTTTTGATTTATTCCCTTTTATAGGCTCTAAAGCAGCAGCAGAATCCAAACAGATGATAACCCTATGTGGTCGAGAGTCTTCTATACACCATAAGGCCCAGAGGGTTGCTAATAATTCTGTTGCAAAGACAGAGACACCATCTGAAACCTGGTGACCAATCTTAACTCCAAGTTGAGACACATACATCCCAAATTCTGCCCTACTGCCCTCTGGGTCCACTGAGCCATCAGTAAAAATCTTCAGATAAGATCCCCATTTATTATTTAAATATTAATTTGTGATCAACACTGATGAAATTGCACTGCTTCCTTGAAGCTGAAGAAGGAGGAATAGGTCTAGTTCTGGTTCTGGAAAGAGCCCAAAAGGGACAGGTGGCAGGCAAATTTGGTCAACTATGTCTTCCTCAGTCAGCTTCAGTTTCACAGCCCAGTTATTAACCAAATCTAAAAATGGGTATCTTTTAATTTTACTTTGGCGCTCTGACTTCCCCTGCAAAAGACACTTTAGTGGACAGCTGTGATTGAATCCATTTAGTTTTGCCCAATACTGCAGGCCCAACTGAATTCATCTTAAGTGTAGAGGCACTTCTCCCATCTCCACACATAATTCAGGGACTGATGTTGTTCTAAAAGCTCCACAACAGAGTCTAGGTGCTTTGAACTGCACAGCGTCTAGTTTTCCAAGCACTGCCGTAGCAGCAGAACCATAAGCAATACAACTATAATCTATAACTGATCTAATCATAGCTAGATATATTAAGTACATAGTTTCCCATCCTGCCCCCAGTCGCCAGCGATACTTCTCATAATATTTAAAACTTTCTCACACTTTCCAATTGTTTTATCTATATGAACCCTCCAAGCAAGTCTTTCATCAAACCAGACACCTAAAAACCTGAATACCTTGACTTTTTCTAGTGGAGAATCATATAGACACAATTCACAATCAGGAATCTTTCTTCTAAAGCCAAAAATCATATATTTGGACTTAGAAGCAGAAATCCTGAAACCCCATTTATTAACCCAGTTTTCGACTGATCTTAAAGCCTTTTGTACCTGCCTTAATATATACCTGATGTTTCTTCTTCTTTTCCAGATTGCACCATCATCTGCAAACAATGATTTGCCAAATCCTGTCCCTACCTGATCAAAGATATCGTTTATCATGACATTAAAAAGAATTGGACTAATGACACTTCCTTGAGGGGTACCATTACCTATTTTAACTGACTTGGAGCTTGTTCCACCTATTCTTATTTGAATTGCCCTTTCCTTAAGGAAATCTTTGATCCAATTAAACATTCTACCTCTAATTCCCGCGTCATAGAGTTTAATTAATAAGCCATCCTTCCATAGTGAGTCATATGCTCTTTCAATATCTAGAAATACACTTACCATTATTTCTCTATTTTGAAATGCTTTTTTAATATCATGATCTAAAAGGGCAACATATTCCATTGTTGATCTTCCAGTTCTAAAACCATTTTGACAGGCAGCAAAATGACCCTTATTTTCCAAAAAACAAACAAGTCTGTTAGTGACCATTCGTTCCATAATTTTACAAAGCACTGACGTTAAAGCTATAGGCCGATACGAACTAGGACTAGACGCGTCCTTACCTGGCTTTAAAACTGGAACGACCACTGCATGCTTCCATTCTACTGGTAATTTTCCTTCTTTCCACACTGAATTAAACAATGCTAGAATTTCTATTAATAGAGTCATCTAAATGTTTAAGCAATTCATAACACAGTCCACCCCTACCAGAAGTATTTGAACCTGATTGGACAGCTTCCTGCAATTCCTGAAGGGAGAAAAACAAATTTATGGAGCTATTATCATCAACACTCCTGTCCAATTTCCAACTTTCCTTTAACATAATTTCCTTTCTCAAATCACCTAACTCTCCAGAACTATGTAATGCTTGGAACACCTCTACAAACATATCAGCCTTTTCCTTATTGCTTACAGCTTCAGTATCTCCTTCCAGCAAAGCTGGGATAGATGGTTTCCTATATATCCCTGACATTCTGTGAATGATCGTCCATAGCTGCTTTATAGGTGTCTCAGGGCTCAGTGTTCCACAAAGTCCTCTCCAACTATCCCTCTTTGCATTTTTAATTACTCTCCTTGCTACTGCTCTTTCCTTTTTATACTCCATAACATTATCTAACACTGGGTACTTTCTTAATTTCCTGTAAGCTCTATTTCTGTTTCTTACTGCTATATCACAATTTTTATTCCACCACGGAACTAGTGCTCGAGCCTTAGGAACATTCTGTAGCGGAATAGTCAATAGAGCAACTTTATGAATTATAGAACAGAGGGATTAATTCCAATTGTCTATGGAGCCCTCGCTTTTAATCTCTTCTATTATATCCACAGATTTCTCCTGGTACTCACCCCAATGGGCCAAAGAAAAATTATACCTAGCAGACCTCTCCTCAACTTCTACTATCAAATTTCTACCAAATCTACATAATATAGGATAGTGATCCTTCCTAGTGCGCATCTGTCCATAACATCCCATTCCCCAACCCTAGCTAAGTTGGAGGAAGTGATAGACAAGTCTAAGTGACTACAAGTATTCTTTACAATATTAAATCTTGTAGGCCTTCTGTCATTTAGCAGTACTATGTTGTATTTATCTAGAAACACCTCTACTACTGCTCCATTACTATCTTTATTTTCACTACCCCATATTGGATTATGGGCATTGAAATCTCCAATCCAGATTACCAGGGATCTTACCTTATTCATAATTTCATCCAAATCTGATAACATCATATTATCTGGATTATAAAAGTTAATCAAGGTTATTTGACCACGAGAGCTCCAAACCTCCACAGCCACAATTTCAAGGTTAGGTTTAAAATCAAGTCTTCTAAACTGGAGTCCTGTTTTTATGAAAGTTGCACACCCTCCACCAGATTTACCTGTTCTGTCAGCTCTCAAACTATCATATCCCGGGATCACAAAATCTAAATGAGGCTTTAACCATGTCTCCTGTATACAGATCAAATCAGGCTTGTCTTTAAAAGTTCCAACAAATCTTTTTAATTCTTGACCATTTGCAGATAAACTTCTTGCATTCCATTGTAATGTTAAAAACATCCAAATACCAATTATTGGCCTCTCCATCCACATAAAGCTCCTCTGTACTCTCTGATCCCGACAACTGGGAAGTATTCAGAGATTGTTTGTCTGTCATATACTTATGTAATTTTTCCAGCAAAATCTGTTTTATATCAAGGAATCTCACTGCAGCTCCAACAACTACTTTTATCATATCCGACCTCTTGACTGTAGTTTTAGCCCCGACCAGTACATCAACAACAAACGCCAAAAAAGACTCTTTAGTCATCAACAACATGCCTGAAGGAACCATAGTTGGAGAACTCAGAATGAACTGACTCCCCATCATTCCAATCTTTTCTTTACTTATCCTTTGCTCTCTATCAACTTTCTTTACTGCTTCAGCATATGATACTTTTTGTTGGATACTGACATCCTGAATCTCCTTTGCCTTACTAAAATACTCACATCCTCTGAACGCCGCTATGTGGTCCCCTCCACAGTTACTGCATTTAGGCACCGCTGCCTGACATGCTTTAATATCATGATCCTCTCCACATTTCATACATCTTCTTTTATCTTGACATGAACCAGCAACATGTCCAAATCTCTGGCAATTATAACAGCATAAAGGAGGTCTAATGTATTCTCTAACTTGATAAGACATGCACCCAATATAGACTCTAGTTGGAAGAACATCACCTGCAAAAACCAGAAGAACAGGAGAATCCAAATTACCACTTTCTCTCGATTTTAATCATTTGGCTTCAATCACTCGACTACCTTTAATATTGTCCAAAATTTCCTTTTCAGTCATGCCAGACCAAATACCATACACTACCCCCTTAACTCCCTTCCTTTCTTTCAGAGTAATACACTTCACTTTCACAACCAATTTTCCCACCATTTTAGCACTGTTATGTTGGTCAATATCTTGGCAACAAATCTTGGCCTGGAATCCTTTACCTACTTGGTTCTCTAATGCTGCTGCCACTTTTAAAGGATTAAGGGCTCTAAATCCTCCTCCTCCTTCCTTCTGACCTTTAATTTTATACAGAACTATAAATTTCTCCAATTCACCCATTTTCCTCAATTTGTTGTCCCCCATTACTTCAGGTCTTTCACTTGATGTACCCCTTTTTTGGCTACCCTTAGTTCTGGAGTGTTCCACAGTCTCCCACCCTCCTCCTTCAATCTCAACTACTGCCCCCCGCCCACCTGCTTCCTTTTGCAGCCATAGGCTACAAACTAACCCTTTGCAAACTACTAGGCTCCTCCATGCCAAAGTCATCCATCAATCAATCAATCAATCAATCAATCAATCAATCAACCAACCAACCAACCAACCAACCAACCAACCAACCAACCAACCAACCAACCAACCAACCCCAACTGCCAGTGAGAATCTCCCACCAGCCACCCACATCCAGCCTTGCTGGTCTGGGACAAGGTTTGAGGAGTCAGGGTATTTATAAAGCTTTGAAATTTGCATCACCTGGCCTTTTCTAACGATGACTGTGAACAAGACATAGACCTAACAAACTAATTAAGGTCTGAGATCTTGGTAAAAGTTAACTGAGAGCTCAAATCTCTTGGGGTGCCCAAACTTTTGCATGGTGCTCCTTTCCTTTTTTTCCACTGTAAAATTGTACAAAACAAAAATAATAGACTAATCTTGCTTAAAATGTTGAAAAGAATGTTTCATCTTTAACTTTATGACTTTTGGAGATCAGTTCATCTTCTACTCACTTAACTATTCACAGTAACAGAAATTTTGACCAGGGTGCCCAAACCTTTGCATGCCACTGTATCAATAAATGACAATAAATAAAGAGAATATGAAATGAAGAGTCCTTGAAAGTGAGTCTATTGGTTGTGGAAATGGAACAGTTCAGTGATGGGTCAAGTGAAGTTATCCCCTTTGTTTGAAGATCCTGATGGTTGAGGGGTAGTATTTGTTCTTGAACCTGGTGGTGTAAGTCCTGAGGCTCTTGTCTGAGCAAGGAAAAATGAGATTGAATCTCAAGGCAAAAGCATCAAAAAGAAACAAGGAAGACAAATCAAACTAAATTAGGTCAGCACCAGAGTTTTAATAGGATCGGTGTAAATGGAATCAAAATAACAAGTATATTTGGTTTACATTGCATACATGTCAATGTGCTGAATATAGTAAAGAATGTGGTGAACTACAGTCGCAGAAAAATGAAGTATTGGCAATGGCTCAAAACGAGGCAGGACTGGGTATTAAATATTCCTGGAATTAAACTGTATGAGAGATAGGGAAGCGGGGAAAAAGAGTTAGGCAATAAAAGTCTGAAGGGAAATTAGAAGGAAAAACAGAAAATGCAGAAGGTTCAGGACAGAATGGAGAGGATGTTCCCTGAGATGTTGAATTGGGGACTAGAGGTCACAGGTATAAAATAAAGGAGATGGAATAAAATATCAGAGCAAGGATGTAATGCTGAAACTTTATAAGGCATTGGTCAGACTGCATTTTGGAGTGTTGTCAGCAGTTTGGGGCCCCTTATCTGAGAAAGCATGTTCTGGCATTGAAGAGGATCCAGGGAGGTTTACAAGAATTATCCCAGGAATGAAAGGGTTAATTTATGAGGCACGTTTGATGACTCTGGGCCTCTGCTTACTGGAGTTTAGAAGAATGAGGGAAGTTCTCATTGAAACCTGTCAAACACCGAAAGGCCTAGGTAGAGTGGATATGGAGAGGATGTAGTGGGTGAGCCCAGGACCAGAGTGGACAGCCTCAGAATACAATCAGAATCAGAATCAATGGCACATGTCATGAAGTCTGTCAACTTAGCAGCAGCAGTTCAATGTAATACATAATATAGAAGAAAAATATAATAATAAATAGATCAATTACAGTATACATTTATTGAATAAATTAAAAATCATGCAAAAAACAGAAATAATATATATTAAAAAAGTGAGGTGTTGTCCAAGGGTTCAATGTCCATTTAGGAATCGGATGGCAGAGGGGAAGAAGCTGTTCCTGAATCGCTGAGTGTGTGCCTTCAGGTTTCTGTACCTCCTACCTGATGGTAACAGTGAGAAAAGGGCATGCCCTGGGTGCTGGAGGTCCTTAATAATGGATGTTACCTTTCTGAGACACCACTCCCTGAAGATGTCCTGGGTACGTCGTAGGCTAGTACTCAAGATGGAGCTGACTAAATTTACAACCCCCTGTAGTTTCTTCAGGTCCTGTGCAGTAGATCATCCTAACCAGACAGTGATGCAGCCTGTCAGAATGCTCTCCACAGTACATCTATAGAAGTTTTTGAGTTTACTTGTTGACATAACAATTCTCTTAAAACTCCTAATGAGGTATAGCTGCTGTATTGCCTTCTTTGTAACTGCATCGATATGTTGGGACCAGATTAGATCCTCAGAGATCTTGACACCCAGGAACTTGAAACTGCTCACTCTCTCCACTTCTGATCCCTCTGTGATTGGTATACGTTCCTTCGTCTTACCCTTCCTGAAGTCCACAATCAGCCCTTTCATCTTACTGATGTTGAGTGCCAGGTTGTTGCTGCAGCACCATTCCACTACTTGGCATAGCTCACTCCTATATGCCTGCTTGTCTCCATCTGAGATTCTATCAACAATGGTTGTATCATCAGCAAATTTAAAGGAGGTATTTAAGTTAGGCCTAATCACATAGTCAAGGGTATTGACAGAGTAGAGCAGTGGGCTAAGCACACACCCCCGAGGTGCACCACTGTTGATCGTCAACGAGGAGGAGATGTTATCACCAATCCACACAAATTGTGTTCTTCTGGTTAGGAAGTCGAGGATCCAGTTGCAGAGGGAGGTACAGAGGCCCAGGTTCTGTAACTTCTCAATGAGGATTGTGTTAATGATGGTATTAAATGCTGAGCTATAGTCAATGAACAGCGTCCTGACATAGGCATTTGTGTTGTCCAGGTGGTCTGAAGCTGTGTGGAGAGCCATTGAGATTGCATCTGCTGTTGACCTATTGTGGCGATCGGCAAATTGCAATGGGTCCAGGTTCTTGCTGAGGCAGGAGTTCAGTCTAGTCATGACCAGCCTCCCAAAGCTTTTCATCACTGTAGATGTGAGTGCTACTGGGTGATAATCATTAACGCAATTCAGATCATTCTTCTTAGGCACTAATATAATTGTTGCCTTTTTGAAACAAGTGGGAAATTCTGCCAAGGATGTCTCTTTAGAACAGAGATGAGGAGGAATTTCTTGAGCTAGAGAATGGTGAATCTGTGGAATTCATTGCCACGGATGGCTATGGAGGCAAAATCATTGGGTATATTTAAAGTGGTGATTGATAGGTTCTTGTTTAGTAAGGACGACAAAGGTTACGGGGAGAAGACAGGAGAATGGAGTTGAGGGGTATAATAAAAATGTAAGAGCAGATTCGATGGGCTGAATGTCCTAATTTTGCTCCTATGTCTTAATGTCTTATGGAAATAATAGTGATATAAAGTAGAAATCGGAAATGCATTATCTTCTGAAGGGAATTGTATAAATATATAACGGGGAAATAAATTGCATCAGTACAGAGAAAGGACTATCCTGTGGAACTAGGTTGTGCTGGTAGAGAACCAATGTGAACGTTAAAGGGTCGGATACCCTTTTTCTCTACTGTAACCATTTTATGATTCTATGACACGTCATCACATCAAATGAAACATGTCTTGCCTTGCCTAGTAACCAAAGGTATTAAAATGAGTTTATTTCTATCAATAAGATTGGTTTCCTACGTTCTAAATAGCTTGGTTTTGAACAAATACACTTTTGCCATAGTCCTCACTTTTGATATTATTGCTGACACAGAAGAACATTGTCATCCATTCTACTGAAGAAATGTGGAGTTCTCCTACCTTTCCCTGTGTGGCTAGATTGGGTTGAGTTGCTGTCTTACGTAATTTTTATCTTCTTGTAGAATTTTCCTACTCTACTTTTATTTCTCCCACACTTGAGTCTGAGCTTGAATCCTGTTGCATCACAGTAATGTCACAATAAATCCTGTTGCAACACAACAGTTTCCAGGAAAACTGCATCACACGTTGTTTGGCCATGTGCAGATTGTATTAAAATCTAACTCTAACGTAAATACCATAAAACATAGGAGCACAATTAGGCCACTCGGCCCATCGAGTCTGCTCCGCCATTCCATCACAGCTGATTTATTATCCCTCTCAACCCCATTCTCCTGCCATCTCCCTGTAACCTTTGACACCCCGACTAATCAAGAACCTATCAATCTTCACTTTAAATATACCCAGTGACTTGGCCTGCACAGTGATCTGTGGCAATGAATTCCACAGATTCACCACCCTCTGGCTAAAGAAATTTTTCCTCATGTCTGTTCTAAATGGACATTCCTGTGTACTGATGCTGTGCCCTCTTGTCTTTAAGGGAAAATCTTGCCTGACTATAGGTAATATCTCTCCATGTGCACTCTATCTAAGCCTTTCAAGTATTTGATAGGTTTCAATGAGAACCCTCTCCAGCGAATACAGGCCCAGAGCCATCGAATGCTTCTCAGACATTCTTTCACTCATAGAATCATTCTTGTGGACTTCCTCTGGACCCTCTGTAATGGTAGCACATCCATTTTTTGATATGGAGCCCAAAACTCCTGACAATAATTCAAATGGGGTCTGACCAATGCCTTATAAACCCTCAATATTACATCCTTGCTCTATATTCTAGACCTCTCAAAATGAATGCTAACATTGCGTTTGCCTTTCTTACCATCCACTCAACCTGCAGGTTAACCTTCAGGGAATCCTGCACAAAGACTCCCAAGTTGCTTTGCACCTCTGATTTTTGAATTTTTTCCTCATTTACAAAATAATTCATACCTTTATTTCTTCTGCCAAAGTGCATGACCATACACTTCCCTAGACTATATTCCATCTGCTGTTTCTTTGCCCATTCTCCTAAATCCCTTCTCCAGACTCCTTGCTTCCTCAACATTACTTTCCCTTCCTCCTGTCTTTGTATCACCCACAAACTTGGCACAAAGCTACCAATTCACCATACGGTTCATTAAGATATAACATGAAACCTGTGGAACACGACTAGTCGCCAGCAGCAGGCTCCTTTATTCCCACTCTTTGCCTCCTGCCTCTCCTTTGGCTACACTGCCTGGTATTTTCTCAAAGAATTCCAACAGATTTGTCAGGCAAGATTTTCCCTAAAGGAAACCACGCTGACTTCAGACTATCTTATCATGTGCCTCCAAGTACCTTGAAACTTCATCCTTAATAATGGACACAACATCTTACCAACCACTGAGGTCAGGCTAACTGGCATATAATTTGCTGAATTTTGCCTCCCTTCCTTCTCAAAGAGTGGAGTGGCATTTGCAATTTTCACGACCTCTGGAACCATTCCAAAATCTAGTGATTCTTGAAAGATCACTACTAGTACCTCTACAATCTCTTCACTACCTTTTTTTTTTGAATTAGAGAATAGATAAAATTAGAGCAAAGTTTCAAATTAGAGAAAAACTATTTAGGCCTTATTGCTTTTTGTAACTTATTGAAAAAATGTATAGTCTTAATTGAAATCTTTTTAATTACCATTAACATTAATTAAGGTTCCTTTTTTCGTTCTCCGGTACTGTGAAAAAATCACTAATTAGAACATAAAGAATCTGTAATTTATCTTTTATTGTTTATTGAGATTACAGAGTGGTGTAGGCCCCTCTAACCCCTCAAGCCACTCACCGAGCAATTTCCCAATTTAATCCCAGCCCAATCACGGGACAATTTACAATGACCAATTAACCTACCAACCGATATGTCTTTGGACTGTGGAAGGAAACTGGAACATCCGGAGGAAACCCACACTGTCACAAGGAGAACATACAAACTTCCTACAAGCAGTGGCGGGAATTGAACCTGCACTGTAAAGCATTGTGCTAACCACTATGTTACCATGCCACTATATAACGCAATGTATCAAAGCCTATAAAGGTGATTGTAAGAAAATATGGTAGAATTTGCTATTGTAATGATGGCAAAACTGTCAGTATTCAACATAGTTCCTCAATAAAACTGGCGCCAACTTTGTCATTTGCATTTGCAGAAAAGCAAAGTTATTGTCAGATATTCCCCATTTTCCACAGCCTTTAACTTTTTGCAGTATACAGTGTTACGTCTGTAACTGGGTTGCCAAACCAGCAGAAATGGATCACTCAGTTGGAGTCTGGAGTACTAGAACTAAGAAAGTTTTATTAAAGAAATAAGCAAAACAGTAATCGAAAGGATAATAAATGCAACAGTTCAGCAATGATAACCACTCATGTGCACAGAATTAAGATAACAGCATCAATCAAGCTCTGTCGTTGTCTAGGGGTAAATGACCAAATTTCAAAGTGACTCAAAGTTCAGTTCGCAGTAATCGTTGCCATGGCGATGGACAACGTGGGGGGAAGAGAGAGATAGAACAGGAACAACTGATCATTCAGAACGGCTTCCACTCACAGACCGGCGAGATGGCTCACAAGCAGCTTTTGGGCGGGTCCTTGGTGATGTCACCTGAGGTCACTGACTGTGACCCCTCCTCCAGATGCGGTCGATCCTCTGCAGTGAACCCGGCACCCAGGCAAGGGCGGACACACACCGGGTTCCCGCTGATCGTACCTTTCCACCCTGGTCGTTGTCTGGTACTTCCCACCGACTCGTGAGAGGCGCACCGCTTCCAGGGTCTCGTTACCTCGGGTGTCGTGTGTGTCCTGCCTTAGCGAACCTGTCCCTTTTTATCCCCCTGCTGGGGTATTGCCTGTCCATCACTTCAAACAGTTCAGGGTTCAAAGGGGGAGCCGCTCCAGACAGCTCTCTCTCTCCCACGTCCCTTCATTACACATCTCCAGACGCTGCTCCATTGTTCCTTATCTCTCCTTCTCCTGAGGGCAGGTGGCAGACCACTTGCTGATGTCACTGATGCTAACCCAGGCCAGCAAACATCTTAATTTTATGTGTATTCTCGTCACAACAGTCAGCACAGTTTTTTGTCATGAACATCAGGATTATCTGCACTACTTTTGATGTAAGATCCATTCAAAGTGTTAAACCTTGCTGATCAAGGTGTTGCTCAGTTTTATCATTTACTAAGTAACAATTAGTGCAATCATGAGTCAAATATGATGTTCTCCTAAGGGGTAATAATAATAAGTAATATTACGCTCTCTGGCCATAAGCAAACGTTCTACATTTGTGTATTACGACTACTTAAGAATGATATCAAAATATTTTGTAATTGTTAAAGTGATGAAAATATATTCTACTTTTTAAGCTTATTTATAAAATTTCAGCCTCTATCTTAATCCCATGTACTTTCAGTAAAATGTTTAAAATGTTATTCGAAAATGAATTGTTTTTATTGACTGGTTTGCTGCCTGCAAGAATTCAATATTTAGATTGGCTTCCAGCCTGCTAGACTACAATTCACAGTGGAACAGGAGAACCTGATCCTCAGAGCCAGTGGCAATTGTGAAGGTCAGGAGCAGTGGCCGCGCCTTATCATTAACTGTAAAGTATATAGTTTTCCTATATTTACTGTGGCAACCTTCAGTACTTGAACACTTCTCTGCCTTCTGTTCCTGGCCTCAGTTTACTTTAGTTCTGCCTATCTTCTTGATTCAGCCTACTCTGAAAGTACTGTTAACTGCAGGATAGTTCTTACATCTTGAAGTAAAAGTATCAAAATACAATTTCAGAGATATGATTTGCCTCTGGCATTTTAGAAGCATTTTCAGCTAAGTTGTTGACTTTAAATTACCTGGGTGACCCCTGTCTTTTTCCATTTGTAGGCAAAGCGAGTTCCAGAATTATAATTAGATAGGCTGACATACACAGAATTGTCCAGTCCACTTTTGTGATTGGCAGTAGATCATCAGGAAATAATTGTTAGATGGATTGTTTTGGCCTCTAGAGCAGCAACTTGTTTTGTATGAACATCACTTCCTTTTTGTAAACTTTTCTTTAATATAATTTCCTGTGCAGATAATTTAGATTTCACAAATAACATCTCATTAAAAGCCCTGAAGAAAACTTCCATCCTGGCAGATTTTTGAGAAGATGTTTAACTCACTGCATAGTTTTGTACACACATACCGTGAGGGCAGTAGAGTGAAAAGATAACTCTTCCATCAAAGGCATTGCCTGCGGACTGGGGACGCGTCAATCTCGCTGAACAAATTCCTCTTCATCTCTGTTCTAAATGGAAGTTACTCTATCCTGAGGCTGTGCTCTCTGGTCCTAGACTCAGCCACCATAGGAAACACCCTGTCCACACCCACTCTCTCTAGGCCTTTTAATATTTGATAGGTTTCAATGAGCTCCCCCTTCATTCTTCTAAACTTCAGCAGGTACAGGCCAAGAGCCATTAAATGCTCTTCATATGCTAACCCCTTCCATTCCTGGAATAATTATCATGAACCTCCTTTGGACCAACTTTTCTAGGATAATGGGTGCAAAATTGCTCATAACAGTCCAAGTGCAGTCTAACCATTGCCTTAAAAAGCCCCAGCATTACATTCTTGTTTTTACATTCTAGTTCTCTTGAAATGGATACTAACTTCTCATTTGCCTTCCTCACCACTGATTCAAGCTGCAAATTAACCTTTAGGGAATCTTGCACAAGGACTTCCAATTCCCTTTGCACCTCAGATTTTTGAATGTTCACCCCAACAACTCTTAGTTGACTCATGACCTTCAATCGCACACTGAGAAGAAAACCAGAAACGTGCAGCATTCATGGAGAGACTCTTCAGGAACAATCATGCTGAGTTCACTGGATCCCAACAAAGAAAACTGGTATTTGTGGAACTCCAGTGTTTACCACCCACAGAAATCTGAACAAATATGAAATGTCTTTGATTCAAGTGCACATTATGAAGGCGTATCACTCAACAAGGTGCTCTTGTGGGGTCTAGACCTCAATAACTGTCTGCTCAGGGTACTCAGGCAGTTCAGAACTGAGAGTGTTGCAATGATGGTAGACATCGAAAAAAATGTTCCACTGCTTCCTTGTGAGAGAGGATCATTGAGAATACCTCAGATTTTTGTGGTTTCATGACCACCAACTTGACAATGTGATTCTAGAGTATCCCATGAGAGTTCATATATTTGGTAACTTCCTCTTACCAGCTGTAGCAATCTATGGTCTTAAGAGGACAGCTATCGAGAGGGTGAAAGGATTCAGGAATGAAGCACGGAGGTACATAGAGAGGCATTACTATGTTGATGGTGGTCTTAAATCATTTTCTAGTGCAGAAGAAGCAGTCAATGTGTTGAAAGCAGCACAAGACATGTTGGCACAGTTTAATCTCAGACTGCATAAAATCACATCCAACAAATGCAATGTTTTCCATCTGAAGATATGGCCAAAAGTCGACATGATCTTGATCTTGGACAGGACCTCCCTTCTTTGCAGGAAAGTCTGGACATTGGACAGGACCTTGTTACTGACATGCTTATATTCCAGGTTACTGATACCAAAAGACATTTTATACATCATGTCGTGCTACCGACTATCAACAGCCTATTTGATCCTCTTGAATTTGCTGTTCCAGTCTGTATTCCAGGAGAATTCATGTTGAGAGAGTTGACCTCAGACGTGTGTGGATGGGATGTCCCACTCCCATGGAGACACATGAGCAGTGGCATTCTTCCCCTCAGGATCTTAAAGTTTTGAAGACTCCAGGAACCTACATAACAATTCTGTTATATACACCTCAAAAGAAAGAGGTTAGCATCTCCTGTGATGTGTTAACTAAAGTTATTGTTGCTGTTGCTTACCTGAAGCTCACAGACGCTGCTGCAGATAGTGTAGTCGGATTCATCCTGGGCAAGGCAAAGCTTAGATTAGATTTAGATTATGAGAACATTTAGTCCTCTTTTATTGTCATTTAGAAATGCATACATGCATTAAGAGATGATACAATGTTTCTCCGGAGTGATATCACAGAAAACAGGACAAACCAAAGACTAACACTGACAGAACCACATAATTATAACATATAGTTACAGCATTGCAAAGCAATACCATAATTTGATGAAGAACAAACCATGGGCACAGTAAATAAAATCTCAAAAGTCCCTGAGTCCCCGAAAGTGGCGGCAAAAGGGAGAAACTCCCTGCCATAAACCTCCAGGCACCGTCAACTTGCCGATGTCTTGGAAGCAGCTGACACTGAGTCCATCCGTCCGAAAACTTCAAGCTTCTGACCAGCCTCTCCGATACAGCCTCCCGAGCGCCATCCTCTGCCGAGCGCCTTCAACCTCACCCCAGCCACTGAAACATGCAAAGCCGAGTACTTCGGGGCCTTCTGCTCTGGAGATTCCGGTTAACACACAGTAGCAGCGGCAGCGAAGCGGGCATTTCAGAAGTTTTCCAGATGTTCCTCCACACTCTCACGTCTGTCTCCATCAAATCAGGATTGTGCACGGTCCCCTACTTGACAGATAACAGATATTCATCACCGGAGAGGCCGCGTGCGCTGCTGTCGTGTCGCCATCTTCTCCTCCTTACTTGCAAACCAGGTCTCACCATACCGAGGCTCAAGTGTTCCAGCAGTTGAGATGGCAGAGATGATGACCGATGAGCTGAACACAAAACTAGGTGACATCAAGTTCTTTACCGACAGCAAGCTTGCGCTCAGTTACATATTTAATGAAACAAGGAGATTCCATGTTTATGTACATAACAAGGTCCAATGCATCAGGTAATGAACCCAGGAGATCTAATGGAGCTACGTTCCTACGGATCTCAACCTACTAATCTTGCCAGGAGAGGGCTCCAAGCTAATCAGCTCACCCTCTCCTCATGGTTCACTGGCCCAGCACTTCCTGCTGATCTCCTCAAAGAACATCATCAAGACCAGCATCTTCAACATGCGAATGGTTAAAGATTGTGTAGTAAGTCTGTTTTCAAGACCAGTCTCTGAGCTATTCTTCTTTTGCCAAGGACTTAATGAAATAATCATTTGACTTTTAGTATCAATAGTTAGGTTTGACATCCTATGACTGTCAGGCAGGGATTGTTCTGGCCTCTAGATGCACAGATCATTTTGTGTGAACATGAATTCCTGTTCGTAAACTGTTTTTTTATATCATTTTCTGAGCGGGTAATTTGGATTCAATTTGAAGTACACGGTGGAAAGACATCAATCTCCATTCTCTCTTTATTTGCCCTGGAAACAGCAATATCTGTGAACTTAAAGCTTTTGTTAATATTGGTAAACATTTGGTAGATATATTTTGAAGGAAGTATTATGTTTATTCTTTTTTGGTATTAAGATACCGTTGTACCACAAGTTTACTCTTGTTTACATGGCATAGTTATGGAGTGCTGCATGTGTGTATTACCTTGGCTATCACCATTGTGAGAATAATTGATAGTATATTCAGTTGTATGGTGATTCTATATTGAATTTAATACATATTTTACTTAACTTTTGGCAGTTTCACAGGTAAGATATCCTTCAAGAAATCTTCCATCTCAGCTAGTTTTTGAGAAGGTGTTTAACTCGCTGCATATCTTTGTACATGTGCACTGCGAGGGCAGTAGACGGATAATTGGACCATAAGAGCATATGACATAGGAGTAGAATTAGGCCATTCAGCCCATCGAGTCTGCTCCATCATTCCATGATGGCTAAACACGGATCCTACTTAACCCCATACACCTGCCTTCTTGCCATATCCTTTGACGCCCTGTCTGATCAGGAAACTATCAACTGCCGCTTTAAATGTACCCCGGACTTGGCCTCCACTGCAGTCCGTGGCATTCCAAGATTCAGTACTCTCTGGCTAAAAAAATTCCTCCTTACTTCTGTTCTAAAATGTCACCCCTCAATTTTGAGGCTGTGCCCTCTTGCTCTGGATACTCCCACCACAGGAAACATCCTCTCCACATCCACCCTATCTAGTCCTTTCAACATTCAGTAGGTTTCAATGAAATTCCCCGATATTCTTCTAAATTCCAGTGAGTGCAGGCATATGAGGAGCTGTGAAATGCTCCTCATATGTTAAACCCTTCATTCCTGGAATCATCCTCGTGAACCTCTCTGGACTCTTTCCAATGACAACACATCCTTTCTGAAACATGGTGCCCAAAACTGTTGACAGTACTCCAAGTACGGCCTGACTAGTGTATTATAAAGCCTCAGAATTATCTCCTTGCCTTTATATTCTATTCCCCTTGAAAAAAATGCCAGCAATACATTTGCTTTCTTTACCAGAGACACAACCTGTAAATTAACCTTCTGGGAGTCTTGCACGAGGACTCCCAAGTCCCACTGCATCTCTGATATTTGAACGTGCTCCCCATTTAGATAATAATCCACACTATTGTTCCTTTTATCAAAATGCATTACTGTATATTTTCCAACACTGTATTCCATTTGCCACATTTTTGACTATTCTTCCATATATCTAAGTCCTGCTACAATTGCATTGCTTCCTCAGCACCTCCTACCTCTCCACTTATCTTTGTATCATCCGCAAACTTTGCCACAAACTACATTATCCAAATCACTGACAAACAAGGTAAAAAGTAGCAGGCCCAATACTGACCCCTGAGGAACACTACTAGTCCCCTTTATTCCCACTTGCTGCCTTCTACCTGTTAGCCATTCCTTTCCAGTATCGTTCCTGTAATGCCATAGGATTTTATCTTGTTAAGTAGCCTCATGTGTGGCACTTTATCAAACGCCTTCTGGAAATCCAAGTAAATAGTTTCCAAATAAACTGATTCCTAAGCTCTGAAACCTGGGCCTTAGCACTCAGATCTGCAGCTGGATCTTCAACTTCCTCACAGACAGGATCCAGGCTGTAAAAATAGGGACAGGCTCTCCTGTACAATCACTCTGAGCACTGGTACCCCACAAGGCTGTGTACTCAGCCCCCTGCTGTACTCACTGTACACCCATAATTGTGTAGCCAAGTTTCCATTGAACTCAATATATAAGTTTGCTGATGACACCACAATTATAGGCCGTATCTCAAGTAATGATGAGTTTGAGTACAGAGAGGAAATTAAGAACCTGGTGGCATGGTGCGAAGACAATAACCTATCCCTCAACGTCAGCAAGATGAAGGAATTAGTTGTTGACTTCAGAAGGTGTAGCAGACCGCACGACCCCATTTACATCGGTGGTGCACAAGTGGAACAGGTCAAAAGCTTTAAATTCCTCGGGGTCAATATCACAAATGACCTGACTTGGTCCAACCAAGCAGAGTCCACTGCCAAGGCCCACCAGCGCCTTTACTTCCTGAGGAAGCTGAAGAAATTTGGCCTGTCCCCTAAAACTCTCACTAATTTTTATAGATGCACCGTAGAAAGCACTTTCTAGGGTGCATCACAACCTGGTATGGAAGTTCTCCTGTCCAAGACCGGAAGAAGCTGCAGAAGATCGTGAACACAGCCCAGCACATCACACAAACCATTCTTCCATCCTTGGACTCACTTTACACCACACACTGTCGGAGCAGTGCTGCCAGGATAATCAAGGACACGACACACCCAGCCAAAACACTTTTTGTCCCTCTTCCCTCCAGGAGAAGGCTCAGGAGCTTGAAGACTCGCACGGCCAGATTTGGGAACAGCTCCTTTCCAACTGTGCTAAGACTGCTGAACGGATCTTAACCCGGATCTGGGCCGTACCCTCCAAATATCTGGACCTGCCTCTCGGTTTTTTGCACTACCTTACTTTCCCTTTTCTATTTTTTATTTATGATTTGTAATTTAAATTTTTAATATTTACTATCGATTTGTACTCCAGGGAGCGCGAAGCGCAGAATCAAGTATTGCTGTGATGATTGTACATGCTAGTGTCAATTGTTTGGCGACAATAAAGTATAAAGTATAAATAACATCCACTGCCTCTCCTTTGTCCACCCTGCTTGTTACTACTTCGAAGAATCTGACAGATTTGTCAGGCAACATATCCCTTTACAGTTACTACGCTGACTTTGACTTAATTTATCATTAGTCTTCAAGTACCCCGAAACTTCATCTTTAATAATAGAATCCAACACTTTCTCAACCACTGAGGTTAGGCTAACTGGCCTATAATTTCCCTACTTTTGCCTTCCTCCCTACCTAAAGAGTGGAGTGACATTTCAATCTTGCAATCCTCTAGGTCTATGCCAGAATCAAGTGATTCTTGAAAGATCAAGACCAATGCATCCGGTATTTCTTCAGCAACTTCTTTCAGGACTCTTGGATGTAGTCCATCTGATCCAGGTGACTTATCCACCCTAAGGCCTTTCAGTTTGCCTAGCACTTTTTTCTTTGTAATAGCAATGGCACTCACTCCTGCTCTCTGGCACACTGTGAAGACTGATGTAAAGAACTTATTAAGTTTATTCACCATATCTTTGTCTCCCATTACTACCTCACCAGCATCATTTTCCAGAGGTCCAATATCAACTCTCAACTCTCTTTTACTCTTTATATAACTGAAAAAACTCTTCATATCCAGCTTTATATTATTGGCCAGTTCTCCCCCATATTTCATCTTTTCCCTTCTTATAACTTCTTTAGTTGTGTTTTGTAGGATTTTAAAAGCTTCCCAATTATCCAACTTCCCACTCACTTTTGCTATCTCATATGCCCTTTCCTTAGCTTCTATACAGTCCTTAAGTTCCCTTGTCAGCCGCGGTTGCCTAGTCCTGTCATTTGAGAATTACTTCTTCTGTGAGACATATCTATTCTGCACTTTTCCAAGTAAAATTTAATTTTCCATGATTAGTACTTAATCAGGAGATGCAATCCAGCTTCTAGACTTTGGTGTCTCAACTCAAAGTTCAAAATAAGTTTATTATCCAAGTGCATACATGTCACTATATACTACCCTGAGATTCATTTTCTTGTAGACATCCACAACTGGTTATATGAACACAACAATCAATGAAGAACTACACACAAAGAAAGATGAACAAACAACCGGTGTGCAGTAGACAACAAACAACAAACTGTGCAATACAAAAAAAAATAATAGTAAAGAAATAAATGATAAATAATATTGAGAATATGATTTGTAGAATCCTTGAAAGTGAGCCCATAAGTTGTGGAATCAGTGTTGAGGTGAGTGAACTTAACCACTCTGGTCAGAAGCCTGATCACTGAAGGGTGCTAACCATTCCTGAACCTGGTGGTGTGGGACCTAAGGTTCCTGTACCTTCTTCCCACTGTCAGCAGCCACAAGAAACCATGGCCTGGATGATGGGATTTCTTGATGATGGATGCTGCTTTCTTGTGGCAGCACTCATTGAAGATGTGCTCAATAACGGGGAGGGCTTCTCCTGTGAAAGACTGGGCTGTATTCACTACTTTCTGCAAGCCTTTCTGTTCATAGGCATTGGTGTTTCCATAGAAGGCCATGATGCACATCTGTAGAAGATCTACATTAATTAACCTTGTCGTAAGCTTTAATTGCCTCTTTATTACACAGCAATCTGCTTCTACTATATAACATCACAATGGCCATTCAGTTATTAAATAAACAGATCACAAAGGTGGACACAACTCTAACTTTAGGAATGTACTATTTTCAATTCTTCTGTAATCCTGTTTATAACAACTATTACTATCCCATCCAGTGACCAAATTTCCCTCAATGTTTCTTTAATTTTTTTTAAATTGGGCCATGTGCCACAATATTTGCAATCTTGTTGAATCCCATGAGAAACCCTACCTGCAACATATTGAATCCATTTCCTTCATCTATCACATTAATTACTTCTTCAAATATCTGTTAAATTTGTGAAAGAGACCATCCCTAAATCATTTGAGCTGGGCAAAACATATCGGTTTATCCATTCATCCATTAAGTCTCAGTGAGCTGAACTCAAAGCATGGATTCTAAGAATATGCATTCAATTAAAATTCAACTCACTAATTTGTTCTTCTATCACTTCTTAAACTAGGGCATTTTGTTCACCACATCAAAACCTCAAGCATAAATAGCACAATGGTTTCATGGCCCTAGACCAGGAATGCTAAAATTAGCTGGATTCCAGCTTCTGTTTGTAACCTGATGACTTCTCTTGAAAAGTCTTTTGAACAGAGGTCATTAGATTACAAACAGAAGGACACTGCTTTTGAGGACAATGCCTTCCATAAAAGTATCATGAAATTAAAAGCAGCCAAAGTGAATCACTGAATAATTCAGACTCTCAAGAAATAATATTGGATTATCAAGAAAAAAACTGAATAGACAGTTCCTGCCAACATTGGCTGTCCATACCCATACATGAAAAGTACATGCTGTGACAAGTTTTAGACTAAATCCCTGAAGAAATGTACGTCAGAAAAAGTCAAAACACTCCAGAGAAAATTAGAAAGGATGTTCAATACAAGTTCTTTCTTAGATTTGAAAAAAATGTTCTAAACTCTTCATTCATTCATGTAGGCCTGTTCTGAAGTGAATTCAAACAGGTTGCATTGTAACTGGATGCTTTGTTTCTCTGATGGGTTTGAGAATTTCCAGTGGAGGAAACAAAATGTAGAATCAAAGAATATTTGTGACACAGGAGACCAATCATCCTGCTGTTTCTCTGCCAGTTAAAAGACAGGTACCATCCAAAAGTTACCCTCTAGCTCTAGGTCTGAAGCTCTGTAAATCACAGCTTTCGAACTACACATCCAAGAATATTTCAAATGTGATGAGGGTTTCTACCTCTTTCTTTGCTTTAGACACTATGTTCCAGAACTCTAACTCACTGGTGAAAAGATTTTTCTTAACTCCCTATTAATCTTTCTACAAATTATTTTAACCCTAAGTTCCCTGTTTTTTTTAATAGAGCTAGGGGAATGGGTCTTTATATAGATACTCTCAATTTTAAGTACCTCAACTGTTTCCCTTTCAACATCTTCTATTCTGAAGAAAATCACTGTAGCCTTTCCAATCTTTCTCCTTACCTAAAATCTAGTTTTCTACCCATCCATTCCTTCCCAGTGCAATCACATCCTTCCCGTAATGTAGTCACTAGTAATGTTGCATTGAATGTGTTGACAAAAAAAAAAGTGATCCACCATTTTAGCATAACCTTCCTGTTTGAATATTCTTTGTGTTGGCCGATAAGGGAAAACATCTTAAAAAATGTTTCACTCTTTCCGTCTGTCTTACCTCTTCAGCATGTTTGTACACACAATAACTTAGTAAGTCTCAGTATTTCTCTGCACCTCTCAATTTCCTATGATTATTACATATTCCCTTATCTTATTGCATCACCCCAAATGTATTACCCCACACTTCTCTGGATTGAATTACCTTTGCTGTTACCAAACCAATACCTTTTGTCTTCATTTCTCTGTGCCTTTCATTTAAGGTTTATACGGTCCCACATAATTGATTTCATTAATTGCTTATCATTAAAGTTAAACTAACTAGTTTATAATGACTTAATTCATCCCTTGCATCTTTTCTAAGAAAAAAAACAATATAATACCAGCACTCCAGCAATTCTCTTGCACCACTCCTGCAGTCAGGGAGGATCAGAAAATTATGGTCAGAAACTTTGCAATTTCCCTCATTCATATTTACAATCTGCAGTGCATTTCATCAAGGTCTAATGACTTAACCACTTTGAAAGATGCCCAAGTCCTTGATACTTCCTCTTTTACTATGCTTATCCCATCAGTATTCGGAGACTCGTCCTCTTCAATCACAACATCAGTATCTTTCAACTCTATTATGAAGACAGCTCAAAATCATTCATTAAGAAGCATCGCAAAGTTCAACATAAATTTATTATCAAAGTACGTATATGCCATCATACATCATCCGGAGATTTATTTTCTTGCAGACATACTCAATAAATTTATAATAGAATAATAACCATCATAGCATCAATGAAAGACCTTAGGCATTCAACCAGTGTGTAGAAGACAACAAGCTGTGCAAATACAAAAATAAAGAAATAATAATAAATAACTAAATAAACAATAAATATCAAGAATATGAGACGAAGAGTCCTTGAAAGTGAGTTCATAGGTTGTGGGAACATTTCAACGATGGGGCATTGAAGTTGAGTGGTTAACCTCTTTGTTCAAGAGCCTGATGGTTGAGTGGTAATATCTGTTCCTGAATCTGGTGGTGTGGATCCTGAGGCTCCCCATACCTTCTTCCTGATGGCAGCAGCGAGAAGAGAGCATGACCTGGGTGGTGGGGGTCCCTGATGAGGGATGCTACTTTACTGCGACAGCGTTTTGTGTTGATGTGCTGAATGGTGGGGAAGGCTTTACCCGTGGTGGACTGGGCCATCTCCACTACTTTTTGTAGGATTTTTCATTCAAGGACATTGGTGCTTCCATACCAGGCTGTGGTACGGAGAGTCAATATACTCTCCACTACACATCTAGAGAAGCTTGTCAAAGTTTTAGATGTCTTGCCAAATCTTCGCAAATTATGAAAGAAATAGAAGGACTGCCATATTTTCTTTGTAACTGCACTTTTGTGTTGGGCTCAGGACAGGTACTCCAAAATAATAACACAGAGGAATTTAAATTTGCTGACCCACTCCATCTCTGATCCTCCGATGAGAACTGGCTCATGGATCTCCTGAAGTCAGTAATCAGCTCCTTGGTCTTGCTGACACCAAGTAAGAGATTGTTGTTATGGCACCACTCAGCCAGATTTTCAATGTCCCTCCTAAATGCTGATTCATTACCACCTTTGATTTGACCTACAATGGTGGTGTCATCAGCAAATTTGAATATGGCATCGAAGCTGTGCTTAGCCTCACAGTCATTAGTGTAAAATGAGTAGAGCACGGGGCTAAGCACACAGCCTTGTGGTGCACCTGTGCTGTTGGAGATCATGGAGGAGATGCTCCTGCCAATCTGAACTATAGCATTCAAACAATAATTTCATTATCGTTTGGATTTTCCAGCTCTAAATTCCAGCTTTCACCCTGCACTCTCTGGCCTGCCACCTTTTCCAACTGGTACTCCACTGTCAACATCATCACTGTGGAGCCTAAAGTCATGCCCCAGACCCTTGAATTGCAGTCACAAAGCTGCAACATTCCCCTTACTTCCAGCACCTATTCAAATTTTGGTTATTGTACTGATGCTTACAGCATATCTAACTGCTCCTGTATGGTATATAGAGAGGTAGTTACACCCAAGGTGCAGGACACAGGAGACTGGGTGACAGTCAGGAAGGGGAAAGGGGTTAAGGAGCCAGTGCAGAGTACCTCTGTGGCCATCCCCCTCAACAACAGGTATAACACTTTCCAACTCTGTGACTCAGAAGGGAAGGTGGGGGGGGGGGTTAGAAAAATGCATATTGTGGTGATGGGGAATACGTTAGAGGAACAGACAGGAGGTTCTGTGGGTGAGAACAAGATTCCTAAATGATATTTTGCCTCCCGAGTACTAGGGCCCTGGACATCTCGGATGGGGTCCTCGGTATTCTTAAGTGGGAGGGTGAACAGCCAGAGGTCGTGATCCATTCAGGTACCAATGATGCGGGTAGGACGAGTGACGAGGTTCTGCATAGGGAGTTCAGGAAGTTAGGTGCTAAGTTAAAGGGCAGGAACTTCAGGGCTGTGATCTCAGGATTGCTACCCGTGCCACATGCTGGTGAGGCCAGGACTGGGAAGATTATACAGTTTATTACGTAGCTAAGGAGTTAGTGCAGTTGGGATGGCATAAAATTTTTGGATCATTAGGCTGTCATTCAGGGAAGATGGGACCTAGACAGCTTGCATCTGAACTGGAGGGGGACTAATATCCTCGCAGGAAGGTTTGTTAATGCTGCACGATGGAGTTTAAACTAGAGTTGTAGGGGGATGGGAACCAGAGTGCCAGAACAATTAATGGAGAGATTGTGGAGGCAAATGTTGGTAAGTCCCCAGACTAAATCAGGAATCAAAAGGCTGAGCATGGTGTGACTAGTGTCCTGAGCTGCGTATATTTAAATGCAAGAAGTATCATAGGAATGACAGATGATTGTGTTGAGGATGAGGTAACTGGTTGACTAACAGAGGCAATGTGTAGTGAGGAGAGGCTGTTGATAAGGCAAAATTGCAGTCAACAGTATGAGTTGCGATGTAAAGGGTGGACAAAATCGAAAAGGGTAAATACAGGACTGAAGGTGTTATATTTGAATACATGCAGTATACAGAATAAGGTAGATGAACTTGTAGCACAGTTGCAGATTGGCATGTATGAAGTTGTAAGCATCACTGAGTCATGGAAGAAAGAAGATTATAGCTGGGAGCTTATTGTCGAAGCATACACATTGTATTGAAAGGACAGGCAGGAAGGCAGAGGGGACGGCATTGCTCTGCTGGTAAAAAATGAAATCAAATCATTAGAAAGTGACGATGTAGGGTCGGAACATATTGAATCATTGTGGATAGAGAAAGAAACTGCAAGGGTAAAAAGACCCTAATGGGAGTTGTATACTGACCTCCAAACAGTAGTAAGGATGTGGTCTATAAATTGCAATGTGAGATAGAAAATGCATTCCAAAAGGACAATGTTACAATAGTGATGGGGGATTTCAATATGCAGGTAGATTGGGAAAATCAGATTGGGTGCTGGATTCCAAGAGGAGGAATTTCTAGAGTGCCTACCAGATAGCTTTTTAGAGCAGCTTATGGTTGAGCCCATTCAGGGAGCAGCCATTCTGGATTGGGTGTTGTGCAATGAATCTGAATTGTTTCGAGAGCTTAAGGTGAAAGAGGCAAGTGATCATAGTATGATTGAATTCACCCTGAAATTTGAGAAGGAGAAATTAAAGTCAGATGTATCCGTGGAGTAAAGGGAATTACAGAGGCATGAGAGAGGAGTTGCTCAGAAGTGAAGGAGAAGAACACTGGCAGGGATAATGGCAGAGCAGCAACGGCTGGAATTTCTGGAAGCAATTTGGAAGGCACAGGATATATACATCCTAAAGAGAAAGAAGTATTCTAAAGGCAAGATGACACAGCTATGGCTAACAAGAGAAGTCAAAGCCAATATAAAAGCCAAAGAGAGGGTATATAATAGAGCAAAAATGAATGGGAAGTTCAAGGATTGGGAAGCTCTTAAAAACCAACAGAAGGCAACTAAAAAAGTAATTAAGAAGGCAATGATAGAATAGAAAACTAAGCTAACCAATAATATTAAAGAGCATACTAAACATTTCTTCAGTTATGTAAAGTATAAAAGAGAGGTGAGAGTGGATATCAGACCGCTGGAAAATGATGCTGGCGAGATAGTAATGGGGGACAAGAAAATAGCAGAGGAACTGAAGAAGTGTTTTGCATCAGTCTTCATTGTGGAAGACACGAGCAGAATGGTGGAAGTTCCAGGTATCAGGGCTCATGAAGTTTGTAAAGTTACCATTACTAGAGAGAATGTTCTTGGGAAACTGAAAAGTCAGGAGATAGATCATTTTCCTGGACCAGATGGTGTACTCCCCAGGATTCTGAAGGAGGTGGCTGAAGAGATTGTAGAGGCATTAGTAATGATCCTACAAGAACCACTAGATTCCGGAGTGGTTCCAAACTACTGGAAAATTGTAAATGTCCCTCCACTTTTCAAGAAGGGAGAGAGGCGGAAGAAAAGAAGATATAGGCCAGTTAGTCCGACCTCAGTGGTTGGGAAGATGTTGGAGTCAATTATTAAGGATGAGGTCTTAGGATACTTGGAGGCACATGATAAAACAGGCTAAAGTCAGCATGGTTTCATTGAGGGAAAATCTTGCTGACAAATGTGTTAGAATTTTTTGAAGAAGTAACAAACAGGATAGACAAGAGAATCGGTTGATGTGGTGTACTTGGATTTTCAAAAGACCTTTGGCATGGTGCCACACATGAGGCTGCTTAACAAGCTACAGGCCCATGGTATTACAGGAAAGATTCTAGCATGGATAAAGTAGTGGCTGGTTGGCAGGTGGCTAAGAGTGGGAATAAAGGAAGCCTTTTCTGACCGGCTGCTGGTGGCAGGTGGTGTTCCACAGGGGTCTGTGCTGGGACCACTTCTTTTTACGTTTTATGTCAATGATTAGAGTGATGAAATTGATAACTTTCTTGCAAAGTTTGCAGACAACACGAAGATAGATGGAGGAGCAGATAGGTTTGAGGAAGTAAAAAGGCTAAAGATAAACTTAGACAGATTAGAAGAATGGGCAAAGAAATGGCAGATGGAACCCAGTGCCGGGAAGTGTTTGGCCTTGCACTTTAGTAGAAGAAATGAAAGGGTTGACCAGATTCTAAATGGAGAGAAAATACAAAATTCCAAGGTGCAAAGAGACCTGAGAGTCCTTGTGCAGGATTCCCTACAGGCTAATTTGTAGGTTGAGTCTGGTGAGGAAGGCAAATGCGTTAGCATTCATTTCAAGGGGACTAGAATATAAAAGCAAGGATTTAATGTTGAGATTTTATAGAGCACTGTAAGGCCTCATTTGGAGTATTGTGAGTAACTTTGGGCCCCTTATCTTAGAAAGGATGCGCTGAAACTGGGGGGGGGGGGTTCAATGGAGGTTGAGGAAAATGATTCCAGTATTGATTGGCTTGTTAATAAAAAGAGTTTGATGGCTCTGGGCCAGTAGTGACTTGAATTCAGAAGAATGAAGTGTGACCAAATTGAACCTTAATGAATGGTGAAAGGCCTTGATAGAGTGGATGTGGAGAGGATGTTTCCTGTGGTGGGCGAGTCTATGACCTGACGACACAGGTTCAGAATAGAGGGACGTCTTTTTAGAACAGAGATGAAGCAGAATTTCTTTTGCCAGAGAGTAGTGAATCTGTGGAATTCTTTGCAATGGGCAGCTATGGAGGCCAAATTTTTATGTATACTTAAGGCAGAGATTGCTACATTTTTGATTGGCCAGGATATGAAGGGATATGGGGAGAAGACAGGAGATTGGGGCTGAGGGGAAAATTGGATCAGCCATGATGAAATGGTGGAGCAGACTCAATGGTCCAAATGGCTTAATTCTGCTCCTATAACTTATGTACATATATTTGATACTGAAAGACTGTAATATTGAAGGGTAGAATTTGGCCATTCAGCCCATCAAGCCTTATCCACCATTTAATAAAGGCTGATTTAGTATTCTTCCTCAGCCTTATTTTCCCGCTTTCTCCCCATAACCTCTGACACCTTTACAAATCAATAACTTATCAACCTCAGTTTTAAAAATACCCAATGTCTTGACCCTCATAGCCAGCTGTGATCATAAATTCTACAGAGTCAGGACCCTATGGCTAAATACATTCCTCTTCATCTCTGTTCCAAAGGGACAACCTTGTATTTAGAGGTGATGTCCTCTTGTCCTATACTCTCCCACCACTGGACACTTCCTCTCCACATCCACTCTGTCCAAGCCTGATAGGTTTCAATAAGATCTCTCTCACTCTTCTAAACTCCAACAAGTTCAGGCCTGGAGCCATCATATGCTTCTTGTACATTAACCCTTTCATCCTTGGGATTATTCCCATAAATCTTCTCCAGACCCCCTCCAACACCAGCACATCCTTAGATATGAGGCCCAAAACTGTTCACTACTCCAAAGGTGGTCAAACCAAAACCTACTTTATAAAACCTCAGCATTTCGTCTTTGATTTTATATTCAAATGAATGCTAATATTGCATTTAATTTCTTTATAACCAACTCAACTTGCAAGTTAATCTATAGGTAATCCTACACCAGAAATCCTAAATCCTTTTTCATCTCCATTTCGAAAATAGTCTGTACTTTTATTGTCAGGCCTGCACAGGCAGGCACCTCGCAGTCTCCTCACCTACCACTCATTTCCATATCACCTGTAGCCCATTTAAACCCAGCTCTTACACATTCATGGTCCTTGTTCACCCACTGAAACATCCAACCTCAACCAGCTGTTCCTAGCCTTCAGTTACCTTATTGTCTTGTTGTGTTAATTATCTGTTCTCTCTTATTTTGCAGTTTATGATTAAAATATCACTTACTGCTAAATTGTCTCCACTATTCTGCTTTTGGGACATGCCTCCTAATCATTTCCTGATGGGATGTTCACCCAGCTCACTGTCTCCCCCGCCATCTGTCAGTGGATCACAAGCTTCCTGACTGACAGAGTGCAGCAAGTGAGGCTGGGGAGCATCATTTCTAGCACCCAGACAATCGGTACCGGTGCCCCCCAGGGATGTGTGCTCTCCCTACTGCTCTTTTCCCTTTACACTAATGACTGCACCTCACAGGATCCATCTGTTAAACTCCTGAAGTTTGCAGATGATATAACTGTCATTGGCCTTATCCGAGACAGTGATGAGTCTGCATACAGACGGGTGGTGGAACGGCTGGCCCTCTGGTGTGGTCAGAACAATATGGAGCTAAATATGCTCAAGACTGTGGAGATGACAGTGGACTTCAGGAGGAGCTCCCCAATACTCCCCCCACTCACTGTACTCAACAGTATTGTGTCTGCTGTGGAGACCTTCAGGTTTCTGGGTGTCACAATCTCCCAGGACCTGAAGTGGACACCCAACGCGGACACTCTTATCAAAAAGGCTCAGCAGAGGTTGTATTTCCTACGTCAACTCAGGAAGTACAACCTACCTCAGGAGCTGCTAATTCAATTCTATTCAGGAATAATCCAGTCTGTTCTCTGTTTGTCCATCACTGTCTGGTTTGGATCAGCTACCAAACAAGACAAGACTAGACTCCAAAGAACCATCAGGGCTGTGGAAAGGATTATTGGTGTGAAGCTGCCCTTGATCCAGAACTTATATGCATCTAGAGTCAGGAAGCGAGCAAGCAGCATCATTGTAGACCCATCACACCCTGGACATCACCTGTTCCAACTCCTTCCTTCTGGTAGGCGCTTTAGATCACTGCATGCCAGGACAAATAGGTACAAGAACAGTTTCTTTCCGTATACCATCAGTCCTATGAACACTTGAATTTTAGTCTATTATAAACCAAGTCCACCTGTACATACACAGGTATACCTCATTGTATATAATTCATGATTATTTGCAGTATTGTTTTGTTTGCTTTTTGATTCTGTACAGCGAGAGCTCAGGGAAACCGGCATCAAATTCCCTGTATGTGTCCACATACTTGGCGATAATAAAGGATTGTGATTCTGATTCTGATTCGGGATGAGTGAGCCAATGACTAACCCAGCTGCATTACTCGCCTAAAAGAAGTTGTCTGTTGACAGGAGCACACAATCACAAAGTAGCACGAAACATTTGACTATTTTCTCACCACTCTCAACCAACTCTCTGCCTTAATACAGCAACTCTGTGCCAGTTAACCCCTTCCTTGCAGCCTCGGATTCCAGTGCTCAAATGCCTCAACGGCTCCCAACCTGATGCTGCAATATCTTACACTTAGTGCTCCAGCTACTTCTGTGTCTTACAGACCAAGCCAAATTGCTTTTGTCATTTCTGTCTTCACTGGGCAAGCTCTGACCTGGGCCACCGCTAAATGGCACAATAGAAGCATCATTTGCAATAAATATGAACATTCTTACCACTGAGATGTGTTGGGTTTTTGACCATGCAGGAAGTGGATGGGAGACCCTGGATTGGATATTTTGGCTGAATTCAGACTCGTGCTTGGTGCTGTAGAATTCAGGACCTTTGTGGTGGAGTGCACCTGGAATATGGAAGTGCTGCTGGCCTATTACCATTAGAGCCTCTTGGAGCACTTGAAAGACGAGCTGTCTACCTGGGAGATGCCCACCGACCTCAGGTCTGCACAGACAGCCACCTCACAGTTACCATTCAGCTGACTAGAATCACCTGCCACTCATTTCCAAATCGTCACCTGCAGCCCATTTAAACCCAGTTCTCAGCTGTGCGCCTTGTTCATTCATACGAACCAACCAGCTGTTCCTAGCCTTCAATTGCCTTATTGCATTGTTGTATTAAATATAATTTTGTGGCACCTTGTGGTTTGCTATTTTGCACTTTATTGATAAACTATGATTTACTGCCACATTGTCTCTGCTGCTCTGCTTTTGGGTCAAGCCTCCACCTCACTTCCTAATATTTATTCCTTCTACCAAAGTGCATGGCCATACACTACCCTTGCTGTACTCCATCTGCCACTTCCTTGCCCCTGAACTTTCCAAGTCCTTCTACAGACTCCTTGCTTCCCCAGCACTACCTGCCCCTCCACTTATCTTTGTAGCATCCACATACTTGGCCACAGAGCCATCAAATCTGTCATCCAGATCATTAACCTATAACACGAAAAGCAGTGGACCCAGCAGAACACCTCTGGTTAGCAGCAGCCAACCAGCAAAGCTTCTCTTTATTTCAATTCTTTGCCTTTTGCCAGTTAACCAATCTTCTACATATGTAATACCACTGACTCCTTTCTTGTTTGGCAGCCTCATGTGCATTGCCTTGTCAAGGGCCTTCTCGAAATTCAAGTAAGTAACATCCACTGACCTTCCTTTGTCAATGCTACTTGTTACTTCCTCAAAGAATTATAACAAAGTTATCAGGCAAGATCTCACCTTAAGGAGATTATGCTGAGTTCAGCCTATTTTATCATGTGCTTCCGAGCATCCTGAAACCTCATCCATAAGAATGGAATCTCAAATCTTTCCAACCACTGAAATCAGTTTAACCATCCTATCATTTCCTGTTTTTTTTTGCTTTCTCCTTTCATAAAGAGTGGAGTGACTTTTGTGATTTTCTAGTCCTCTGGAATTGTTTTTGACCCCAGCGATTCTCAAAAAATCACTATTAATGCCGCCATGTTCTCTTCAGCTACCTCCTTCAGAATCCTGGGGTTTATTCCATCTGGTCCAAGTGACTTATCCACCTTCATATTTTTTGGCTTCTCAATCACTTTCTCCTTAGTTATATTACACTTGCATTTGCCCCCTGACTCTCTTGCATTTTTGGCATGCTGCTGGTGTTTTTCGCAGTGAATACAAAATACCTAGTCAGTTCATCTGCCATTTTTCCCCCATTACTACCTCTCTAGCATAATTTTCCTGGGGTCTACTGTCCACCCTTCCCTTTCTTTTGTGCTTTATATATCTGAAACTAACTTCTTGTTTCCTTTCTTTTATATTATTAGCTAGCATACCTTTATGGTTCATCGTTTCTCCTCTTATTGCTTTTTTTACTTGCCTTCCTTTTGTTTTTAAAAGTCTCCTAATCCTCTAGCTTCTTACTATTTCTGAAATATTGTATGCCCTCCCTTTCATTTTAATACTCTCTTTGACTTCCCTTGTCAGCGACAGATGCCTCATCCTCACTTTCGGAAGCTTCTTGTTTGGGATGAAATGATCCTGTCTTCTGAATTCCCAGAAACACCAGCCATTGCTGCTCTACCATCATCCCTGCTAGTGTCCCCTTCCAACCGACTTTGGCCAGATCCTCTCTGATGCTTCTGTAGTTACCTTGACTCATCTGTAAAACTGATATATGTGATTTTAGCTTCTCTCTCTCTCAAGCTTTGCCACTGCCTCCTAGGGGGTGTGCGCACACACACCAAATCTAGAACCGCCTTTTCCCTAGAGGACTCAACCACAAGCTGCTCTAGTAAGCCAACTCATTAGCATTTGACAAATTTCCTCTCTTGGGATCCTGTGCCAACCTGATTTTCTCAGTCTACCTAGATATTGAAGTCCCTCATCACCAGTGTAACATTGCCTTTGTTACATGATTTTTCCATCCCCCATTGTAATTTGTACCCCACAGCCTGCCGACTGCTTGGAGTCCTGTATATTACTCCTATCAGGGTCTTTTTACCTTTGCAGTTTCTTAACTTTTCCCACAAAGATTCTACATCTTCTGACCCTAAGTCACTTCTTACTAAGAATTTGATTTGATGTTTTACTAAAAAAGCTGCCCACTTGTCTTTCTGGTAGGATGTATATCCTTGAATGTTTAGGTCCCAGCTGTGAACTCCTTTCAGCTACAACTCTGTGATCCCCATAATGGTGTATCTGCCAATTTCTAACTGCACTAGAAGCTCACCTACTTTGTATTGCATGCTGTATGCATTCAAATATAACCCTTTCAGTCTTCTGTTCACCAACCTTCTTCTCAAATTTGACTCCAAAGTTAAATTTTTATCTCTTTCGTAGTTCTCTGCCTTATTTTCTATATTCAAACATAGAACAGTACAGGCCCTTTGGCTCACAATGTTGTGCTGACTGATTCACTTTAAGTTCAATCTAAACATTTCCTCCCACATAGCCCTTCATTTTTCTTTCATATATGTGTCTATCTAAGGGTCTCTTAAATGTCCCTGGTGAACCTGCCTCTACCACCACCCCTGACAGTGCACTGCACACACCCATCACTCTGTGTTTTTTAAAAAAACTTACCTCTGACATTCCCCCTATACTTTTCTCCAAAAACTTAAAATTATTCCCCCTTGTATTAGCCATTTCTGCCCTGGCTGTCCACTTTATCCTATGCCTCCTGTCATCTTCTTACACACCTCTATCAAGTCATCTCTCATCTTCCTTCGTTCCAAAGAGAAAAGCTCACTGAATCTATTCTCATAAGACATGTTTTCTAATCCAGGCAGCATCCTGGTAAAACTCCTCTGCACCCTCTCCATGTCCTTCCTATAATGAGGGAAGCAGAAATTGACACAGTACTCCATGTGCAGTCTAACCAGAGTTTTATAGATCTGCAACATTACCTTATGGCTCTTGAACTCAATTCCCCATCTCAGAGGGCATATGGTGTGTTGGCCTTCATTAACCACCTTATCAATTTGCATGGCAACTTTGAAGGATGTATTGACATGGACCCCAAGATCCCTCTGTTCTTCCACACTGTTGGGAATTCTGCCATTAACTATGTAATGCCTTCAATTGTACTTTCTGAAGTGTGTCAATTAACATTTTTTCAGATTGAAATCCATTTGCTGCTTCTCACCCAACTCTGCATCCAATCAATTTCTTATTGTAAACTATGACAACCATCCACAGTATCCACAACATCACCAAACTTCTTGCTATCTTCGTACTTATAAACCTATTCCTCCACTTCCTCATCCAAGTCATTTATAAAAATCACAAAAAGCAGGGGTCTCAGAACAGATCCCTGCAGAACAACTCTGATTACTGGCCACAAAGCAGAATATGCTCCACCTATTACCACTCCCTGCCTCCTGTGGGAAAGCCACTTCCGAATTCGAATGGGATCCTGTATTTCTTTATGAGATTTGCCATGAGGAACCTCCTCAAATGCCTTACTAAAATCCATATACACCACATCCACTGCTCTACCTTTATCAATTTGCTTTGTCACTTTTTTGAAGAATTCAATCAGGCTCATGAAGCATGACCTGCCCCTCACAAAATCATGCTGCCTATCCCTTATCGGTCTACGTTTCTCCAAATGTTCATAATACCTGTCTCTAAGAATCCTCTCTAATAGTTTGTCCACTCACTGGTGTACAATTCCCAGGATTATCTCTGTTACGTTTATTTAATAAGGAATAATATTTGATACCCTCCAGTCTTCTAGTATTACGGCCTGGGCTAATGAGGACACAGCAGTTATCGCCAAAGGCTCCACAATTTCTTCCCTTGCCTTCTGGAGTAATGGTGTATTTCTCATCCAGCCCCAGGGATCTGTCTATCCTAATGTTTTTCAAAAGTTCCAGCACATTCTCTTTCTTAACATTGACATGTTTCAGAATATCAGCCTATTTTATAAAGTCCTCTCACTGGTGAATACTGAAGCAAAGTGTTTATTAAGGACCTCTCATACCTCCTCCAACTCCAGGCCCATGCTATTTCTTGTAACCCTGATTTGTCATATTTTATAACTCTATTTATCCTCCTGTTAGAACATTGAACAGTACAGTACAGCACAGGAACAGGCCAGTTGGCTCACAATATTGTGCTGAAATCAAATGGCCAACTAAACTAATCTCCTTTGTTTACACAATATCCATATCCTTCTATTTTCTTCACATTCATGTGCCTATCTAAATGTCTGGTAAAAATCCTTAATGTATCTGCCTCTATCACCACCCCTAGCAGTGCATTTCATGCACCAAACACTCTCTGTATAAAAAAAACTTGCCCTCACATCTCATTTGGAATTATTCCTTCTCACCATAAATGCATGTTCACTGGTATTAGAAATATCAAACCAGAGAGGAAAAGCTACTCTATCTGTGCCTCTTATAATTCTATACACCTCTATGAGATCTCCCCAGAGCTTCTGCTGCTACAGAGAAAACAACCCAAGATTGTTCAACCTTTTGTTATAGCGTATGCCCTCTAATTCAGGAAGCATCCTGGTAAACCTCCTCTGCACCCGCTCCAAAGCCTTGACATCCTTTCTACCAAAACTGCATGCAATACTCCAGATGCAGCCTAACTAACATTTTATAAAGCTGCAACATAACTTCCTGACTTTTGAACTCAGTGCCTCAACTAATAGAGGCAAGCGTGCCATATGTTTCCTAAACCACACTATCAACCCGTGTGCCACTTTCAGGGAGCTATAAACTTAGACCCCAAGATCCTCCTGCTCATTAAAACTGTCTTGCCCTTAACAGTGTACTGTCTCTTTTCATTTGACCTACCAAGTTGCAATATTTACATTTGGCGGGGTTAAACTCCATCTGCCTTTTTTTTGCCTATATCTGTTACTGATCTATTTCCAGCTCTATTATTTTTCAGTCATCTACACCAACCACAACGTGACCAATCGTCATATCATCTGCAAACTTACTAACCCACTCGTCTATATTTTCATCCAGGTCATTTGTATACATCACAGACAGCAGAGGACCTAATACTGATCCCTTCAGAATACCCCTGCACATTGAGGGGCCTCTGCACTGGATCAAAAAAAGCTTCAGAAGGTTGTAAACTCGCCCAAAAGAGGTGATGTCTCAAGAAGACGGCATCCATCATTAAGGACTCCCATCATCCAGGACGTGGCCTTTGTTTGTTGCTGCCATTAAGAAGGAGGCACAGGAGCCTGAAGACGCACACTGGAAGTTTCAGGAACAGTTTCTTTCCCTCCATCATCAGATTTCTGAATGGAGACTGAACCCACAAATACGACCTCTCTATTTTTTTGCTTTTTTTTTGCGCTACTTACTTAAGTTTATTTTTTGATATACATTTCTTATTGCAATATATAGTTTTAAAAATTATTAGGTATTGCAATGTATAGTTGTTGCAAAAGAACAAGTTTCATGACATTTGCCAGGGATATTAAACCTGATTTACATTTTGATTCTGACTCTAATCACAGACCTCCAGCTAGAATGTCCCTTCGACCACTACCCTCTGTCCATTGGCAAGACCGTTCTGAATCCAAATGGCCGTTCGCAATGGATCCCATGCATTTTGCTCTTCTAGATGCGCCTCCTAGGAGAGACCTTGTCAAATGCCTTACTTATACAATATACATGTAGACAACATCCATACATCCAACATCCATTATCAATCACCCTCCTGATCTCATCAAAAAACTTGATCAAGTTAATAAGACTTGATGTGCCCTGCACAAAGTCATACCAGCTCTCCTTAACTAGGCCATAGTTTTCCAAATCTTAGCTCTTAGAATTCTCTCTTGTAACTTCCCTACTACTGACATGAGACTTGTTTATGTGTTCATCGCGTATTTGTAGAATGCCTTGGGTTTTCCTTAATCCTGCTCTACAAGGCCTTCTCATGTCCTCTTCTAGCTCATGGAAGTCCATTCTTAAGTTCCCTCTTTGCTACTTTGTAACTCTCCAGAGCCCTATCTGATCCTTGCGTCCTAAGCCTTAACTATGCTTCTTTCTTCCTCCTTGCTAAATGTTCCATATTCCTTGTAATCCATAGTTTCTTAACCTCACCATTTTTCCCCTGCCTCAGTCGGACAAACGTATCCAGAACCCCATGCAAGAGCTCTCTAAGCATCTTCCACATTTCCAGCGTGCTGTTTTGGACACCTAAGTGCCCTCTCCTTCCCTTTTAATTTTCCAACCCGTTGAATATTTCAGAATGTATTCTGTGATTTTTTTTGCCATAAAGTTACAATATAATTTTAAGTTGTTGTAGTAGGTAGCAACAAGAAATCAGCTGATTAAACCTTATGCTACATTATAGTATTAGTCAAGTTGTTCCGTTTGTTGGTTAGAATGCACCTTGAGTACCTACTGGAGATGCTGTAATATGAATGAATGAAGTAATCCCAGAGGTCATATAGAGGACAGAAACAACCAGAGTCAGAGAAAGAGCAAAAGAACTGGTTCCACCAGACTTGAGTCTGAACATGTTGAACACATGGAAATTATACTATGTTATATATTCTTAAATAACCAGGGAAATTGGTGTACTAGTGTAATCACTATTTTCTTTTACAATGAGATGATCAACATTAGAGTCTCAGTGTCAGAGAGTTAGTTGTACAGCGCCGAAACCCATCACAGCCTTTTGCCCACCTACACCAATCCATTTGCGCGCACTAGGCTGATTTAAGAGCTGCCCAAATGCCTATTAAATGGTGTGATTATATCTGACTCTACCACCTCTTCCGGAAACAAGTTGCTCTTACTCTGCAAGTACAGAATAGTTGCAGATGCCAACTACTCTGTACTTGTAAAAAAACTTCTCCCACAAGCCTCACGTAAAACTCCTCCCTCCAACCTTAGTTTTGATACCACGACCGCATTGTTAAGACGAAAATTTAGAGTAGACAATGTCGAATTAACTTCCGAAACACATACCAAGATGTGAGAAACATGGATTAGGAATAATCTCCAATCTGAACATTTCTTGTAGGACCGCCTTTTTAAGAATCAGACTTAGCATAGCGCTTCTGTTTGCAATGTATCGACACGGTCTGATTCAGGATGTTCTAAAATGGGAAAATATTAGAAGCTAATGAATAAATCTATTCCATAAAGCCAAATAAGAATAGCATCCTTTAAGAAGGTAATTTACCAAAAAATTGTCCAGGCTACAAAAAGGGGGAGCTTACATGTTGCTGTTGGGAAATGTATCATTTACAGATGTACAATGCTTAATAGGGGGGATTGCCGAATAATATTCCGATTTATCAGCTGAATGCGCTCTCCCTCCTTCCTTACGATTGAACGAGCAGCATAGTTTTATGTGTACTTACATTTGAAAATGCTCTCTAGGAAAATAGTGCATCTCTAAAGAACGCTTTTCATCATAAGAAGAATATGTTTTTGGAACAGATTGCAAGTGGGGAAAGCGCACCACGAAGGAATTATTAGCAACTGGCAAAGAGTTTATGAATTGAGGTCAGGACAGGAGAACAACCTATTAACAATCAGATGGAATTCCCGATTCGAGAGATACGAAGAACAACGCGAATCCTGTTCATCTGAGAGAAAAAATATATATAGTAGAACAATATGTCTTGTTTAAGTTGTAATTAGGTGGTAAAATTCCCCTAATTTTTTTATATAAAGGAAATATACTGAATAATTATTTAATGACTAACTCAGAAGACGGGGATTACTCCAATTTTAAAAGAATTCGGCAAATTTTTAAAAAAAGGCTTGGCTACATTGAAATCCTAGCTAATATTTTACCTGTGTAAAGAACATATCATTGGAAACATCCTCTGACGTGTTATCAAATTAGATATCCGCTGCCAAAGATCTAATTCAGTGTTAACACTTCGATAATCACTGATAATAATGGCATAAAATGCTGGAAACATATGGCTACATATTTGAGAGCTATTGAAATCATTAAACTTTCTATGTTTTCAGGTCGTGGCCAAGTTGCTATGTATTTCCAGCATTATTCTTGTCTTAGATTTTCAACATTCCGTTTTAGTGATGTAAATATATCGCATTTCGACCACGGAAGATAATAGCCCCGTTTTATTTGGTGATAATGTTATGAGTTAGTTCCATGGTTAGGAACTTTAAAGTAACCCTTGAAAACATTAGTGCTCAGAAATTTGCGATGATTGCAGATGTCTGGAGAATTCATTTTCTTTGGAGAACTGAATATAATTGCGGGTTCTCGCCCAGGGAAAGCCGCTCGCCCCGTGCCCAGCCACTCTCCTCGGGGTTAAGCGAGTCGGAACACTGCAGACCCCGGCGCTTCTACGTCAATGCCCCAATCCCCATGGCAACTGCCAATCAGCTAAAAGCGCAAATGTCCAAGGGAATCCATCCATTTAGATGTAAACGCAGTTTCAAACAAAAGAAAGTTAACGTGCAAAGTATAATGTCGAGTCGTAATCTCTTTTAATATGTAAGGCAAGCTCCTTTTGCTCCAAATTATTGCTGCCTTTAATTTCCTGCTAAAAGCCATATCTCTTCCCCCTACTGTCCCACAGCAAACGCATTGAGAATCATTGGGATGCTGTTAACACACAAGGCGATAATATTGCAATAAATTCAGGTAATTTCAGGATCATAGTTATACTTTTAATCGTAGATTTTTAAAAAATGAAAAAAACTACCTGTACCAACTCCACTGTTATTCAAAGAACGATTGGTTTACGGCCGGAATACTTTGTGTCAGGGAGGGGGAGGAGCGGCTGGTCGACGGGTGATGAGCGCTGGGCGAATTTGCGGAAGGGTGGACGGTTAGTTCGGTGTCCGTTCTGGGTAAATGCTCAGGTTTATTACTGCTGAGGCAGTGGCTGGGTGTTGAGTGTAGTGGACGCAGTGTCGAATCTCCTCTTCCCTTCTGGTAGGGCTGCTGTTGCTAAGGTCCCGGATCCAGGGTGTGGCCGGCAGAGGCAGAGCGAGACAGCGGCGCCGGAGCCAGTGGGGCGGAGGCAATCAGCCGTGGCTGTTCGCGTCCCGTTACCAGCCAGCCAGCCTCTTGCTGCCGTCTGCCGTTAACCCCGCACAAGGTCGAGGCCATGTGGGGTTACTGAGGGGGAACACGGGCAAGCGGTGGCTGGAAAGTCAGGGGCCAGGAGCGCTGTGGAGGGACCGGAATCGCGGGAGCGGCTGCTTACCAGGTGCGGGGCGTCACTTCACCGGTTTGGGGTACTCGCGGCTACCTCGGGCTTCTCTAACGGACGGGAGGAAAGGCTTCAGCAAAATGGTTTAGAGAAAATGGGCGTTCGTTGAAGGTTTCCAGTGAAAGTGAATGTCATTGTATTGGGGGAGAAATTCCGGCAATTTAAAGCAGGATAGCCTGACTTTGGAATATTGACAGTCTAACCATTCGTGTAATTTGCAATAACGGAATACGTCCCTATTCTCAATGCTAACGTGTTTGTAGTTTTCCCGGAAAAAAAAGCTAGTTTTGGCTTTTTTCAGTCTTGAATTTGACGTTCTGCAAATCTAAATCAACGTTAAGTTGGATATTTTGGTTTTCGGGGGAAAAAAATAATTCTGCGTAACCTGTGTAGGATATAGCGGGTTAATGAAATAGCATTTTGCGTGCTTGTTTGATTTTAAAAACATTATTTACTGCACATATGAAATGATTTTTTAATTGATATCTTTATCCAAAAACGTCCTTTGGATGGACCAAAGCGCATTTTTTAGAACAGCGCAGTAAGATAGTTGACCATACTTGATCAAATCACACAATGGGTTCATAGAAGTAGAAGAAATTTTTAGGTTACCATCATTTGTACTGGATGCTTTATTTTATTGCTCTTTATGATGGTGGCGGAATTGTGAATTAAGTACTAAGATGTATTGGTTCCTAAATACTCATATTTTGTAAGACTGATGAAGTCTCATCTGAATTTCTCGAAATTGCTTCCCAGGTACCATTGACCATTGCCTGATCATTTGATTACATTAGCATCTTTCAGGTTCTGAAATTTAGACGATTTGAGAACAAGTATTTCGATAAAGATGATTTAAAAATAGACTTGACAAAACGTTGTAATGTTTGCTTTTGTCTATATTGTCCTGGATTTACCTTTACTTGTCCAAGGCATTTGCTCTGTGAACCAGGACTTTGTGGGTGATGCAAAGCTTTATTTTTAATGGAATTGTATTTAAGATACCTCAATTTTTATAAGGTGTATTTGAAGTATTGAAGTGGAATTGATATAATTTCTTTTCTCTACTGAATAAAAGTTAAATGTTTAAAGTAGATTATTTTTGAAAGGTTCTGCTTAAAGTGGTTTTCTGATTTGGATCAATTCTCATTCAGTCCCTATTTGTGTGTTTTGGTTTTTTTTTGAGCAATGGTGAGGAGGCTACAGTTGCATGTAACATGGATAAATTTGCCTCCCAGAATTTCTGCTTTTGAAATCCAGTCACCTCTAAGCATAGTTATGTGTTTGTTTGGCTTAACTGTGGTCAAAGCATCAACAGAAATTGAGGATGCAGGTAGAGTCCATGTCCAAAAGAGTTATGTAGATTGTTTTGGTTTTTTAAGACAGTGGTTCTATAGCACTAGCACATCAGCCTTCCCTTTGCCTCCCGCCATTTTGAATGGTGAATTCCAAACCAGCACCACTTTTAAGGTGAAAGATTTTCCCTTTGTTCCCCTCTGGTCTTTCTGCCAAAGCTATCTTTAAGATTTCCTCTCAGATAGTGACCTCTTTCCTTGAAGGAAATGGTGCCACTGCCCTCTATAGTTGAGAGATCCTCAAACTCTGTGGACCACTCCAGGTTAACCATTGAGATAAGGATTTTGTAGTGTTCTTTGTGGCTGTGTACAGCAGAAATTGGCTAGAGGAAAGACATTAAATCTGAATTGATACAATTGAGTGGGTAATTTTCTGTTATAGTGCAGCAAAGTTACTGTACTTCTGTTAAATTCATTTTGGAAGGAGAGAGGTAATCAGAAATTGTGACGAAGAGGAATATAGAGGATGCTTCAATTGTGCTTTTGCCTTTGCAAGATTAGGGTGGAAATTACAATAGCCAGTGTTGTGTTAATGTGGCTAATGAAAGGTCAGTGCTGGAGTCAGAGGCCCAGCCCAAGAAATGAGTAGACAGTATTAGTTTATTCAGAGAATTAAAGGCATGTTGCATTGTTGGTGATGCTTTTCTTCAAGTGAGCATAAATAATCTCAACACCATTTGAGGAATTGTGCCTACTATATCATCCTCAACATTCTGCGCTCCTTTTTACAAAAAAACAATTGTTAGCTGAGGGTCTCTGTATAACTTTGTATTTTCCTACAAAATGTTCACCTATTGTTAATTCAACCTTAATCAGAAGAGTTGGATGATTGCAAAGTAGAAAATAACATTCTGTGCCCCCCATATATTTACTTAAAGTTAAGTGGCATAGAACATTAAAGAAAATTGTATTTAATTAAGTTTTCATTCAGTATATTTTTCGTTAAAAACTTGTTTTCTTCAGCAGAAGAAGAACAGAACATTATTTACAATTCTGCACTCAGCAGTCTTATCAAGCGCAACTTAGTGCAGTGGTATTATCAGTGATGATACACAGGTTAGGAAGCAATTGTGGAAAAGGAATTGGGTCAATTATATTAAATGTGTCCTTGTTATTTTCAGCATTTTGCATTTAATTTCATAATTTTTATGTTTTGCTCTCATAGCATTGTGACAGTGTAACACAGGCTGTTACTCCTTTTTATACAAAATGATGCTTGTGTAATCCCACTGCTTTGACAGGAACAATCGGTGAGGTCTTTCTGTAATAAACCAATGTACAGTCCTGAAGAAAGGTGGCAATAAATACCAAATGTAAAGTGTTTATTACTTGTGCAATAGCAATATTAATATTGTGTTAACAAATGCACTTATTAAAACAGCCAAACTTTTAACTGTACTACAGAATTCTCTACTATTGTGAGTTAAATCAGTAGTTGGCAAAATGAAACAGTGGTTCTGAATATAAAAAGCTATGCTGGAGATTCTCAACAAGTTCAACAGCATCTGAGTTTAGGCCTATCTTTGATCAAATTTGGAATGTTTTAAGTTGTAGAGAAAAGGATGGAGTGGAGAGAATGAAGTAACTTGCTCTGATTGGGTGGAAACCAGGAAATTTAGAAGGCATGTTTCTGTTGTCTGGGGGATAGTGTAAGTTAATTGTAGTTGACCTGCATAGAGGTGGTGTAAATAATGAGATGTGTTAACAGTATTTGGGGGGGGGGGGTGAAGGTAATTTGACAATACCGGAACTGAGATGCAGAATAAAGCAGTTCTAGAGAAATGAATTAAAAGAGAATGCTGGAAATAGAAGGTTGGGTAAGATCTTTGGAGTGAAGAAAAATTGAGTTAATGTTACAGTTTGATTTTGAAACAGAATTGATTATTTCTTCCACAGCTGGGAATGACTGGATATCTGAAAGTGCTGCAATGTACAGGTGTAGACAAAGTGCAGTTCCATCATATGGTGGGCTTCATTGGAACTGTTTTTGAGGCCAATGAGGGGTCAAGATTTGGAGTGAAATGGAGAACTCAAGTGATAATCAACTGGAAGCTCAGTGTTGCTATTTTGAAATGAATAGTGATCTGTGAAATGGCCTCCTCAGTTTTGTTTGGTTTTTCCAACTTCTTCTAACAAGAACTGTATAGGTTGTTACATCAAGTCAAATTATGTACTTGGATAATGTGACCTATTGCCAATAAAAGGCAATATTTAAAAGGTGTATGAAAATATTCTCTACTGTTTAGTTAAAAATTGATTGAGGTTTCTCAGAACATAGGACTGTATGAGCAGGCCCTTTGATCCAGCAATCGGCACGATGCCAATCTAACTAATTTCATTTGGCTGCACAGGGCCTGTGTCCTTCTATTCCTTGCCTGATCATGTTCTTTTTCAACATATTTTTGTTTAACAATGTCTCAATGTTGCGATAAAGAACAATAGAGGAAAACGTGCAAGTCTGCAACATAAAATGATTGCATTTTTTGTTAAGCAGTTTTACTGTAATTCAATTTGTTGCTTAAGTACTTGGGCTGAAAAAATACTTCTAATTGTACGGTAACATACAAATGTTTGAATAGGTACAAGAGTCTGGCAGATTTGATTGTAACTTGAACTCTGCATTTCCGCCTGTGATGATGACTTTCCACTCTCTATAAATTTCTAAGTATTATGGAATGCCACGTCAAATCAACAATAGTGAAGCAGTGAAAAGTCCTGGATGTTTCACAACTGTATTAAGGAAATTTTAACACCAAGCTACAGCGAGACTGTGTTCCATATTGAGCGGGTATTGAAGTTGTATTGAAACCAATGATCGTGAACTTGGCCAAAGACAATAAGAAGTGCCTTAAAAGAAGTAAGAGAGTAGCAGCGTTCTAGGGTATTCCAGAATTTAGATGAGAATTTTTGTTTGTAGTTGAGAGTACCAGTAATACACCAGCAAGAGCAGAGTTGGAGGAGCACTGGGGAGCAAGACCATGGAGGGATTTGATTGCAAAAATGAGAACCATATACTTGAGGTCTCACTGAAGCCAGTGTGAGGCAGAGAAAATGGATGGGTGAATAGGCATGGTGTAATTGGGATTTTTATTTATTTAGAGATACGGTGTGGAACACGCCCTTTCTGACCCAATGAACCACACCATCCAGCAACCCACCTTTGCAATGTTAGCCAAATCACGGGACAATTTATGATGACCAATTACCCTGCTAACCAGTCTGTCTTTGGAAAGTGCGAGGAAACTGGAGCACCCGCAGGAAACCCACGCACTCGTAGGAAGGATGTACAAACTTCTTACAGCTATCGTCGAAATTGAAATCTGAACTCTGATGTGCCAAGGTGTAATAATGTTGCACTAGGTGCTACACCACCGTGGTGCCCCCATCCCCCATACCTTGGGATGTGGCTGTCATTGTTAATTAGCTGAAGCCTATGCAGTGTGGAAGACTGGCCAGTAGAGTATTGAGAATAGTTGAGTCCAAGATAAATTGTGGCAGAGTTTAACAGGCTAGGGCAGAAGAGATGCTGGATGCCTGAAAGATGCACAGTTAACTTGGAGTGGAAAGAAGTGATCTTGTGAGAGGATGTTGAATTGGAAGCTGAGCTTAGTATTAAATAGGAATACAGAGCATCTTTCAGCTGCACACATCGGCTAAGGAGTGAAACCAGATGAGTCTGTAGAGTACAGCTTCTGTCAGGAATAGCATTTCAGCTTTTCCACTTTGTATAATCAGGAAATGTAAGTTCATCCACCAAAGCAGAGGTTCCAAATTCTTTTTCTGCACCTTGCATTGGTGATGATCTGTTTCTGCCCTATTTCTAAAGCTTGCAATACTGTTCAAAAGTCTTAGCCTCATGTTTAGAAAAAGATGTGAAGTGAAGGTTCTTTCAAAAATAAACATAGAACATAGAATAGTACAGCACAGTAAGGCCCTTTGGCCCACAATGTTGTGCTGACCCTCAAACCCTGCCTCCCATATAAGCCCCCACCTTAGATTCCTCCATATACCTGTCTAGTAGTCTCTTAAACTTCACTAGTGTATCTGCCTCCACCACTGACTCAGGCAGTGCATTCCATGCACCAACCACTCTCTGAGTAAAAAACCTTCCTCTAATATCCCCCTTCAACTTCCCACCCCTTACCTTAAAGCCATGTCCTCTTGTATTGAGCAGTGGTGCCCTGGGGAAGAGGCGCTGGCTATCCACTCTATCTATTCCTCGTATTATCTTGTACACCTCTATCATGTCTCCTCTCATCCTTCCTTCTCTCCAAAGAGTAAAGCCCTAGCTCCCTTAATCTCTGATCATAATGCATACTTTCTAAACCAGGCAGCATCCTGGTAAATCTCGTCTGTACCCTTTCCAATGTTTCCACATCCCTCCTATAGTGAGGTGACCAGAACTGGACACAATACTCCAAGTGTGGCCTAACCAGAATTTTATAGAGCTGCATCATTACATCGCGACTCTTAAACTCGATCCCTTGACTTATGAAAGCTAACACCCCATAAGCTTTCTTAACTACCCTATCCACTTGTGAGGCAACTTTCAGGGATCTATGGACATGTACCCTGAGATCCCTCTGCTCCTCCACACTACCAAGTATCCTGCCATTTACTTTGTACTCTGCCTTGGAGTTTGTCCTTCCAAAGTGTACCACCTCACACTTCTCTGGGTTGAACTCCATCTGCCACTTCCCAGCCCACTTCTGCATCCTATCAATGTCTCTCTGCAATCTTTGACAATCCTCTACACTATCTACAACACCACCAACCTTTGTGTCGTCTGCAAACTTGCCAACCCACCCTTCTACCCCCACATCCAGGTCGTTAATAAAAATCACGAAAAGTAGAGGTCCCAGAACAGATCCTTGTGGGACACCACTAGTCACAATCCTCCAATCTGAATGTACTCCCTCCACGACTACCCTCTGCCTTCTGCAGGCAAGCCAATTCTGAATCCACCTGGCCAAACTTCCCTGGATCCCACGCCTTCTAACTTTCTGAATAAGCCTACCGTGTGGAACCTTGTCAAATGCCTTACTAAAATCCATATAGATCACATCCACTGCACTACCCTCATCTATGTGCCTGGTCACCTCCTCAAAGAACTCTATCAGGCTTGTTAGACACGATCTGCCCTTCACAAAGCCATGCTGACTGTCCCTGATCAGACCATGATTCTCTAAATGCCTTTGGATCCTATCTCTAAGAATTTTTTCCAACAGCTTTCCCACCACAGACGTAAGGCTCACTGGTCTATAATTACCCGGACTATCCCTACTACCTTTTTTGAACAAGGGAACAACATTCGCCTCCCTCCAATAAAGAAACAAAAGGTTTGTAAATATCGAAATATTTACTATAAAGAGCAGTAAACAGTTAAAAAAAAGATATTTGGTGTGACCACCCTTTTCCTTTAAAACTGTTGTGCATTTTTATAAGAAAATCAGATGGTAGCATCTTGGAGAACTTGCCACAGATCTCCTGCGGACCTTGGCTGACTTGCTTCTGTCTCTCCAGGTAATCCAAGATGGCCTGTGAAGGTCATATAATTTGTTGCAGAACTCCTTGTTTTCCTTTTCATTAAAGATAGTTCGTTATGACTTTGGCCATGTGTTTAGATCATTGTCCTGCTGCAGAATGAAGTTGGGACCAATCAGACACCTCCTTGAATGTATTATGTGACGGATGAGAATTTGTTTGTACTTAGCATTAAGAATTCCATTAATTCTGACCAGATCACCAACTGCATTAGGAGAAATGCAGTCCCAAACCTGCAGGGAACTTCACTGTTTGCTGCAGACACTCATCCACGTAGCACTCTCCAGCTCTTCTACGGGCAAATTGCCTCCTGTGTGAGCAAAAAATTTCAAATTTTGCTCGTCAGTCCAAAGCACTTGCTGCCATTGTTCAACACCCTAATCCTTGTGTTTTGTGTGCAGGTGAGTCTCTTAGCTTTGTTTTCACTTTGGAGGAATTGCTTTTTAGCAGCAACTCTTCGACGAAGACCACTTCTGACAAGACTTGTCTGGACTGTAGAGGGGTGTACTTGGGTTTCGGTGGTTTCTGTTTAGTTCAGAGCTGATAGTAATGTTGGACTTTTTCTGATTTAGAAGGGACGCTAGTTTGATGTATCTCTCATCTGCTGCACCACTGTGTTTCTGATCCTTAACCTTGTCCTTTATTATCTTGAAACTCCTGTCTGCCATGAAACTTCTGCTTGGGAGAGATCTTGCTGATGTAGGATGACCACCTTGTGCCTTGTTGCTATGCTCACTCTTGCCACAATTTGAAGGTTAAACTGCCACATCTGCCCTGCCACACCTTCACCTTTTAGTTTGGTTGTCCTTTGCCCAGTTTGATTCCTTCTACACGTTTGTTTCAGTTTATCAGTTTAGTTCATTCATCTCATTATGTCATTGATCATTAGCACCTATCTGTTATTTTTGTTTAATCGTGCGCTGGGCTAAATACATACAAAATAATCAAGTTTTTATTTAAAAAGTGCTCTATTAATGTTACTTAACAAAATACAAAAATTCTCTAGCATTTTTTGGAAAATGAATATTTGAAAATTAAAATTTGCTCTTTCCTACTGATATACTAATGCAAAAGACAAAAAGTAAACATCTAAAACAAAATTGATATAAAAATTCAGAGGTGCTTAAGACCTTTGCACAGTACTACAAAATGAGCTTTTATAAATGCCTTGCTCCCATCTTTGTAAAGTAGCCATATAAGGCCTGGCTATTTTTCTACCCACTTCTTCCCCCTACACCCCCATACCCTATCCACCCTTTGGGACCTTTTCAAGCCAGGCAGCGTAGATGTGTGACGAGATGAAAGAGAGTATGAGAAAACTAAACTAGAAATAATCTTCACCAATAGATTATATTTCAATTTATAATATCAAATTACTCATCATAAACTGTGCACAGGGCAAATCCAAGTCTGGGAGATCCCAAATGAACTTGTTTTTATATTAAAACCTGCAGAATTCTTTTATATGCTTTGTAGATTGAATTTACATTGACTTGTGTTTCAAGTTTAGTTATATTGTGAAGCGCAAATGTTTTAGAGCATCTGAAAGTAAGTTTCAACTGTAGTCCATTTGTTGGAAGATATAACAATATTCAAACAAAGTTCAAATTCAAAGTACACGTATTATGGAAGTATGTACCCAAAAACTTCTATACTTGTACTATGGAGAGCATTCTGACAGACTGCATCACTGGCTGGTATGGAGGGGCTACTGCACAGGACCGAAGGAAGCTGCGGAAGGTTGTAAATCTAGTCAGATCCAACTTGGGCATTAGCCTACAAAGTACCCAGGACATCTTTAGGGAGCGGTGTCTCAGAAAGGCAGCATCCATTATTAAGGACCTCCAGCACCCAGGGCCTGCGCTTTTCTCACTGGTGCTATCAGATAGGAGGTACAGAAGCCTGACGGTGATTCAGAAACAGCTTCTTCCCATCTGCCATCCGATTCCTAAATGGACATTGAATCTTTGGACATGACCTCACTTTTAAAAAAATATATAGTATTTCTGTTTTTGCATGTTTTTTAAAATGTATTCAATATATGTAATTGATTTACTTGTTTATTATTATTATTATTGATTTAATTTTGTTTATTTTTTTCCCTCTGCTAGATTATCTATTGCATTGAACTGCTGCTGCTAAGTTAACAAATCTAACATCAGATGCTGGTGATAAACCTGATTCTGATTCTGACATTATACAACCTTGAGATTCGTCTCCTAAAAGGCAGCCACGAAATTCAAACCCCCCCCCCCAAAAAAAAGAGCAAATAGCATTTCTGAACTGAAGTCCGCAAAGGGAATCCCATATTCAGCGCATTTCAGCAGCACTGGGATAAAATTGTTATTTGTTCATGTTAATGCAAGACAAATATTCTTCGACATCTGTCAAAAAAGTGTCAGGGATAAAAAAAAACATTAAAATACACACGCAAACACGAGGAAGTCTGCAGATGCTGGAATTTCAAGCAACACACATAAAAGTTGCTGGTGAATGCAGCAGGCCAGGCATCTAATGATGCTGCCTGGCTTGATGCGTTCACCGGCGACTTTTATGTGTGTTGATTAAAATACACTTTTCAGAAATCACTAACAATTAAAAAGGTAGGGTTCTAAGACTAATGTTTGAAATTTATTGCTCTGATTCTGCTGTATTCTTTTCCTTGTAGTGTTGGAATTGTTTGTATAAAAGATTGTACCAGAAAGTAATTTGCCATTATGTCTGATCTTCCAGTAGTAAAATAAAATTATACTTTTCTCGCACCGTACTACTTTGGCATTGACTTAAATGTCAGTCTTTTCTATTCTATCTAGTGAAGTTATATTCTTTACATTTTACAATGTTATCTTGATTGACTGTTTACAATTCAGACATCTGAGTTGAGATGCTCTTTGAAATGATAATAGAAATGAAGCCACCATAGTTACTCATGGGTAAACTCACTTTTCAGAAATTGGTTGTGCTCAATTCAGTCTTTACCTTTTTTAATAAAAAACAAATTAAGTGCCCAATGCCGAGAGTAGACTACAGAATGGAAATTAAATAAAATCACATTGGACAACATATTTATGAAATACTGTCGTATAGATAAACACCTGCAATTCTAATGAACTTGAAATATAAATTTATTATCTGAGGTTTTTCATTTAATTTATTTCAATTTGCTTTCTGTAGTGACTAATGAATTTATATATAGTATGTAATTTGTAGTTTGAGTTCTTGAAGACTGGAGAATCATTTTACTTCAAACTATATGGAAATCGTTCACAACACATTGCATCAGATGCTGGGCAAATAATTACTTGTTTATAATTGTGCTCTTAAATCTAAAAAAATTGCAATATTAAAGGGTCAAAAGCTTTATTTTAGTCACCACCTTCTGACTAAAGAAAATTCTTATCATCTGTTCTAAAAGGGCATCCCTTTATTCTGAGGCTGTGCCCTGTGATGGCATACTCCCCCCCCCCCCCCACTACAGGAAACATCCTCTCCACATCCACTCTGTCTAGGCCTTTCAATATTTAATAAGTTTCAATGAGATACTTTCTTATTCTTCTAAAATTCCAGCAAGTATAGACCGATCAAACACTGCTTGTATGTTAACCCTTTCATTCCAGGAATGATTCTCGTGAACCTCCTCTGGGACCTCTTCAATGCCAGCACTTTATTTACTTAGCTAAGGGGCCCAAAATGGCTCCCAACACCAAGTGTGGTCTGCAGTTCATTCTGTAAAACATCTCTGTACTTAATCCCTACTCTTTTGAGGACAATGTTATTAACCAAAATGAATGTAACAGGGAGCTCATACTGCCCTCTGAAGTGACCTAGGAAGCTACTCAGTTACATCAAAACTGCTACATTGGATAAAATCACACGGATTCTCAGTATCAACCTAGACAATGGATTTAGATAAGGCAAAGTCGCTCCAGTTTTATTAACTTTGCAAAGGTCTCCATGCAGATATTGATGGATTGAATCATACTTGTAGAATTAGACCATAAAGACAATGTGTTGGACCCATTATTTGCTGTATCTCACCAGCAGGTCAGATTCGACATTCCAGAATCCATGAAGTGTCTTAACATCAGATCGAACATGGGGGAGGGAGCCACCGTCTGCTGATGCATTGATGGTCCTGTATGCTGCTCAAATAATGGATGCTCCTCAAGTATTGGAAGAAGCAAGAACACAAATTGTACTCTGCAGTTTTGCAAACTATCACACCATCATGTATGCTTTGATATCACTGTCACTGGTTAACTGGGTATTGTTCCTGAAGAACAAAGCTGGACGGAAGATAGAGAGTGAACCAACTTGAAATAAATCTTCTTTGACTTTGTTCTTGCCCTTCTGCCTGTTGCAGGTCATCTGCCCATGGTAATGTTGATAGAAATAACCAGTGCATAGATATTGTAGAGAAGAAATTCTGTCTTTATGCACATCTTTTGTTGAGTAGTGTGGAAATCCAATTGTGCTAAATGGAATAATCTCTAAATAGAATGGCATTTCAGCATAAAGCATCCAGGAGGTACTACAGATCACTAGTAGTAAACGTGCACCACCTCAGTTTGTTATCTTGTGATGGTTTCTTGATTACTGTTGCACTTGAGCTAGGGGATCAATGCAGTCCAGAACAGCATACTGGAAAAGCATCAAGACACATGAAAATTGAGTGGCAGCTTTGTGATCAAATGTACACATGCTTGATTTGTAGGCAGTTAAACAGATAAAAGAAGATGCCCCCCCCCGCCAAAACAGTCCTACTTGTGTAATGGTGATGCTCAACATGAGAGTAGGGAAGATCAAGTTTACAACCATTGGCTGATTTGACTCAGCTTTTCTCTGACAACCTGATTAACACAGAAACCAGCCAGTCTTCAGAAAATTAAACTTCCAGATGGAATGACCACTCTATGGAATCAGAATCAAGTTTAATATCACTGGCATATGTCATGAAATTCTTTGTTTTTGTGGCAGTGGTACATTGCAATACATAATGATTAAGTAAATAGGTGTATGTGTGTATAATTTTTCACTTTGACTTATCTGTCTGTGGTCTCCTACATTTTTAACAGTCAATTGTAAACTTTTAAGAAGAGCACCTCATCTGTCTGGATATGTTGTGATCTTCTGGACGATTGAATTCAACAGATTAGGATGACTCACTTTCTTTGTCAGAGCTAGTTCTGCAAAAAGGTATTAATTTATAATCTTTTTCTTCATTAGCATGGCATGACCTACTGTGCATTTCAGAGCACTTGCATGTTCCTCCCCTAATCTACCAAACACAACTTTTTCTTGTTTAACAGTTGCTGCCAGAACTGTTGAATGCTTCCAGGATTTTTAAAAATTTTTACAAGTTTTGAATTTGAAAAGACCAAATTCAGCTGCACTAGATTCAGCAAAGGAGCAGACAACATCCTGGATGTTGTTCTGAAGATTAGTGTTCCAGAATTAGCGACAACTCTGTTGTTGCAATACACTTACAACATTAGTGTTGACCCTAAAGTGTGGAAAATTTCCATCCATCTCCTGTTTATACAACTAGGACAAATCCAATCCAACTAAACTCACTGATCACTTTATTTTTGACCTTGAGCAAAGTGATACTCAGCGTGGTGTCCTTGACTCAATCATCACAGCTGCTGCTTCTGTGACCTTCCTTCTAGAAGGTCGGAAATGAGAGTGCTCACAAGGTTCAATTCCATCTGCCACTCTTCAGCAAATGAAGCGGTTCACTAGCAGGATAATAGTTTGGCATGGTCTAGATGGGCTGAAGGGCCTGTTTCTGTGCTGTAGTGCTCTGTGGCTCTTTGATGTCTACCTACATTTGGATGTGGGCTAATAGGGTCAGGGACGTCTTGGATTGCATCCACAGCATTTTGGAGGGAGAGCAGCCAGATGTCTGGTACATATTGGTACCAGTGATATAGGAAGGAAAAGCAGGGAGGTCCTGAAGAGAGAATTCAGAGAGCCAGGCAGAAAGCGCAGAAGCTGGAGCCCCAGGGTAGTAACTTCTGGATTGCTACCTGTGCCATGCACCAGAGAGGGTAGAAACAGGATTATTTGACAGACAAATGGTTGGCTGAGAAGCTGGTGCGGGGGCAGGGCTTCAGATTCTTGGATCATTGTGATTTCTTCTGGGGTGGGAGAGGTATGACCTGTACAAAAGTGAAGTGTTGCAACTGAACCAGAGGGGGACCAATGTTCTCATGGGCAGGTTTGTTAGAGCTTTTGGGGAGGATTTAAATTAATTTGGCAGGGGGATGGGAATCGAGTGAAGGGACTCAGGATAGGCCTGATGGTTTTAAAAAAAGCAAAGATAGCATACAATCAGACTTGTCAGGAAGGGCAGGCAGATGATGGGACAAATTGCAGCCAGCAGGGTATTGGGGATGCAGAATCAAAAAGGATAACAAATACAGTACTCAGTGTTATATCTCAATGCACGGAGCATAAGAAATAAGGTGGATATTGTTGCACTTTTACAGATTGATGGGTATGATGTTGTGGGCTTCACTGAATCATGGCTGAAGGATAGTTGTATTTGGGAGTTGAACGTCCAAGATTATGTATTTTTTGGAGAGATAGGAAGGTAGGCAGAGGGGGTGGTGTGGATCTGCTGGTAAAGAATGCATCAAATCATTAGAAAGATATGGTACAGGATTGGAAGATGTTGAATCCTTGTGGGCTGAGTTAAACTGCAAGGGTAAAAGGACCCTGATGGCATTTATGTACAGGCCTCCAAACAGTAGCTGGGATGTGGACCACAGATTACAATGGGAAATAGAAAAGGCGTGTCGAAGGGCCAATGTTACGATGGTCATGGGAAATTTTAACGTGCAGGTAGATTGGGAAAATCAGGTTGGTGATGGATCTCAAGAGAATGAGTTTGCGGAATTCCTACAAGATGGCTTTTTAGTACAGCTTGTTGAGCCTACTTTTGGGTCAGCTGTACTGGAATGAGAGTTATGCTGGAGGCGATTAGGGAGCTTAAGGTTAAGGAACCCTGAGAAGCCTGTGATCACAATATGATTGAGTTCAACTTGAAATTTGACAGGGAGAAAGTGAAGTCTGATGTAGCAGTATTTCAGTGGAATAAAAGAAATTACAGTAGTATGAGAGGGGAGTTGGCCAAAGTAAATTGGAAGGAGATGATGGCAGGGATGACAGTAGAGCTGCAATGGCTTGAGTTTCTGGGAAAAATGAGGAAGGTGCAGGATAGATGTATTCCAAAACCAAAGGAATACTGAAATGGCAAATAACACAACCATAGCTGTTAAGGGAAGTTAAAGCTAATGTAAAAGCAAAAGAGAGGGCATACAGCAAAGCAAAAATTAGCAGGAAGATGGAGGATTAGGAAGCTTTTAAAAACCTACAGAAAGCAACTAAAAGAATCATTGGGAGGGAAAAGATGAAATATGAAAGCAAGCTAGCAAACAATATCAAGGTGGATAAAAAAGCTTTTTCAAGTATATTAAAAATGAAAGATGGGACTGGATACAGGACTGCTGGAAAATGAGGCCAGAAAAATAATAATGGGGGACAAGGAGATGGCATATGAACTAAGTGAGTATTTTGCACCAGTCTTCACTGTGGAAGGCACTAGCAGTACGTCAGATGTTGTAATGTGTGAAGGAAGAGAAGTGTGCAGTTACTATTACAAGGGAGAAGGTGCTCAAAAAGCTGAAAGACCTAAAGATGCAGAAGTTACCTGGACCAGATGAACTGCACCCTCAGGTTCTGAAAGAGATGTCAGTAGAGACTGTGGAAGCATTAGTAATGATCTTTCAAGACTCATTGGACTCTGGCATGGTTCTGGAGGACTGATAAATTGCAAATGTCACTCCACTCTTTAAGGAAGGAAGAGGCAGCAGAAAGGAAATTACAGACATGTTAGCCTGATCTTGGTGGTTAGGAAGATGTTGGAGTCAATTGTCAAGGATGAGATTATAAGCACTTGCTGACATGGGACAAGATGGGACAAATTCAGCATGTTTCCTGATGAATCTGTTGGAATTCTTCGAAGAGACTACAAGTAGGATAGATAAAGGGGATGCAGTGGATATTATATATGTGGATTTTTAGAAGGCCTTTGACAAGGTACCACACATGATGCTGCTTACCAAGTTAAGAGCCCATGGTATTACAGGAAAGTTTTCTAGGATGGTTAGAGTTTTGGCTGATTGGTAGGAGGCAGCAAATGGAAATAAATGGATCCTTTTCTGGTTAGCTGCCAGTGACTAGTGGTGTTTTGCAGTGGCCAGTGCTGGCACAGCTTCTTATGCTGTTTGTCAATGATTTAGATGATGGAATAATTGACTTTGTTGCTAAGTTTACAGATGATATGAGATTGGTGAAGAGGCAGGTAGTGTTGTGGAAACAGGAAGACTGCAGAAGGACTTGGACAGATTAGGAATATGGGCAAGAAAGTGGCAAATGAAATACCATGTTGGAAAATGCATGGTAGTACACTTTGGTAGTAAAAATGAATGTGCAGACTATTTTCTAAATGGAGAGAAAATCCAAAACTCTTGAGATGCAAAGGGACTTGTGAGTCTTTGTGCAGAACACCCTGAAGGTTAACTTGCAGGTTGAGTTGGTGGTGAGGAAGGCGAATGCAATTTCCAGAGGTCTAGAATTTCAGAGCAGGGATGTGATGCTGAGGCTTTATAAGGCATTGGTGAGGCCTCACCTTGAGTATTGTGAATAGTTTTGGGCTCCGTATCCAAGAAGAGATGTGCTGGCATTGAAGAGAGTTCAAAGGAATTTCATAAGGATGATTCTGGGAATGAAAGAGTTATCATATGAGGAATGTTTAATAGCTCTGGACCTGTACTCACTGAAATTTAGACGGATAAAGGGGGACCTCATTGAAACCATTCGAATGTTGGATGGCCTAGAAGGAGGAGATGTGGAAAGGATGTTTCCCATGGTGGGGCAAATCTAGGACAAGAGGACACTGCCTCAGGATAGAGGTGTGTCCATTTAAAACAAAGATACAGAGAGATTTCTTTAGCCAGAGGGTGGTGAATTTGTGGAATTCGTTACCACAGGCAGCGGTAGAGGCCGGATCATTGGGTGTATTTAAGACAGAGCTTGATAGGTTCTTGATTGGCCATGGCATCAAAGGTTATGGGGAGTGGGGTGGGGAATGGGGCTGAGAAGGGGGGATTAAAAGGATTAACTATGTTTGAATGGCGGAGCAGACTTGATGGCCAAATTGCTTAATTTTGCTGCTATGTCTTATGGACCAGTAACAGTCAATCCACTAGACTGCCACATCTAACCGCTTCCTCTTGATGTGCTTTGCATTTGCTCTGATCAATTCCCCCCCATGACATCCTTGAGCAACTATGATAAACGAGGCATATGATATACTTGTCCTAATTGGTCAGGGCATTGACTATGAGAGTCAGGAAATCATGTTGCAGCTGTATAAAACTTCAGTTAGGCTGTACTTGAAGCACTTTGTGCAATTCTGGTTTCCTCATTACAGGAAGGATATGGAGGCTTTGGAGTTGGTCCAGGAGAGGCTTAACGGGCTGCAGCCTGGAGTACAGCTAATTAGAGGAGAGACTGGACAAATTTTGGTTGTTTTCTCTGAAGTATCAGAGGCTGAGGGTAGAACTGATAGAAGTTTATAGAATTTAGCGTAGTTAGGGTAGATAGAATTTTTTTTCTTCCGGGTGGAAGAGGACTTTCAGGTAAAAGAGGGAAAATTTTAAAGATCACAAACAAGAGACAATTTGCAGATGCTGGAACTCCAAGCAACACAAGAAAATGCTGGAGGAACACACAAGAAAATGCTGGAGGAACTCAGCAGGCCAGGCAGCATCTATGGAAAAAGAATACAGTTGATGTTTCGGGCTGAGACCCTTCAAAGCTCTTCATTTCTTTCTGGATACCAGACCAGTTCCCCTCCACCACCACTCTCCTCTGGAGGAACTTATCCTCACTCTTAATAATTTCTTTGGCTCCTCCCATTTCCTTCAAACAAAAGGTGTAGCCATGGGCACTCGCATGGGTCACAGCTATGCCTTCCTGTTTGTCAGCTACATGGAACACTGTTCCAAGCCTGAACCGGAATCACTCTCCAACTCTTCCTAAGCTATACTGACTGCGTTGGTGCTGCTTCCTGCACCCACGTGGAGCTCATCGACTTCATCAACTTTGCCTCTGACTTCCACCCTGCCCTCAAGTTTACCTGGTTCATTTCCGACCCCTCTGTCCCCTTTCTCGATGTTTCTGGAGACAGCTTGTCTTCTAATGTCTACTATAAACCCACTGACTTTCACAGCGACCTGGACTATACCTCTTTCCATTCTCTTAGTTCCTCCATCCCTGCCACATCTGCTGTCAGGATGAGGCTTTTCATTCCAGAACCAAGGAGATGTCCTCCTCCTCCAAAGAAAGGGGCTTCCCTTCCTCCACCATTAATGCTGCCCTCCCATCCTCCCACCGCCCCACCAGGAATAGGGTTCCTCTGTCCTCACTAGTACCCCACTAGCCTCCGCATCCTGCACATATTTCTCTGTAACTTCTGCCATCTCTAGCGGGATCCCACTCCAAGCACATCTTTCCCTTCTTCCCCCACCCCCCACCCCCCACTTTCTGCTTTCTGCAGGGATCGCTCCCTATGCGACTCCCTTGTCCATTCATCCCTCTCTACTGATCTTCCTCCTGGCACTTACTCTGGCAAGCGGAACAAGTGCTACTCCAGCTCCCTCACTACCATTCAGGCCCTAACAGTCCTCAAGGTAAGGTGACACTTCACCTGTGAGTCTGCTGAGGTTATCTACTGTATCCATTGCTCCCGATGTGGCCTCCTATATTTTAGGGTGACCTGGCACAGGTTAGGAGAACACTTCGCCGAGCACCTACACGCTATCCGTGAGAAAAAGCAGTATCTCTGTGGCCACCCATTTTAATTCCAGTTCTCTTTGCCATTCAGACATGTCAGTCTATGGCCTCCTCTACAGCCACAATGAGGCCATATTCAGGTTGGAGGAGCAACATCTTATATTAAGTCTGGGTAGCCTCCAACCTGATGGCATGAACATTGATTTCTCGAACTTCAGGAAATGCCCTCCACCCCCGCCGCCCTCTCCCTCTGCTTTTCCCTCACTCACCTTATCTCCTTACCTGTCCATCACCTCCCTCTGGTGCTCCTCACCTTTTCTTTCTTCCATGGCCTTCCGTCGTCTCCTATCAGATTTCCCCCTTCCCTTTCACAAATCAACTTCCCAGCTCTTTACTTCACCCCTCCCCCTTTTGGTTTCACCTATCACCATCTGGTCGTCTTCATCTCCCTCCACTTTCTTACTTTGACTTCTCATCTTCCTATCCAGTCCTGATGAAGGGTCTCGGTGCGAAATCTCGACTGTATTCTTTTTCCTAGATGCTGCCCGGCCTGCTGAGTTCCTCCAGTATTTTGTGTGTGTTTGTAAGTTTTAAAGATGTTTGGAGCAAGTTTTTTTTTGGTGGTGTTCCCTGGGATGTACTGCTAGTAGTGGTGATGGAGTAGATATGCTAATAGTATTTAGGATGCTTTTGGATTGGCACATGAATGTGCCTGGAATGGAAGGATATGGATCAAGTGCAGGCAGTAGGGATTAGTTTGTTTTGGCGTCATGTTTGGCACAGATGTTGGCCAAAGGGCATGTGTTCTCTGCAAAATATGACAAAAGCTGTTGTGGTATATTCCTCTTACCTTCAATTTTACCAGGATGCTACACTTAGTTGTCCTCAGTGATGCTGCAGTTGCTATGTAAATGTTGAAGACCAGTATTGTTCACCCAGAGGTATTGAACTGATGATCGATTTCAGATTTCTCCTGAGATTCCCACCATCAGTCTTAAGGGCATCAGGATAATATCAAGGGCAGCAGACAGCATCCATATGGTGATGTCCAGGGCAGTCAGTCTCACCACATCCTTGACCTGAAGCAGAGCGATACCCAACCTGAGTATTGATTAGTAAGTGCTTCTTGTGGCACTTGTCAATGTCACCTTCCATCACTTTACTGCTGATTAAAAGCAGTGTGGATGGCAATTTGTCAGAATGGATTTATTCTCCTTGGGAAGAAAACAAACTAGGTGATTTTCCACACTGTCAGGTAGAAGCCAGTATTGTTATTGTACTTTATCACCTTAATCTGGGGTGCAAACTAATCCGGAACCCAGTCTTACTGCCGAGATTTTATCTGCTGTTGCTTCCTGTGCTTATCAGCTGTTCCTTGTTATCATGTGGAATGAATATATTTTTCTGAAAACTGGCTTCTGTGCTGGAGAGAATCTCAGGATCTATTTTGTCAGTTGGCTGATTATATCCGGGTGTGTTTTGCCTGCAGCACTCCCAACATAGTTGGCATTCTCTTCCCTCAGTAGCTGCAGAGCCTCGGTCACTGGTACGTTCATGACTCAATGAATGTTGGACCAGGTTCACAGGGCTGGATAGCATTCTCCTGCTCATGTTTTCCTTCATTATTATGCTCTTGTATAATCGGGGTTTATGGTCTCAAAGTAGCTGGCTGGCTGTTAGTTCAGGTGAGCAAATCCTTTAATGACTGTTGACTCTTCATTAAAGATATTGTGGTAATGGTACTGAAGTAAAATATCATCCTTGGTTTGACTGAATGGCATTATAGGCAGTGGGAGTGAAATGTTGTAATGATAGGTGATTTTTATTTTTTTCCAAAAGTTAAAACTTTAGAAAGTAAGGAAGATGGAATCCTGGAGTCCTTGCAACTCCCTTGTGAAGTAATATTGTATGATATATTACTAATCTGTCTCTCTTCAGAAATTAGGCCTAAGATATTACATAGAACATAGAATAGTACAGCACAGTACAGGCCCTTCGGCCCACAATGTTGTGCCAACCCTCAAACCCTGCCTCCCATATAAGCCCCCACCTTAGATTCCTCCATATACCTGTCTAGTAGTCTCTTAAACTTCACTAGTGTATCTGCCTCCACCACTGACTCAGGAAGTGCATTCCATGCACCAACCACTCTGAGTAAAAAAACCTTCCTCTAATATCCCCCTTGAACTTCCCACCCCTTACCTTAAAGCCATGTCCTCTTGTATTGAGCAGTGGTGCCCTGAGGAAGAGGCGCTGGCTATCCACTCTATCTATTCCTCTTATTATCTTGTTCTCCTCTATCATGTCTCCTCTCATCCTCCTTCTCTCCAAAGAGTAAAGCCCTAGCTCCCTTAACCTCTGATCATAATGCATACTTTCTAAACCAGGCAGCATCCTGGTAAATCTCCTCTGTACCCTTTCAAATGTTTCCACATCCTTCCTATAGTGAGGTGACCAGAACTGGACACAGTACTCCAAGTGTGGCCTAACCAGAGTTTTATAGAGCTGCATCATTATATCGCGACTCTTAAACTCTATCCCTCGACTTATGAAAGCTAACACCCCATAAGCTTTCTTAACTACCCTATCCACCTGTGAGGCAATTTTCAGGGATCTGTGGACATGTACCCCGAGATTCCTCTGCTCCTCCACACTACCAAGTATTTACTTTGTACTCTGCCTTGGAGTTTGTCCTTCCAAAGTGTACCACCTCACCCTTCTCCGGGTTGAACTCCATCTGCCACTTCTCAGCCCACTCCTGCATCCTATCAATGTCTCTCTGCAATCTTTGACAATCCTCTACACTATCTACACCACCAACCTTTGTGTCATCTGCAAACTTGCCAACCCACCCTTCTACCCCCACATCCAGGTCGTTAATAAAAATCACGAAAAGTAGAGGTCCCAGAACAGATCCTTGTGGGACACCACTAGTCACAATCCTCCAATCTGAATGTACTCCCTCCACCACCACCCTCTGCCTTCTGCAGGCAAGCCAATTCTGAATCCACCTGGCCAAACTTCCCTGGATCCCATGCCTTCTAACTTTCTGAATAAGCCTACCGTGTGGAACCTTGTCAAATGCCTTACTACAATCCATATAGATCACATCCACTGCACTACCCTCATCTATATGCCTGGTCACCTCCTCAAAGAACTCTATCTGGCTTGTTAGACATGATCTGCCCTTCACAAAGCCATGCTGACTGTTCCTGATATGATATTGAGTTTTTTATGATATTGAATTCATAAAGATCCAGTGGTTTGTTTCTGCTGGCTTGTATATTTTAGGAATTGTTTCCTGTCTTTCTATCTAGTTCTGTTATGTGCTGCTTTTAGCTGGAAAGTATTTTGTAAAGTGTAGAGGTAAAAGTACAGGTAACTGCAGGATTATGATTAAAGTAGGAAGTTATGAAGGGTGATTGATAAGTTTGTGGCCCAAGGTAGAAGGAGTCAATATTAGAAAACTTAGCACATTTATTTTTCAACATAGTTCCCTCCTACATTTACACACTTAGTCCAGCGGTCGTGGAGCATATGGATCACTTCTTTATAGGAGTCGGCATCTTGGACCTCCAGAAAGTGGTACACAGCAAGGGTGATTGATAAGTTTGTGGCCTAAGGTAGATAGAATCAGTTATTAACTTCAAACTTTCTGCATAATCACTCAAAGAGTTGAACTGCACGTGCATGTAACAGGAGCTGTATAACTCATCTCCTTCTACCTTAGGCTGTGAACTTATCAATCACATCCGCTGTGGACACTTTCTGGAGGTCCAAGACGCCGACTTCTGCAAAGAAGGGATCCGTATGCTCCACGACCGCTGGACTAAGTGTGTAAATGTAGAAAAAATAAATGTGCTAGGTTTTCTAAAATACATGTACTCTTTCTACCTTAGGCCACAAACTTATCAATCACCTCTCGTATGTTGTTTTGAGGCCCTGAATGTATAGCCTTTAAATGGCCATAATTGGATACCTTTTCACTTAACAAGCTTTGGAGGAATTTATGACATTTTCTAAAAATATTATTGGACAATTGAACTTTTCAGTATTCTGTTGAGAAGTACAAGGTCAAGTTTTAAGTAACCTGCACTTGTGCTTTCAAAGTATCAACAATTTACAAAGGTGTTTTATGAACCATTTGGAACAGAACTGGATGACTACGATCAGGGAATATACCTTAATTTTAGAAGTTTACATGAATAACTTGATTTTTTTTTAATGGTTTTTCTCCCAGGTTAAGTAAATAGGTGGTAAATGAGGAAGCGATGGGGAAATGTAGGATTCTCCTCATTGGATTAATGTGATCTGTCGCTCCTCGTGTAAACAACTTCATCTGAACACAATGCATAATGATCCAAGAATGTTTACTTCGTAATATTCGAGGGTCTAATAGGTGTAGATTAGCAGTGGGCACTGTGAATCATTCTGCATTCCAGAATATTTTATAAACCATGTGAATGTGGGCTTTCTTGGCCTGATATTGGCAAGTCTGAGGGTATTGTTTTCATGTGTTATCCAAACGAAGTCAAAACCTTCCATTATGCCTTCGTTATTTGTTATAATTATTGCTGCTGAAAAAAGTAGTTGCATCATAACTTTAACAGTAGTGGCGTCATATTGTCATGATACATAGGAGCAATGCCACACTATTTACTGAAAAGGTGGAAATGAAACTTAAATATTGTGACTTAATGGTCTTCGTACAGATTAGTGACATGCACTGCAAGACAAAACTGATGGGAGAAGCTGCACTGGCACTTAATAGTGAATTGCATAGGACGTTATAGTTTGCCTCATTATGGTAAAGCTGAGAGACTACCATTAAAAAGAAAATCCCATGCCATGTGATTATTTCATGTCTTTCAGACATATGACAAGACTGAGCTATCTGCTGCATTTTTAACCTGTAAAATGAAACAGGACTCCTGATAGAATGCAGATGTTGATTTAAGTATTTAGCATTTATCTTCACAACTGACCTATTTGCATTTAAAATGGTGAGTATTAAAACAGGCCAGCATATAACTAAATGAAACTAAAAATTTGATCCAATCTGAAAGATTGGAGAAAATGTAGTGTAGGCCATTTGCTTGTATCTTCATTAGCTTTCTTGTTCCTGAGGATTTTCATTTGGACTAGATGAAGAAAAATTAATGAATTTCAAGTCTGAATCACAACAGGAAAGAGTTTAAAAAAATGGAATATATAACTAGGAATGAGAAGTATATTTTATGGAGAACTAGCATGGCTTCAAGACACATGACTTAATTTTATTAAATTTATCAAAGTGGTAGAAGGTCTGATGGACATTGCCTACTTCGACCTTCTATGTAATTGTCAGGCTTTGGTGTGGTAGAAATGTGCTTATGTGATCTACAGGAAGCATTGTCTAAAGCTCAATATCAAGAAGAGAGAACTTAAGCCAGTGGTCCCTAACCACCGGGCTGCAAAGCATGTGCTACCGGGCTGTGAGGAAATGATATGATTTGGCGATAAGAAACGATATGAGTCAGCTGCACCTTTCCTCATTCCCTGTTACGCACTGTTGAACTTGAACACCCCCCCCCCCACCTGGAAGGACTGTATGGGGCCCTGAGTGGTAGTGAGGGAGGAGGTGTAGGGGCAAGTGTAGCACTTGTCTGCTTGCAAGGATAAGTGCCAGGAGGGAGATCAGTGCAGAGGGATGAATGGACAAAGGAGTTGTGTAGGGAGTGATCCTTACAGAAAGCAGTAAGTGAAGGAGGGAGAGAAAGATGTGCTTAGTGGTTGGATCCTGTTGAAAATGGCGGAAGTTGCGGAGAATTATGTGCTGGACGCGGAGGCTGGTGGGGTGGTAGGTGAGGACAAGAGGAACCCTAGCCCTGGTAGGGTGTGGGGAGAGCAGACATGCGTGAAATGGAAGAGAAGCGGTTGAGGGCAATGTTGATGGAGGAGGAGGAGGGGAAGCCTTTTTTTTTTGAACCTACGCTCTGTCTGCCAGAAAATGCGGGATCTCACAGTGACCACCCATCTTAATTCCGCTTCCCATTCTGACATGCCAGTCCATGGCCGCATCTGTTGTCGCAATGAGGCCACACTCGGGTTGGAGGAACAACACGTATTTCTTCTGGGTAGCCTCCAACCTGATGGGATGAACATTGATTTCTCGAATTTCTGGTAATGGCACCAACCACAGCCCCCCCCCCCCCACCATTCCCCATCCCCTTTTCCCTCTCTCACATTATCTCCTTGCTTATCCTTTTTCCTCTCTCACATTATCTCCTTGCTTACCCATTGCTTCCCTCTGGTGCTCCTTCCCCTTTTCTTCCATGGCCTCCTGTCCTCTCCTATCAGACTACCCCTTCTGCAGCCCTGTATCTCTTTTCACCAATCAACTTCCCAGCTTTTACTTCACCCTTTCCCTTCCTGGTTTCACCGATCACCTTGTTTCTCCCTCCCCTCCTCCCACCTTTTAACTCTGGCTCCTCATCTCTTCTCCCCCAGTCCTGCTGAAGGGTTTCGGCTTGGAACATTGACTGTACTCTTTTCCATAGACACTGCCTGGCCTGCTGAGTTCCTCCAGCATTGTGTGTGTGTTGCTTGGATATCCAGCATCTGCAGATTTGTGGGAGGTGAGAATCTCCGCACCACTTTACATTTTACAGTTTTCTAATCTTTTTTTCCAGGATATCATTAGTGGTATATGTTCTGTTTCGTAATTTTAAAACATTGAAATAGATCAAAGGGGGGCAGGAGGCTGAATTATGCATCCAATTTTGTGTTTACTTTAAGTGAGGCGTGCACGTATCACATGGTAGTGTACTGACATATACAATTTGTGTATTTTTACATATAGGCACAATGAATTATATAAGCAACAAGGAATGCTTAATGTGTACAATATTACTCAAATATTACTGAAATAGTAAATGCCCAACACCCCTCCCTGCTTAGCTATAAACCCCAACTCAATTGAGATTACATCTCAACCATATACACAGTATATTTTATAATACAATTACTATATGCCGACATCCACAGCATAGTAAATTTTTAAATTATCCCACTCAGGCCTAAAGATTTAATCGCTGTGGAGACTTCCTTACTCTTGTGGTATAGCATCTTTCCTGACATGAGGGATCACTCTGCGTGGCTGGTGAGACTTATGGCTGTGAAGAGAGCCTCGGGTTCTAGGTCCTCCTCTGTGGTGGTTGGAGGAGTTGATTCTGAGACAGCAGGAAGTGGTCCTGACAGCGGTGGCCACCTTTCTTGTCCCTCGCTTTTCTCTCTGGATCGACTTCAAACCTTGCTTCTGTTCTGGCCCTGGCCCCTTTTTCTTTCTTTCTTTCTCTCTCTCGCTCTCTCTCTTCCTCCTCTTTCATGACTTCCTCTTTCTCATTCATGTTCTTTCTCTCTATCTCTTCCCTCCTTTTCAACTTCTCGTCGGTCTTTTTCTCAGCTTTTTCTTTCTAGTTTGTGCATCTTGATCTTGGGAAGGTGCATTTTGTTCTCTTATTAATCCTTCTATTGTTCCCTTTACAATCTGATCTCTCCTCTTGCTTTCCACATCCACATCATTTGACAAATCCTCTGTTTTCATATTTCCATTGACTCCTTTCTTTTTGCCCTTCCATCCATCTAGCTGGGCATTGGTCTTTGCATCTACTTTTGCAAACAGCTTTTTGTTTCCCACTTGAAGTTCATGCAATAACCTTAATGCACACAGTTCAAAGATGTACCAGTTTGTAGGTTAATTGATCGTTGTAAATTGTCCTGTGATTTAGCTAAGCTTAAATCGGAGGGAAATGCTGGGCTGCATGGCTCAAAGGAACAGAAGGGTCCATTCTGTGCTGCATCTCAGTAAATAAATGAACAAGTAAACAAACATTTCCGAAGCTCCTTGAACTCTTCCAGTTTAAATCCAAGCCACATTTCGCAAGCAACTGCCTGATTGTCACATCTTGCTATCAGGTGTGGGTGTGTGCCCAATGAGGGTCACCAGTTGGAAGAAAAAGATAGTAAGCTGCAACAGCACATTAGTGCGAGGGGTTTTATAAAGCTGCCCAAAAATTGTGTTTTTTAAAAAAAAGTATTTACAAATAGGCAAATGAAAACTTAACACGTGTACAAAAATTTACATGCTTTCTCCATGATGCCTTTTGTCTTTAACTTTCCAATATAACTATTCACCAACAGTGAAACCCAGCCTCTACACCTTGGGCCAAGTGCTCTTCCTCTGACTCCATCATGTTCCATTGTCCATCCTCATGAGACTCCATCCCTGGAGTATTTGGCTTAACTCTTCCATGAGCACAGCACAGCTCTTTTCGACATCTTCACCCCTTTTCGGCTTATTATCCCACCACTGCCACACTGATTCACGTATGTCAGGTAGGTTGTCTACAAGAATAAGGTTGTAGTGGAACCACTGCTTTTGTTACTTTCATGATTTCTCTTGAGCAGCATGGTCCTTCCTTGGTCCAATACAGTTTCCACACAGAGGCACTGAGGCTGGCACCAACACCTGTTTGTCCTCTGGGTTACACTTCATGGTGTATCACATGGAGACAGTTATGGCATTATCCAGTACTATACTTCAGTTTCAGTTGACACTGTCGCAGGGGGTATGGCATGTAAATGATGATGGAACTCCAATCAAGTTGCAGTTGTCTCAGCCATTCACGTCCCTACAGTGGTGGTCCTCCTGTTTTTACCACACACAAGCCCAGTGTGGCTTGTCGGTTGTTGTATTTCACCTTTCCAAATGTCATTCCCACAGGAGTTATCTTCTCTCCAGACTTTAGTTCAGTATGTTTGATGTGCTGTTCAAGTTCATTTTCTGGATTGACTGAAACAGCTGAGCCTGTGTCCAATTCCATTTTAATTAATTTGTTCACATATGGTGTAAGCCATATTGCTTGCTAGTGTTAATTTTTACACTGTAATTTTCAAGGCTACACAGTCCTATGTCACTCTCATCATTGTCAAGTTTTTCATAAATAACATGCAGATTAGAGCTTGAAACTGTAACTTGACTTGCCTTTTTCTCTTCCCTGTGCAGTCAATTTATTTTTATCTGCCCAACATGCTCTTTGTATATGATGTACTTCGTTGCATTTTCTGCAAGTTTTGCCTTTAAATCTGTATTTGCTTTGTATATGTGAGCCCCTGCCACAACGGTAACACAATTTGTTTGTCCAGGCTGGTTTCTGCTCGGACACGATTTTTACTCATACTCGCTTTCATTCCTGACTGCAACTCAATTGAGTCTGTCTGCTGTTTCCATTGAAACAGCAATTTCAACTGATCTTTTAAATGTAAGTTAGGAACCATTTTTTTTGAATGGTTCTTTTGAAAGATTCTACAAACTGAACGATCTCTTAGTGAATTATTGAGGCTATTGAACTGACAATGCTCAGAAAACTGTTTCACTTCAGCGTACGAAGAAATGAACTCCCCTTCCTTTTGATTCTGCTTATGAAACCTAAAGCATTCTGCAATGGTTTTGTTCTAAATGTCCCTGCGTTACCTTGATAATATCAGCAAAGCTAATTTCTGCTGGTTTTGTTGGAGCAGTTAATCTTCAAAGCAAACTGTATGCCTTTAAACCCAATGTGCTCATCAAAATTAATACTTGTTTCTCAGTGGCTTTTTCATTTGCTCAGCATGCGTGAGCCAGTTGTCGCTTGTGGAATCAAACATACCAATCTTTCTGCTTTTAATTATTATTATCGCCTGGTACTCTTTAACCTGTGAATTCTTCTGTTTTCTGACTTTTTAAAAAAAAAACACTCAATCATGCCTTCCCCACCGAAGAGCGTGGTACACTGCCTTTTTTTAAAAAAAAAACTTGTACTTGCTGGGCTGTGTTTTTTAGCTCGCCGTTCCTAGCTGTGCTGGTTTTTTTTTAGTTCTAACATCTTGCTGCTCTTCAACAGGTTGATAGCCATCTTGGGTTTGTTTTTTTTTAAAAAAAAACACACCTCATTGCCTTTGTTATGTTTTGTAACTTCAAAACATTAAACTAATTCAAAGGAAGAGACGGGAGTCCAGGACAATGGCTCTAACTTCGCGTTTAATTTTAAGTGAGCTGCACGAGTATCATGTGGTAGGGTGAGACATATGAATATATGCAAGCCTGATATTAATCAATGGGTCTGAAACAGCACTGTCCTTAGTGAAGACTAATGACTAATAAGGTTTTGTCATCACCCTGCTTTCCTTAGTGCTTCTTGTAACACATAACCGTAATGAATTATCATATATTTGAATATGCATTCTTTGTTTATATAATTATATAAATAAAAAGGTATGCTTAAACAATATATTTACAAGATTATTCAAATATTACTGAAATACCAAATACTCAATAGTACGTGCCATGTTTATACTGTTATCACAATGATTGTTGTTGGTGTTGAATAGAAGAAGACAGATGTGATAGTTACTATTACACCTGAACATAAGTTCACTTGTTTCTTCATTTGTAATTGACATCATGCAAGTTTGAAAAATGAAATTTGATGTAAGTCAATGCAATAACTTAAATTGCATAATCCTTCAGCTATGCCAATTTACGTAGATCATGTGTTAAAAATCAACAAAACTGGAGTAGCAAGATGGATTTTGTTGCATTGACTTTTTAGTGTTTTGAAATGTAAGTATTCTACTAACTTTTAAAACCTGAAGTCCATAACCATCCAATGTATCTTGCTAATTTTAACGTTTATTTACATTAATGCAAGGGTTTCCAACCTGGGGTCCACAGCTAATGACAGAGGTCCATGACATAAAAAAAAGTTTGGATCCCTGGCAGTGATGTCTAATCTTAGCCATGGTTCATCAACAGAACTTTACACTTTTAAACTTTGATAGTTAAACAGGTAACAGAGCATTCAAGCAGCATTAGTAATAAAGTTTAGGAAATGGTCCTCATTTTCCAAGATCTTGCTAGGAGCCATTATTATTGAAGGTCACAGATGTGGGAGTGGGGAAAAAAAAACTGGAGTCGTAGTCTGCATAACTTCGGTTCTAGCGTGTAGTTGATGAAAGTTACACAACTTTCTGTTGGCTTTGAAAGCTAGATCAATTCTTGTAGAACTTCTGCTGGAGGTGAGATAATTTTGGGATAAGAACCATTAAGGAAAGCAGGGTAGTGACAAAACCTTGTTAGTCATTCGTCTTCGTTACGGATGGTTCTATTTTAGACCCATTGATTAATGCTAGGCTTGCATGTATTTATGGTGTGGGTATAAAGTTGATGGACTTTTCTGTAAGCTATTGAATTTGTAGGGGATGTGGATAAGGTATGCATAGTGGCTGCTGGCTGTACTTGAAGTTGTTGCATGAAGTTTTTATCCACCGTAGCTCTAAAAATAGATGGAATCTTCAATGTGATTTTCTGATTCTGAGTGGCTATAATTGTGACCATCTCTGGGAAGGAGACAAGCCTGTGGTAACTACAGGGAGATTTTCCTGCTCCCAATGGCTGAAGAACTGCTCTGGGGTCACTTCTTGGTGAAGGCATCATTGATGAAATTCACCACTGCTACCATAGTCTTTGATAGATGAGGAAAATTGGTACCTGAAGATAAGACCTCAGATCTGGTATGGAGCTCTTGGCCTGCAGGGCACCAGTGAATCTTTGATCATTGTATGCCTATGTGACCTGTTTTAGATACAGCACAAGATCCTTACAGGAATGACCACCAATGTCAATACCCTAGTTCCTCGCCTCTTCCTTTTTTCCACAAAGGCTTGCTTGCCAGTATAAGAACTTAGTTACATGTTGGGTGGTTCACATATCTGACATCAGATTCCTGAAATAGTCACTACTCCAAGCTCTGTCATAGGAAGAGATTACCAGGCAGACAGAGGAACAGATTTAAGAATGTGTTCAAAGCATCTTTGAAGACAACTCTGATAACTGGGAAACTTGCTCAAAGCGGTCAAATAACACTTGGGATGTTACAAAAACATTTGAGGCCCTACCTGAATAGTAGGAGTGGACTATCTCTCATGTGGCCATCTGTCTTCTCTGTTGACCATCATTTGCCTCATCTATGAAAGACATTGGTGCAGCTTGAGGGTGATTGCAACTGTACCTTCAATTTTATAACTAGGTGCCTTTGGTGTAATTTTATCATAAAAATCAAGTTGTGAACAGCTCCTCCTCGCTGTTGATCATGCACGCTGCAACTCCTAATCAGCATCCTTTTGTACTATGGACTAAATTATGTGCAATATTAAATACATAACATTTAAATTATAAATGCTATTAAATTATATCTTCTGTATAAACTGTTGCATAATTTTGTTAAGAGTTCTAGGTTGACAATGTAAACACTGAAGACCACTCTAATGAAAGTACTGAACTTTTTGAGAGGTTATTACTGTTTGCATTTCAAATGTACTTTGAAAGTGGACTAATTTTGGCTCTTTAAAAAAAATTGAGTAATTTGAAGTCTTGACACTAGTTGACCTTGAGTATGGCTTGACTAACATTGACATTTGCATTGGGCTCAGTAACTGAGAGCTAGCTTTGGAGGTAAATTTTCTAGTATGTTCATAGAGACTTCAGCAGCAAATGATAGTCTTTTTAGATAAAGTTAAGCTAACTTTGCCTAGTGTCATTCCTGCAACTTGGTCTTCCAAGTATCCAGAAACTTGTGTGAACATTTGGGTGGGTAGCATGATTCCACTTTGGAAACTGTCAAGTGATCTTTTGAATTTCCTGACAAATTTGCAGTATTTTGATAATGTATTGTGAATTTCAGTCAATATTTCAAATTGGCCACACATAAAAATACTTCTAATAATAGAAGTATGAACTTTAATGATGAAGCTGATGTAAGTGCAAACTTTTAAATGCACAACAGATTCTGTGTAAAGTTATCCTTTCAATATAGTCCAGCTGTCCTATTGCATGCACAATTAACTACCTTCTGCATTGGTAGCGATGGATGGCATTAGTGGCTGTCATCCTAATGGTAGAAGTACATACTGCCAACAAGCATCCAAAGTGATTTCCGTTTGTCTCACACGTGAAGTTCATTTATCTTTCCTTTTGCTTAACAAGTATTGTCCACTTTGTTCTGTGGAAACTGTTAACTAGCTGCTAGATTAATTATCCATTGTGATGGAAAACAACTTGGGCACATGTGGATTGAACAGATTACTTAATTTTGTATATTTCCTGAACATCTGTCATAATTTAAAATGATTCTTCAACATGAAAATAAAATTTTACCAAAATTGTGTAAATGCAAATAAGAATTGAGCTCATCTGCATGTATTACTGTTTAAAGTATTAATCTAAACATTCAGAGAGTCATATCTGCATTTAGAATTGTGTGTGTGTTTTTAACAAAAAATAGTCATGTTGAGTGTGAATCAACAGAGCAGTATGGGTTCTAGTTCTGAATTGAAAGTATCAATGTAAATCAAAATGGTCGATAGTCATTTTTGTTTGTGTTCTGCAACATTCAGCTGCCTGGTTTTGAGCAATGCATTTAAGTATTCTCACTTGAATGCAAATTTTTGGCAGCAGCAGCAAGGAGCTTGAAATTTAGTATAATTGTGAATCTTCAAAATTCTGGACTAAATTATGTTGTTGAACTTTTGATTATGTAAAAATGAAGCTTTAATTGTCAGATGAGTAATCCTTGGTTTTGTATAAACAGGAATATTCCTGGGTATATCAGAATTAGGTTTATTATCACTGGGATGTGACATGAGATTTGTTAACTTAGCAGCAGCAGTTCAATGCAATACATAACCTAGCAGAGAGAGAGAATAAAATATAATAAATAAACAAGTAAATCAATGACGTATATTGAATAGATTTTAAAAATGTGCAAAAATAGAAATGCTGTATATTTTTTTTAAAAAGTGAGGTAGTGTCCAGAGCTTCAATGTCCATTTAGGAATCGGATGGTGGGGGGGAAGAAGCTGTTCCTGAATCGCTGAGTGTGTGCCTTCAGACTTCTGTATCTCCTACCTGATGGTAACAGTGAGAAAAGGGCATGCCCTGGGTGCTGGAGGTCCTTAATAATGGACGCTGCCTTTCTGAGACACCGCTCCCTAAAGATGTCCTGGGAAGTTTGTAGGCTAGTGCCCCAGATGGAACTGACTAGATTTACAACCTTCTGCAGCTTTCAGTCCTCTGCAGTAGCCCCCCTATACCTGACAGTAATGCAGCCTGTCAGAATGCTCTCCACGGTATAACTATAGAAGTTTTTGAGTGTATTTGTTGACATGCCAAATCTCTTCAAACTTCTAATAAATTATAGTCACTGTCTTGGCTTCTTTATAACTATATTGATATATTGGGACTAGGTTAGACCCTCAGAGATCTGACACTGAGAAACTTGAAGTTGCTCACGCTCTCCACTTCTGATCCCTCTATGAAGATTGGTATGTGTTCCTTCGTCTTACCCTTCCTGAAGTCCACAAACAGTTCTTTCGTCTTACTGACATTGAGTGCCAGGTTGTTGCTGTGGCACCATTCCACTAGTTGGCCTATCTCACTCCTGTACGCCCTCTCGTCACCACCTGATATTCTACCAACAATTGTTGTATCGTCAGCAAATTTGTAGATGGTATTTGAGCTATGCCTAGCCACACAGTCATGTGTATACAGAGAGTAGAGTAGTGGGCTAAGCACACACCCCTGAGGTACGCCAGTGTTGATCGTCAGCGAGGAGGATATGTTATCACCAATCCACACAGACTGGTCTTCCGGTTAGGAAGTAGAGGATCCAATTGCAGAGGGAGGTACAGACACCCAGGCTCTGCGTTATTTAAATCATAAATATGGAATTTTGTAATCCAGGTTAATATTATGGCCTAGTTGCAGCTATGTAGAATTATGTATATACAGTGCCTATAAAAAGCATTCACACCTCCTTTGGAAGTTTCCATGTTTTATTGTTTTATAATATTGAATGACAGTGCATTTAATTTGGCCTTTTTGACACTGATCAACAGAAAAAGGCTCTTTCGTGTCAAAGTGAAAACAAATGTCTATGAATTGGTCTAAATTTATTACAATTAAACACAAAATAATTGAATGCATAACTATTCATCCCTTTCAAGTCAGTGTTTAATAGATGCACCTTGACAGCAATTACAGCCTTCAGTCTGTGTGGATAGGTCTCTGTCAGGTTTGCACATCTGGACACTGCAAGTTTTCCCCATTCTTCTTTACAAAAGATGCTCAAGCTTCATCAGATTGCATGAGGATCATGAGAAAACAGCCTTTTTCAAGTCCAGCCACAAATTCTCAATTAAAACGAGGTCTAAACTCTGACTTGTCAGCTCCAGGACATTAGCTTTGTTATGCCATTCCTGTTTAGCTTTGACTTTATGCTTGGGGTTATTGTCTTGCTGGAAAACAGATCTTCTCCCAAGTTGCAGTTCTCTTGCAGACTGCAACTGGTTTTCCTCCAGGATTACCCTGCGTTTTGCTGCATTCATTTTATCCTCTACCTTCACAAACCTTCCAGTGCTTGCTGCCACCACACTTCACTCTATGGATGATGTGTTTTTGATTATGTGTGGTGTTTGGCCAAAAAGCGTAATTTTGGTTTCATCAGAGCAAAGAAGCTTCTTTCAACTGACCTCAGAGTCTCCTACGTGCCTTCTGGCAAACTCTAGCCGAGATAGAAACATAGGAAACCTACAGCACAATACAGGCCCTTGGGGCCACAAAGTTGTGCCAAGCATGTCCTTACCTTAGAACTACCTAGGCTTACCCATAGCCCTCTATTTTTCTAAGCTCCATGTACCTATCTTAAAAGACCCTATCGTTTCCGCCTCTACCTCTGCCACTGGCAGCCCATTCCACGCACTCACCCCTCTTTGCATTTAAAAAAAAACAACCAACAACAAACAAGAAAACTTACACCTGACAACTCCCCTGTACCTACTTCCAAGCACCTTAAAACTATGCCCTCTCGTGCTAGCCATTTCAGCCCTGGCAAAAAGCCTCTTGACACAATCAATGCCCCTCATTATCTGGTACACCGCTCTCAGGCCACCTCTGATCCTCCATCACTCCTAGGAGAAAAGGCCGAGTTCACTCAACCCATTTCCATAAGGCATGCTCCCCAATCCTGGTAAGATCCTTGTAAATCTCCTCTGCACCCTTTATATCTGTAAGGGTTTCTTCTTTTATGTTACTGCTACAGTGAATAAAATGGCTTCTCTGTACTGTTTACTACTGAGACAGTGGTTCTCTATAGCAGTATGTTTGGATTATAATTAGTGATAATGGGACTTGTATTCATTTGTTAACCAATTGGGATAGATGTTATTCTTTCTGTCTGTGTGAAAGCTGTTAGTTGCGCGGGCTTTGGGGAGAAGGCGTGAGGAGGATGAAGAGAGAAGACGTGGCTTGAGGAGACAGTTGCCGGACCCGCTGGGCCTGGGCTTAGGGCGGGAGCCCAGGGGTCGACGATGAGCGAAGGAGGATCTGTGAAAGGGAATCCGTGAGCTCCAACGTTTGTGCACTGGACGTGTTTATGAGATTATTGACGCCTTTTATTTGTTTTCCTTTTCTTTTGTTTCTCTACTAACTCCATACTTTAAATATAAAATCTTAATCACTTAACCACACATTGTAGACTGAATGTTATTTCAGGTTACTGATGTTACACAGGGGACACAATACGCAGCATCCACCCAAACAAGAATGCGAAGGTTTGGTCGGGGAGGGGGAGCCACCCCTGAGATCATGCCACTGGGCAAAGCGAGTCTTGCATATGGTTTCCACGTCCTTCCTGTAGTGAGGTGATCAGAATTCAGCACAGTACTCTAAGTTGGGGCTGACCAAGGTTCTATATAGCTGCAACATTACCCTTCAGTTCTGAAACTCACTCTCACAGTTGATGAAGGCCAATGCACTGTGTGCTTTCTTAACCACAGAGTCAACCTGTGTAGCAGCTTTGAGTGTCCTGTGGACTCAGACCCCAAGATCCCTCTGGTCCTCCACACTGCCAAGAGTCTTACCATTAATACTATATTCTGCCATCATATTTGACCTACCAACGTGAACCACCTCACATTTATCTGAGTTGAGATTTTGTGAGTTTTTCTCAACAGTGACTTTCTCTTTGTCACACTTCCATAAAAATGCGACTGATGAAGCAACTGGTCACTATTTGTATGTGCAGTCTCTTCCATCTCTGCCACTGAAGCTTGTAATTCCTCCAGAGTTGTCACAGACATCCCACCCTGCAAAAACTCATTTCAGGGAGGTATTGCCCCCCCGCCCCCGCCACACCATATTCCCCCACCCCCGACCTCCAAGGGTGTATGTAATACTTTGTTTAGTGATTTTGTCTAATCTGTAAACTAGGTTGGGTATATGCAGCAAATGTGACATTAAAATATGTACTTATATTATCATGTTTATTCTATTACAACTTTAAGCAAGTCTACAGCGAGTTTGGCCTCATCACGCAGGATATCAGTAGCGTAGCTCCTTGGCAGCTAGCCAGCTAGTTTAAATAACGTTAGCTATGCTGTAGTGACACCTGTTAAACTCACCTCAACATGTCTTTTACATTTTAACCCACCATGGGCAATAGAAAAGTCACTGTTGCAAACAGTGCAGCGGGCAACACTATCATTATTTTTGAGGGCAACTGTAAAGCCCGCCCACAGAGAAAACTGATAGATCTACTTAGCAGGGGTCCGCAATCGTTTTTGCACCGCAGACTGGTTTAATATTGACAATATTCTTACGGACTGGCCAACCCGGGGGGCAGGGATGTTGATCAGGACCAGAGTATAGGTGGTAAGTCAATAGCATCATAACATTTTAAGTAATGTTTGGATATTAAACACACAGCACATATTTTCCCCATATGAACGTATAAAATCATTGCAACACACCAATATCGCTGAATCAGTGGGAGCCCTGGGCTTGTTTTCCTGCAACAAGACAGTCCCATCGAGGGGTGATTGGAGACAGTGATACTCGAATGGGTTCCTTATGTCCAGTCTATTCCGCAATTTAGTTTTCGTTGCATTCATTGCAGAAAACTCCGCTTCACAGAAATATGTTGGAAATGGAAGCAACGTTTTTAGTGCTTTTGTGGCTACCTCAGGATATTTAGCCTTGACTTTGATCCAGAATGCCAGCAGAGATGTTATGTCAAACATACTTTTCAGCCTGCCGTCATTTGCAAGCTTGAGAAGTTGATCTCCTTCCCGTGCTGACATGGATGACGCGTGGGTAATGACCTTGCATGCGTTCAAGTTCAACAGTGTGTGACAGGGAATGAGGAAAAGTGCAGCTGACTTATATCGTTTCATATCACCAAATCACATCGTTTCCTCGCGGCCCGGTGGTTGTGGACCACTCTTAAGCACAAAGAGAGACCAATCAGGATGCTCGCTCTCCCTCTCCCTCTCAAAAAAAATCTATTTCCGGGATATTGTATATAATTTCCGGGCGTCAGGGAGCCACTAACGGTATGCGGGAGACTCCCGGATCTTCCGGGAGAGGTGGGATGTCTGTTGTCATCGATCTCTTGGTGGCCTCCCTCACTAGTCCCCTTCTTGTACGATCACTCAGTTTTTAAGGACTGCTTGCTCTAGGCAGATTTTATCTTGATGATCAAATGATTGATCTTAATAAATTACGGTCAAATAGGGCCTACTTGGAATATAAGAATTTCCTGTTTGACTGTGGGAACAGCACTATTGGAACCATAAAAAGTCATCTACAATCAATTTTGGACACTTTGAAGCAATTATTGGAAGATTCTTGTATTATTGTAGAGTTTCTGAAGGAACTGTTCAGCAAGATGACACTGTCACTCATGAGCACTGAAAATGAGGCAGCTCAGAATTCTAGATAAACATAGTTTTAATATACGAGATAGTTGATGTGTTAGTGCATTGCATTTGTTACCCATGATGTCTGCTGTCAGTAAATTAGAAAGTTTCATCGGCATTGTAAACTCTTGTAATTACAACCTGATTCCCATTTGTTATATGACTTAATCTCCATGGATAGAATATTTTTGTAACAATTATCAGAATGTCCCTAATTCTGGCACTATTTCCAGATTTATTGCATGAAATGAAAAAGGCATGGTACAAATGTTTGCTCATGTAAATTTAGTCTATTAAACTTAATGTATTGGATCTATTTTTTTTTCAAAAGGTGTATAAGATGAGAGGCATTGATTGTGTGGCTGGCCGGAGCCTTTAACACAAGGGGGCACAGTTTTAAGGTGCTTGGAAGTAGGTACAAGGGGATGTCAGAGTAAGTTTTTCACACAGAGAGTGGTGGGTGCATGGAATGCAATGCCAGCGAAGGTGGTAGATGCAGACACAATAGGGTCTTTTAAGAGACTCTTAGATGGGTATATGGAGCTTAGAAAAATAGAGGGCTATGCAGTAGGGAAATATGGGCAGCTTCTAGAGTAGGTTACATGGTCTGCACAACATTGTGGGCTGAAGGGTCTGTAATGTGTTGTAGATATCTATCTATTTGCAGCTCTGCCATATTCTTTCCATTTCTTGATGATTGATTTAACTGTACTTGAAGGGATATTCAGTGACTTGGAAATTTTTTTGTATTCATATCCTGACTTGTGCTTCTTAATAATCTTTCCATGAAGTTGCTTGAAGTGTTCTTTTGTCTTCATGGTGTAGTTTTTGTCAGGATACTGACTCACCTGCAGTTGGACCTTCCAGATATAGGTGTATTTTTACTACAATCAATTGAAGTACCTTAATGGCACACAGGTGATCTCCATTTCACTAATTATGTGACTTCTAAAATCAATTGGCTGCACCAGTGATGATTAGGTGTGTCATATTAAAGGAGGTGAATACTTATGCAATCAATTATTTTGTGTGTTATATTTGTAATTAATTTAGATCACTTTGCAGAAATTTGTTTTCATTTTGATGAGTCTTTGTTGATCAGTGTCAAAAAAAGCCAAATTTAATCCACAGTGATTCAATGTTGTAAAACAATAAAACATGAAAACTTCCAAGGAGGTGAATACTTTTTATAGGCACTGTAAAACACGATTGAGTTTTAATGTATTTGTCCCAGATTCTATTTCTCTTCTCTTCCCCCCCCCCCAATGCATTATTTCAGTGGTTTTCCAGAGAAGATAGCAGTATTGGGAACAGGGATTTGGAGGTGGCAGTGAAAGTGAAAGCATTATCCTGGATATTCCAACAGAAATAGCTTTGTACTCTTTGGAGAGATTGACTGGAGACCCTTGAGGGGAATATTAAAGGATATGGGCAGTAAAAGGTAAACTGTTTTAAACTGTGTTGAAATTTCCAAACAATAAGAAGAAACTGGAGTTTATTTGGGGACTAGGTGCACACATAATTTTTGTACCCAAAGACTGTGAGATCTTATGCCTTTTTTAAAAAAAAAACTGTTTTAAAATCCAGTCTGCCTTCAGATAAAGAGGTAAGCAGAAAAGTGAATAGGAGATAGAAAATCAACCATGGTCTTGTTGAAGGGTGAATGATCTTGTTGAAAGATAGAGCATGGACAGAGCCAGGTGGCATACTGCTCTTTTTATGCCTTTCCTTCAAAAATTGATTTCTACACAGATTTTCTTCTTTATTTGTGGGATCTACTTTCTAAACCAAAAAAAGCTTTTTAAGGACAATGGGTTAGATATATCGGTATCTATAATGTGTGAGATTAGTAGCTTCATTTCTCATTGAAAGATAAAGCTACAATAGGAGGTTATTTTGGAATAAGAGTAAATCATCTGTGTATTGACCTATTAATTTTGAAAGCATCTTCAGCGAAATTGCCCTTCCCCCAATAATATCCAAAATACAATTCATTGTATAACAGTTGTCTGAATAACACTGACCAGTTGTTTTTCATTATAGATCTGTGTGTGGACATTTTGATACCAAGCAAGGAAAATGAGTGAACTGGAACAGTTACGACAAGAAGCAGAGCAATTGAGGAATCAAATTAAGGTAAGGTTTTCCATTAACCATGTGCTTTTAGTTTTGCTGATTTTGCAATTTCACTAGCAACAACTAAATGTTAATTGACCCTGGTGGCTGCTCGGCATGTACACGGAGTATGTTGGAATCATTCATGTATGGAAGTCCTCACAACTGAATACTAGTGGAACATGTGTCTTTTTTAGACTTTAAAGGTTGCTGATCATATGCTAAAGAGTGGAAGTATTACCATTTACTGAAAATCATTAGTGTGAACAAAATAATTCGATTAGAATTATTAAGTAATTGCAAATAGTCTTGTAATCAAGTTAGTGCGTCATGCTCTTTTTTTCCAGTTAAGTTCCACCTTAGAGACGTTCCTTGGGATGTTGATGATTGAAGTGTTTGTGGGTTGATGGAGGGAGATCTGTACCTGTTAGTACCTATCATTTATTTACAGTGATTATTCAGTTGAGCGTTAAATTTCTGTAGACCCTTGTAGAGGCTTGTGGTGAAATAAATAGCCACATTTTGTAAATTACTCACCCCAAGTCATGAAATAAGGCCTAGTGCCATAGACCTATCACATGGGCATTGACTCTAGTCTGTATTTGTATCAATCACCAGTCTGAATTGGGCACAATTTTTTTTAAGAATTTCAATTCTATATTTTGAAATTTGTTTATATGGTTGCATAATTGCTCATCCAATATTTAGTCTGTTAACCATTTCTATTTTTTTGTGGTTTTACTGTCCAAACATTGTTATATCTGGAACCCCACAGATCCATCTTCCCATTCACCTGGATCCTACACTTGCTGTCACTTTGTGACATCATCTGTAAGCGACAATCTCAGCTTCCATGTGAATGCTGACAGCAACTAGGTCTAGTTCACTGGACATCTTGTGACTTCTCCAGGCAGAGTGCCATGACGTCAGTGTCTTCCTATTTGGCCGTGAACTCTTTTGCCTTATTCTTCGCCTCAGAATAGCTGTCTCCAAATAGTCATCAAAAACTGATGCTTTTTATTTTGTGTTGAGAAATGTCAGGCCATAATCAATGAATACCTGAGATTCATTTTTTTAAAGCTTTATTTTGATCCTTTCGCACATGGTGCTTTGAGGGTGGTTTTCGGAAATGACATGCTTCAAAGGTAAATGGATTGCTGGCAATTCATAGGCATATTGTGAACTGCATTTAAAATAAATAAGTCTAGTAACTTGCAATGTGCTATGAAATCCAATGATCATTTGTGGTAAATGTTAACAGTTGCTAAGGTTTTCAATTTGCCTTGTGCTAAATTTAATGCTAAGTGACAGACTGATGATGGGAAACTGGTCAGAACTGTTGGATAAAACTACATATTAACAGGGTGTTCAAAATTAATTTGGTGGCTATTTAAACAATCCAAAGATAAACATGCTTCACCTTTCCAAACACGAGGAAATCTGCAGATGCTGGAAATTCAAGCAACACGCACAAAAAATGCTGGTAAACGCAGCAGGCCAGGCAGCACCTACAGGAAGAGGTAGAGATGCTGCCTGGCCTGCTGCGTTCACCAGCACTTTTTGTGCGTGTCACCTTACCAAATATTTGTTGTGCTCAACTGAAAGTGTGAGATTAACTAATAAAAGGAAGGGGTGTATTAAAAGAACCAAGGATACAATAGATCTAGGAAAGTGAGATTTTTAAAGCGCATATTAGTAAGAAAACAAGAAATGGTCAGGGTTCCAATAACAGAACCAATTTTTTTTTCTTTTACAAAGATTGCATAGAAAAGATTACTTCAGTGTTCAGGGAAAGATATTAGCCAAGGATAACATGAGCTCTTTCAAAAATGAATGAAGGGACCTTTAACTGTGAAAATGCAATGGTGGGCATAACGATGTAAGTTTTTTCAGAGCTACTGACAGTTCACTTTAGACAATATCCATAACTTGTTGAACATAATAGGATCAACAGATTTAGTGTTGGTGGGGTAGGGGGAAGCGCTTAATGAATTGTACAATATTAGGACATAATGGTGTGCACCCTAGGTTTAAATGAAGTAGTTGAGGTGCTTAGCCATAGTTTTTAACCATACTCTCGGTCTGTATAATGCTTTATTTAATATGTCACTCAGTTGGACCACATTATTAATGTGTGGGTTGTGCTGAATGCATCAGTTCCACGGCACGTTCCACAATGCGGGCGACCAAGCCAAGAGAGGCCAAACCTGAGGCCATGTGCCCACCGCTACTACTCAATGCACCCCCATAAATCTGTTTTCACTGTCTTAGTGCCTGATATTCAGAGACATGAAAACTGCTTTGAGAGACTGAAATAATTTGAAAATTTTTAATTATAATTATATAGGGCATGCATTTGAGGTGGGAGGTAAGTTTAAAGGACATGGGCAGGCCCAGTTTTTTTTAAACAGAGAAAGTGGCGGGTGTCTGGAATGCTCTACCTGTGGTGCTGGTAGAGTCAAATATGTTACGAGGTATTCAAGAAGCTCTTTGATAGGCGCATGAATGTGTAGGAAATAAGGTGTCTACACTGTGTAGGCAGAAAGGATTAGTTTAGTTGGGCATTTGATCACTGATTTTATTATCTTGGCAAAACGTTATGGGCTGTAGGGCCTGTTTCTGTGCTGAACTGTTTTATGTTCTAGATAATTGTGTTAAACCACAGTAAAAATAATTACCAAAACTAACGTGAATTGGCTCCTTGGTATGTTCTAGAAATGCTGAAGGATGCGAAGGGCTTAATGGCCTACTGTTTAATTTATCTCTTGGTGCCTTTCCAGGTGCCATTGCTTCCCTAGCCATGTCAACTTTCTTAGCCTTCTTGTATTTTGGTTCAGACTGCCTCATGCCAGGTTTGTGTTTTATTATTCTCCTTTCTCATCCCTTCATCTGAGGTCCTCATTGAAGAATAACAATAGTCAGCTGGCTATTTTGGTGGGTGCCTTCCGCTTGTCTACAACTCGATGCCAAATTAGCTCCTGTCATTCTTGTGTTGCAAAGGGAACTGGGATAGTCACCCCAGAAATGATTTGGGTTGCTTTTCTCAGGCTTAAAATGTTAAGGATTTGTAAGAGTCAACCCTGCAAAAGAAAAATCTGTCAAAGTGTGTCATGACATTCGTTCTTGAGCATAGCAATGGGAGATGAGAATGCTAGTGATGGAGGGAGAGGCACAAGAAGATGCCCTTAAACTTGTGAAATGGCAGATCAAGAAAATGCCAATGGGTTTATCTATCGATAAGTATAATGGTAGTGTAAATATGATCTTAAGTAGTAGTATTGCTTGTTACTGGCAATGTAGCAAATAAAATAATATTTGTCATTACAGGATGCAAGGAAAGCTTGTGGTGATTCAACCCTTGCTCAGGTAAACACCTCTGATGGAATATGGACAAAGAGTTTGCTTTACCTTTCTACTTCGTAATTTTCATTGAAACATAACTAACTAAATGTTATTTCCAGATCACAGCTGGTCTGGATTCAGTGGGTCGAATACAAATGCGCACAAGGCGTACACTGAGGGGACACTTGGCTAAAATATATGCCATGCACTGGGGATCAGACTCCAGGTTAGTAGATAAATGTTAAAGCTCTTGACTTGTATGATCAGTTAGCACAGTCACTATTAAATATATCTCACTTGTTGATCATGCATTTTAAGAATTTTATATTGAATCAATTACTCTGTTAATTGTGTAAGGGCAGCAATATGTCATCTGCATTCACATGGATATTATTAAGCTTGAATGGCATTTCTTTTATTTATTTCCAGGTGCCTTTATCTGGAGCCTTTTGTTTTTTTGCTTTATAAATGTACACTTGCCCAGGCTAGTCCAATAATTAATCAGTTATAACTTCCATGGAATTCCTTGCAAAAGCCCATTTATTCAAATTGACCAGTGTGTGAAATTGCTTTACAGAAGTCAGTGATGAAAATGTTACAATAGTGGACCTTTTTACAATATTAGGTTTAATATCACCGGAATATATCATGAAATTTGTTAACTTTACGGCAGCAGTACAATGAAATACATGATAGATAAATATTGAGAAGAAAACTGGATTACGTGTGTGTGTGTGTGTGTGTGTGTGTGTGTGTGTGTGTGTGTGTGTGTGTGTGTGTTTCGTTTCTAAATCGGATGGCAGAGGGCAAGAAGCTGTTCCTGAATCACTGAGTATGTGCTTTCGGGTTTCTGTATCTCCTTCCTGATGGTAGCAATGAGAAGGGGGCATGTCCTGGGTGGTGGGGATCCTTAATGATGGGATGGACACAGACTTCCTTGAAAGTTTCTTGGATATTCTGGAGGCTAGTACTCGTGATGGATGGAGATGATTAATTTTAGAAGTTTCTGCAACTTGATCCTGTTCAGTAGATCCCCATACCAGATAGTGATGCAGCCAGTCAGAATGTTCTCCACAGTACATTTCTAGAAGTTTTCAAGTGTTTTGGTTGACAAACCAAATCTCCACAAACTCCTAATGAAATGTAGCCACTTTTTTTTTATAGCTGCACCAATATGTATCCAGGTTAGGCCCGCAGATATATTGGCACCCAGGAACTTGAAATTTCAATGCTAAAGTAATTTCAGTGCTAGCTACAATATAAACTGTGGTTGTATCATGGGCTTATTATTGGTCATGGATAAGTAACATGTTTTGTACGTGGCTGAAACCAACCCTTCTTTATAAATGAAGTATTGTAATGGATTTTAATTTATAGTTTGAGTCACATCTTCTGTTTTGATTTTAATTGATGGAAGTAATCTCATTTCCAGCTGCATGGTATATCAGCTGCATTGGTTTTTATAGAAAAAGTAAATGTTTAAATTGGTGGAAGAATAGAAAGATAAGAATTTAGTGGACAGTTATTCAATGGATTTTAATTATCATAGAAGACTATTCTGCCCATTGCTCCAGCTCTCAGTATAGGTTATCACCATTTCCCTGACTTTTCCCATCTTAGTTATTACTTTAACCTTTATTCCAATTTTTTTTTCCTGAGGATTCTGTTTCCATCCTTAACCGTGTCTGGTACTTTAATCTACTTCCTAACAATACCGTTTATTTAAAAGTAAATTTTCAAATAACACTATCCTATTGATAAGTTTTACACCTTTTAATTTCTAACCCTCTGCCAAATGAAGTGCTTTGTCAATTTATATTCTGTAAGCCTTCAATTTGGAGGACTGTCAAAAGTTCATTCTGATCAAGCAAGAGAAAAAATCCACTTTCACTCATTCACCTGGAGCCACACCACCATACTTTAGCTTAGTGAATCCTGTTCCCCACTCTTATCAACACACATCAAAGTTGCTGGTGAACGCAGCAGGCCAGGCAGCATCTCTAGGAAGAGGTGCAGTCGACGTTTCAAGAGGACAGAAGACCCCCTCCTGTCTTCTATCATTTTGGATCTCCCCCTCCCCCTCCCACTTTCAAATCCCTTACTCACTCTTCCTTCAGTTAGTCCTGACGAAGGGTCTCGGCCTGAAACGTCGACTGTACCTCTTCCTAGAGATGCTGCCTGGCCTGCTGTGTTCACCAGCAACTTTGATGTGTGTTGCTTGAATTTCCAGCATCTGCAGAATTCCTGTTGTTTGTCCCCACTCTTATCCTTGGCTTTAAATATATTTTTATATTTACAGACTTTTAGTCAGTGCCTCTCAGGATGGAAAACTAATCATCTGGGACAGCTATACAACTAATAAAGTAAGACTGAAAGGAAGTTTCAGTGTTGCACATTTTAGATTATGATTAAGGTGAACTCACTTTTATTTTACTCTGTTTCCTATAGATGCATGCTATCCCCTTGCGATCTTCCTGGGTTATGACATGTGCTTATGCTCCATCTGGGAATTTTGTTGCCTGTGGTGGACTAGACAACATCTGTTCAATTTATAGCTTGAAGACTAGAGAGGGTAACGTTCGAGTAAGCAGGGAACTGCCGGGGCACACAGGTAATAGTGATTACTCTGCTTTTTCTATAGCTCTGCTATTTAAAGTGGTCTGCAGATGAACCACATTAATCAACTTTTACATTGCAGAGAAGTGATAAAGCATTAAAGCATAATTCTGCCTATGCAAAGTTGAATAATGTTGGTCAATGTTTCTTCTACTCTTTATCCAGTGATTTCTCCTACAAGCTTCGGGTAAGGATCAGGTTGTGACAGAAGATAATCAGCTAAGCAATATGGGAATGCCATACAAGAATGTCTGTTTTACAGAAGACTCTGGCTGATACTCCTATGAAATTAACCAAACCATAAATTGATCACTTTAAAAAGGGACCAAAAGTTCGTCATTTCCAACTTGGATTTCCATAAGCTGCATGCAGCTTTGCACAACATGGTGAAATAGTACTAATAAAATACATGATCTGCTGTGCTTTATTTGTTCCCTTAATCATTAGTAGCAGTTTTCAGCAACACGTAAAGCAGCAGAGGGAATAAAGTAGGAAAAATAATCCTTTTATGCCAAATTATAATCCAATTATGCCAAATTATGCAGATAATTTTTGTAAGAACAAGAGGAATAAAGATTTGACTCTGAATAAACAAATTAATGATGTGTTAATTGACCTAATGGTTAATATTTTCAGTTTAGTTTACATATTATGTTCTAGTTCTTTTGAATGCCATAGAGGTGACTTGCTAGTGCGAATAACAGTGAGAAACAAAGCATGTTATTATGGGAAGAAAGTTCTACATGTGAATTTCTTTTAGGTTAAATGCTGGATTTGATTTTAAAACCTTATGTTGATTCAACTGTAAATTATGCTAATATTGATGAACATCCACTGTTTTTTAAAAACAGGTTATTTATCATGTTGTCGCTTTCTGGATGACAATCAGATTGTTACAAGTTCAGGAGACACAAGTTGGTAAGTCCAGTTAATCAGACTTCTGCAACATTGAAGCTACTGTTGGTTCCTCTGATGAAGAGAAACAAATTATGGTATGGGGGTGCAAATGATGTGTTTAATTTGAGGTATTAATTAGAAAATTGGTAGGAGTCTATGGTAACAGGATGGTTTTGGTAATGAAGGTACGGAGGCAAAGTATGGGTGGAAATGGGTTGATTGCGGAGATGATGAGTTCAAGGGTGGGTTTTCTGAGGAAGATGTGTAATGAATGTAGATTTAAAGGAAAACAGTGGTTGAGGCAAGAAGAAAAATACTTTTGAAATGGGATGGCGAAAACAGAATCTGAACAAGCTAAGCTTAGGACGAGTGAGGAAATGGATAAATTAGAAGATGCATTTGTTAGAGCTATGCAGCCAGTATTTCTCAGCTTTCTAGGTATGTGTAGAATCAGCCTGAGAAAAAGCTTAATTTTCTTCCTTCTGCCTGCCCACTGGTCAGACAGTAACAGGGACATGTTATGTAAGCGTATAAAAATTGCTGTTGTGAATATATAGTAACTTATGCATGTTTGAAAGTCTTACTATGTTGCTTTGTATTTATAGTGCTTTATGGGACATTGAAACAGGCCATCAAACCACAACATTTACAGGACATACTGGAGATGTCATGAGTCTCACATTAAGTCCTGATATGAAGATTTTTGTTTCTGGTGCTTGTGATGCTTCTGCCAAACTCTGGGATATTCGAGATGGAATGTGTCGACAGTCATTCATAGGGCACGTATCAGATATTAATGCAGTTTGCGTAAGTATACTCTCATTTCATTAAGATAATGAAGAGTAGTTTTCATCGGCACTGAGACATGACAACATTTATGGCAATTATTTGCTGAAAAATGGCTTTTAACATTTTAAATTGTGAAGCTTAATTTAAGTATGTTTCCTTTGTGTTGTACTTTGGCTAGTTTTAAATCAAAACTAAATTCTGCAGCCTCTTAATAACATTTTCATAATTTTGTTAGTGATAATGCGATCTGATGCTAACTTCTGAACTCACTTAATATGATTATAATTTGTTCACATGAGTAATGGTATTCTTCTTTCCATTTTCAGTTTTTCCCCAATGGAAATGCATTTGCCACTGGGTCAGATGATGCTACCTGCAGACTGTTTGATCTCCGAGCTGATCAGGAACTCATGATGTACTCGCATGATAATATTATCTGTGGGATTACATCAGTTGCATTTTCCAAAAGTGGACGCCTCCTGCTTGCAGGCTATGATGACTTTAATTGCAATGTTTGGGACTCTTTAAAAGGAGATCGTGCAGGTCAGGGGAAAAACTTTGCTTGACCAATTTCTTTAAAAGAATTTTGGAGATAAGCTAAGGCACAAACAAGATTTTAAGCATAAATGAAATTGATATAAAAGCCATTTTAGATATTTCTGTTGAAGAATCTACTATAAATATTATAACTTTTAGTGTGGGTAAAGGATAGGTGGTTTAGAAGATGTTTGATTGTTTAGTTTTCCAGAGCAGCTTTTCCACCTTGTTCAAAGTTTGCCATAATGGTCTGTCATGTTACTTCAGCTGAACTAGTCTTGTTATTAAGTGAATCATTTTCTTAACCAGTCCATGTATCTCTCATGAGCAGGAGTTTATCTTTTTCCAATACCATATTAAAGGAAATCAAAGGCAAAATGCTGTAACTATTCAGTTTGGGCAACAGCAGTTAAAAAGAAAAGAAGCAAATACCATGTTAAGACTGAACTCTGACTCATCATATTCTAGCCAACTTGAATTTACATCATGCATTTCTACAATTGCAGGAATGACACTTCAATGAATACTTTTAGTGAGAATGGCCATTTATGCAGACAAAATGAATGACTGGGTTTGGTTTATGTTGGACTGTCACTAAAGCCACATTGGGGCATTGCTTAGGTGCAACACACCATAGTTGCTTGTGTTATTCCTATCAGCATTTTTCCCCATTAATCTCATGGTTTGCTTTCATGGTGTCATGTCATTTCTGAATACTCCTTAGCAAAGTGTGTTAGTTGTGTATAGTCCTGATGGCTGATGCTGCTGAAATCTTCTATCACAGGACATTTAATTAGGTGTAATGCAAATCTATGGAGGAAACAATTGTTTTAATTTTCTGTTTTGTGTGGGATTTGTTGACTACCTTAAGTACTTTACGAAAGTGTAAATTTGATACTTTTTATTATTTTAAAAGTCAGAGTTTTCCCTTATTCAATTATAATTTGATTATAAGTATCTGGTTATTTGAACACCAAGTTGCCTTGTTTGTAGATGTATTTAATCATCTATCACTATTATAGTGACTGACTTGTCTTTTGGCGGGGGGGGGGCGGTAACAGAAAATGCAACTTCTCACTTGGTAGCCTGGGCCTCGCTCCATCATGGATATTCTTTGTCTTACCATTTGTTACCCCACATATTCTCTGTGACTTTTAAAACTAACTTATTTTCTCTGCCCCAGTTTTGACAAAGGAGCTTTGAACTGAAATATGAATTTTTACCCTCTTTTCATAAATTATGCCCGACTTGCCAAGTTTTTGTTTTACATTTTTGTAGTAGTTTTGATTTTCATTTTTTGGTTTCTGACCAGCTTGATGTTGAAAATTTTCTACCCTGTTTTCCATTTGTTTCATGGCCTTGCTTATTTTCTATCTCTTGTCTGTCTTCCAGCGCCAACACTTTCAATTTCTCTTCAGCTAGAATTAGTTTTGTAAATCTAGGTCTCTATTCTTTTGCAGATCCTGTTTTAAATATTCCTCCAGTTGCTTCTATCTTCTAACGATGTAAAGCTATAGTTACCAAATATTCCTGTTCAAATTGCTTTAGCTATCTAATTTAAATAATAGTATTCCTTTTATGTTGCAGGAGTACTTGCTGGACATGACAACCGTGTCAGCTGTTTAGGCATCACTGATGATGGAATGGCTGTAGCAACAGGATCATGGGACAGTTTTCTGAAAATCTGGAATTGAGGTAGTCACCCGTTCATTTGGACTACCTATGCTGCAACCAACAGCTTTAAAATAATATTCTTTTTATCAAGTATTTGCAAGTGACGTTTTTCTATCACTGAATACAATTGTATAACACAAGGCTTATGTAAAGTAGGCATATCTAATGAAGAGGAAAAAAACCTGACAGCTGTTAACTCTGAGGCTGGCACGTTATCATGGTGACTAGGGAAATATTTCAAACTAACCATTGTTTAGTTTTAATGACTGCATTGTTTGGAGCATTTTTTTTGCTCAGCTGCTAATCTGTATTGTTTTGTACAGAACGTGCACGTTACAGCAGCTAATCATGTAACATTCGTCTGTGTAAAGAAAGATCACATTTTTAAAGCTAAATTTCTAGCCTGTATTTATCAGATCACATTGAACTCAGTGATAAATTGATTGCGGTTGAGATTTTTCTCTTGTGAATTAACTTATTGTGAAAGATTTAACTTTGGTCATGTACACACACGTGCTTGATTTTTTTTTGCAGCACTTTTTAATTATACAGAACATTCCATTGATTATTTATGTTTGCAATAGGCACTGCTTAACATGGCTATGTACAGAAGCAGGATCTATCATGTCAAACTAAATGCTGTTGCAAATTTAAAAGAAAATACATACTCAATAACCCTTCATCATTGTAACACCCTCCAAATGATTTGCACCCAGAACATGTAATGCATTCTTATTTCTTTGTACCAGTGCCTGTCCTATCTGTGAACCCTGCCATTCACTCTTGCCTTCATTTGCGTTGACAGGGATGTCATTTCATGGATCAGCACCAGTATATCACTCAAGGCTTTTATCTGCACCTACCTGTGCAAAGATTGGCCATAAACTGTTTATATCACAATTTAGTCAAATGACTATCATTTTGTGCACTTTCTAATAGATATCCCACGTTCTTGACTAGGGCAGGATTTATTGGATTTATTATATTCTCTTGTGCATGCCCACATGCCTGCTATTCAAAGGTCAGTTAAAATACAGAATGAGCAACTGTAGCTGGTGCCTTCCTAACTCATCTGACTTGGTGTCATACAATGCATTTAGCTGCTGGACCGTTTTGCTTGAAATTAACATTCATGATAAGGGGGAGAAATCTTTCTGATTCAGTAACTATGTGCACTATTTTAACCTGAAATTCAATTTACAGTATGTAAACCTAAATGGCCTTTATCTAAAGTACTTATTACTGTAATGTGAGTTTTAAAAAAGGTAGTGTTTGTAAATGGAAAAATAACCAAATCATTTAGCATTAGTAACTATGAGACTCGTTACATAATATAAAATGTATAATGCATAGTTTACATGGTGATTATTGAAATTAAGTTTTGATTTTGGTCTGTCTTGGGTTATATTGGGTTGCACAAATCCATGTTGATTTTAATGCAGCTTCAGAATGTTATGACTAACCTCCCCAGTGGTGTCAACTACTCTTTGGTGTAATATATGCCCTTAAATTCAGTGTTCACATTGTGCCCACAGCAGGTTTGTAGAACTCAATTTAATGGCAGTCAGAATTTTAACTAATAATCAATACAAGTAGAGTTTATGTCAGCTTCACTTTCCACCTTCCACCACCCCCCCGCCCCACCCATCCCAAGGACAGTGGCTTTGGTGGAAAAATAAGTGTTGTTTTCCTTAAAACAAAAACATGCACTGATCAGTACTTTGCAATTTGTTAAAGTAATTCCAGTATGACTTTGGAGATTTAAAAATTTTCATTGCCTCCAAAGCAATCCCATTTTTGAGTTGAACATAAGACCATAAGATAAAGGAGCAGAAGTAGGCCGTTCGGCTCATCGAGTCTGCTCTGCCATTTTATCATGCCCAGACTATTATTACAATCCTGAAATCAAGATGTAAAAAGGTGAATACACACATGTATACAAGTACTAGCATGAAGTTTGATCTTAAAAGGATGGCACTAAGCAATTTAGATGGAGTGGTTTTAATTTCTGGACTGCACATTGTGCTATAATTAGTCTTGAGTGTTGAACTTGAGCTACTTTTTGCTACTTGGATTTTCAAAATGTTTTATTGATTTTAATCAGCCATTCTTTGAAATAAACTGTATTCATTCAATCCTATTCCAACTGTCCATTTAAAATCAATGTTAATGGATTAATCAGCCAAGCCTAGACCTTCTGATTTTGCAGTCTGCTAAATATCAAAAACAATTGAAGATTGCTTGGCCTAACCTGTCTGTGGTGTGCTGTTGCTATATACAGGATTTTCTCATCCCTTTTGAATTTCAGATCAATAGATTTTCAAGTATGGAAGCTGACTTGGTTCAGAATGTTGTTCTATTTGGATCATGTTAAGCTAATATTTGAAATATTGGAAAAAGATTCAGTATGCATTGCCCATGAAGATATCCACTTGGAAGTGGAAGCCTGAACTTATACTTCAAATGCAATGCATAGAGTTCAAATTATCCCCTCAAATGCATTGCTTCTGACAAAGGAGCCTGAAGAATGAAGATAAAATGTGATTTGTTAGAGTCAATCCAATAAAAAGCTTGCACCTTTGTGTTGGGATATTTGTACTATAAACTATGGAGAATATAAATACACTTGTGTAATTTGCTGTCATATTCAGTATTAGAATCATAGTCTAAAGCGGAACCATTTTTCAGCCTGTGCAAATAGCTTTACATAATGTTACTTGAACTGGTTACAGTATTAACACCAATTTTGTAATACTGTATTGTCTTTTGTATTCAATTCTGCAGCCAATAAAACCAGCAGTTGTGCTATGTTTTCTTCTAATGTACTGTTATAAAACATTAACTGATCTGCACTAGGTGTATCTTTATTTATAGTGATTCTACATTAATAATTCCTTTTTGTATATGTACAGTGGTTCTGTGAAACTAATGTGATAAATTCATTGTAACCAATAAAAATGCTTTTAACCAAGGTTGTGTAAAGTTTTCATATTCTAAGCTTTATGACACCTGGGAAATTTAAAGTATTTTAGTTCATGTTATAAATTTGAGGTTTCTAAATATCACCACCCATGAATATCACCTTTTAACAACTCTCTCTTGTACATTAAAACTGCAAGACTACAAACTTCTGGAAGAGAGTGGTGAGGGAGAAAAGAACGAACAGGTCTGTAGGCAAGAATGCCACGCTAAGTGGCTGAAAATATATCAATAGCAAACAATCCTGCATTATGATTTAAACCACTTTTGAACAGCCTCCTCCAGAGAGCCATGGTTGAAAAAAATAACTTTTTAAGTGTGATTTTCATAAGGCTCATTGCATGTCACTATCTGCTATTTTGAGACATTAAACCATGTAGTGATACCTTGGTGTGATAGTGTTTCAACTGTCTGAACAGTGTGAGGAAAAAACAGCAATTTGGTTTAGTTAGAACTTGCACTGATAAAGGATTCCAGATCATGTGCTCAAAGCCTAAAGTTATAAAAATATGAATGTCATTTGAAAAGGTAATGACTATTTAGACTTAGTTTTTTTTGTATATTTCAGAATTTTTGTTCAAATTAAAGTTACTGCCCACTAGAAAGCTTAGTTATCTTTTGGTATTAAGTTTCACACCAGATTCCTTTAGTTGAAGGTTAGAATACTAAATATTTTTTCTTCTAATTAGTTTCATTCAACCTATGTGTTGAATGCAGGCCATATGGCCCCTCAAGCAACTCTTGCCACTCATTCGGTTAACTTCAACTCCATGTTCCTGCTTAATCTTGCTAGCTTTTAAATTTTTCCCTAAAAAATTCAATAATCTCCATCACTATTGCTAATAGTTTGACCTTCTAAACACAATGGGGTTGGAAGTGAGGTGGAAAACTAGTATTTCATTCATTTGGAGTACAAATATACAGAGAGTACAATAAGCATTTCATTACAGCAGACACAAGGAAATCTGCCATGCCATCAGGTTGGAGGCTACCCAGACAGAATATGAGGTATTGTTCCTCCAACCTGAGTGTGGCTTCATCTTGACAGTAGAGGCAGCCATGGATAGACATATCAGAATGGGATGTGGAATTAGAATGTGTGGCCACTGGGAGATCCTACTTTCTCAGGCGGACAGAGCGTAGGTGTTCAGCAAAACGGTCTCCCAGGCTGTGTCGGGTCTCGCCAATATATAGAAGGCTGCACCCAGAGCGCCGGACGCAGTTTATCACCCCAGCCGACTCACAGGTGAAGTGTCGCCTCAGCTGGAAGGACTGTCTGGGGCCCTGAATGGTAGTGAGGGAGGAAGTGGAAGGGCATGTGTAGCACTTGTTCTGCTTACAGGGATAAGTGCCTGGAGCAATACCTGTGGAAAGCATAAAGAGTTGGGGGGGGGGGGGGGGAAGATGTGCTTAGTGGTGGGATCCTGTTGGAGGTGGCAGAAGTTACGGAGAATATATTGGACCTGGAGGGTGGTGGGGTGGTAGGTAAGGACAAGGGGAACCCTTTTCCTAGTGGGGTGGCGGGATTATGGGGTGAGAGTAGATGTGCATGAAATGGAAGAGATGCGTTTGAGAGCAGAGTTGATGGTGGAGGAAGGGAAGCCTCTTTCTTTAAAAAAGGAAGACATCTCCTTCATCCTGGAATGAAAAGCCTCATCCTGAGAGCAGATGTGGTGGAGACAGAGGAATTGCAAGAAGGGGATGGCATTTTTGCAAGAGACAGGGTGGGAAGAGGAATAGTCCAGGTAGCTGTGAGGATCTGTAGGCTTATAGTAGACATCAGTGGATAAGCTGTCTCCAGAGCTAGAGACAGAAAGATCTAGAAAGGGGAGGGAGGTGTTGGAAATGGACCAGGTAAACTTGAGGGCAGGGTGAAAGTTGGAGGCAAAGGTAATGAAGTCAATGAGCTTAGCATGCGTGCAGGAAGCAGTGCCAATGCAGTCGTCGATGTAGCGAAGGAAAAGAGGGGGACAGATAACAGTATAGGCTTGGAACATGGATTGTTCCACAAAGCCAATGAAAAGGCAGGCATAGCTGGGACCCATACGGGTGCCCATGGCTACACCTTTAGTTTGGAGGAAGTGGGAGGTGCCAAAGGAGAAATTGTTCAGAGTAAGGACTAATTCCACTAAACGGAGGACAGTGGTGATAGAGGGGAACTGATTAGGTCTGGAATCCAAAAAGAAGTGGAAAGCTTTAAGACCTTCCTGTTGGGGTTTGGAGGTATATAGGGACTGAACATCCATGGTGAAAATAAAGTGGTGGGGGCCAGGGAACTTAAAATCATTGAAAAGATTCAGAGCGTGAGAAGTGCCATGAACATAGGTGGGAAGGGATTGAACATGGGGGGATAAAAGTGTCGAGGTATTCAGAAATAAATCTGGTGGGGTAGGAGCAAGCTGAGACAATGGGTCTACCTGGCCAAGCAGGTTTGTGGATCTTGGGTAGGAGATAGAAACGGGAAGTGCAGGGTGTGGGAACTACAAGGTTGGTAGCAGTGAATGGGAGATTCCCTGAGCTGATAAAGTTGGTGATGGTGTAGGAGACAGTGGCCTGGTGCTCCTTAGTGGGGTAATGATCGAGGGGTAAATAAGAGGAGATATCCGCCAGTTGACGCTGTGCCTCGGCAAGGTAAAGGTCAGTACATCAGACTACAACAGCACCCCCCTTATCGGCGGGTTTTATAGTAAGGTTAGGATTAGTGCGGAGGGAGTGGAGAGCAGAGCGTTCGGAAGGAGTGAGGTTGGAATTGGAACAAAGTTTGGTGAAGTCGAGATGGTCGATGTCCTGTTGGCAGATAGCAATAAGCAGATATCCACAGTAGGCAGAAGACAGAGCGGGGTGTCCATGAAGAGGAGGAGGGTTGAAGATGGGAGAACAGGTCATGGGTAGGGGTGGGAGAGTCCTTGCCGAAGAAGTGGGCTCAAAGACGCAGCCGGCGGAAGAAGAGTTCAGCGTCATGGCGTACGCGGATCTCGCTGAGGTGTGGGCAAAGGGGGACAAAGGTAGGGCCCTTACTGAGGACAGAGCGCTCTGCCTCAGAGAGTGGAAGGTCGGAGGGGATAGTAAAGACCCGGCTCGGATGAGAGCTAGGATCAGAGGGGGGAAGGGGGACGCTGGTGGTGTCAATGGAGAGGGGACGGTTGGGGAGAAAGGAAGGTGGAGCCTCTGAGGACCCAGGAACTGATGGTGGGATCTGACGGAGACGGGGTTGCAGAGTGCTGGTGGGGAAGGGGTGACAGGAGTCACAATAGCAGCACATGAAGACCCGGCCTGGAGTTCAAGGCTAGAGTCGCAGTTGGTGGTTGCGCAATCGCTTTGAAGGTGTCCATGGTCGTTGCTGGAGTCCGGGTTTTGAACATGTCCTGGGGTGCTGGAGCCGCCAAGATCGATTTCATGCCTGCTAGTGTCGGAGCCAGTAGGCTCTGGGGCCTGCAGATGTAAGATCTTGCGATCCTTGCCTAACATGACAAAGTCCAAGAAATGGCCACTGCACAAGTATCCGATGGAGGATGAAACAACACGTAGGACCATTATAAATAGTGAAGAAAGTGTCCCTGAGGTGTGGAATAGTCTGGGATAGGGACGCCAAGTACCTCCTCATGGCGGAGAGGGCCGCCTTCAGAGCTTGACGGGAGGCAGAGTCAATAAAATGTGAGTACCTGGGATACTCAGAAGGTCCAAATCGAGAGGCTTGAAAACTAATCCTGAAGCTAACTGGAATAAGTTGGCGGCGGAGACACGTTCCAAGGAAGGACATATGGCTATAATAGAGAGTCTGAGTCAAAATGTGGTCGAAAAGTTGAAGGGCTGAAGAAATTATAGATGGGGAGCAGTGAGAGAGGGTTTCACTAAACTCCCGAAGAGAAGATCTAAACTTCTTCAGTGTAGGCATCACTGGAAGAGGCTTTGCAGTAGTGAATTTAAAAATGCAGACACGAGGAAATCTGCAGATGCTGGAAATTCAAGCAACACACACAAAAAATGCTGGTGATCGCAGCAGGCCAGGCAGCATCTCTAGGAAGAGGTACAGTCGATGTTTTGGGCTGGGGCCCTTTGCCAGGACTAACTGAAAGAAGAGATAGCAAGAGATTTGAAAGTGGAGAGGGAGGGGGAGGGGGAGATCCAAAATGATAGGAGAAGACAGGAGGGGAGGGGTGGATCTAAGAGCTGGAGAAGGGAGAGAATCATGGGAGAGGATCATGCTGAACATCGACGCAGGCTGGGAGACCGTTTCGCTGAACACCTACGCACTGTCCGCCAGAGGAAGCAAGATCTCCCAGTGGCCACACATTTTAATTCCACGTCCCATTCTGATGTGTCTATCCACGGCCTCCTCTACTGTAAAGATGAAGCCACACTCAGGTTGGAGGAACAACACCTTATATTTCATCTGGGCAGCCTCCAACCCAATGGCATGAACATTGACTTCTCTAATTTCCGTTAATGCTCCTCCTCTCCTTCACACCCCATCCCTTATTTATTTATTTATTTATTTAATATATTTTTTAATTCCCCCCCCCTTTTTTTCCTCTCTCTCCTTTTCCTCCCCCTGTCCCTCTCACTATAACTCCTTGCCTGCTCTCCATCCTCCGGGTTCTCCCCCCCCCCACTCTTTCTCCCCAGGCTTCCTGTCCCATGATCCTCTCCCTTCTCCAGCTCTTAGCTCCATCCCTCCCCCTCCCACTTTCAAATCTCTTACTATCTCTTCTTTCAGTTAGTCCTGACGAAGGGTCTCAGCCCGAAACGTCGACTGTACCTCTTCCTAGAGATGCTGCCTGGCCTGCTGCGTTCATTTCATTACAGCTTATCCTTGATATAAAACTGATACTAAAGCAACATTGGTCAAATAATTTAATAGAAATTGTACAACTGCTCCAAGTATACATGCTCAAAAGATACAAATGCAGCTTGTCCCCATCTAGCAGAGGGAAATATATACAAGTCATTTAACAGTAAGAATCAGTAATGTACAAAACTTACTCAAAGCACTTTTAATATGGATACCATGAATTATCCAAGCATAAAAAACAATGATTAACTAGTTACAAAAATTCCAGTTTTTCATCCAAATATTTGAACTATTGAATCAAGCAATTCAAAGGATTAGCCCTTTTCATTGGAATAAGATTTTACACAAGATAGGATAGTATCTCATTCTGGTAAATTTTTTTTAAAATTAAAGACCAAGTAAAGTGTGTGAGGAAACTGGCAAAAATATGATGTAAAAAAAATTACTATTTTGCCTGTAAAGAAATATCAGGAACAATTCCCATGGGAAATACTGTTACAGAGCTTTGATTACATATGAAGTTTTAGCAATATTGTGCAGTTTGTGGTTTTCGTAACTTGTCTATATTAAAAATAGGGTAGGTGTTTGGAAAACCCCAACTTAATGGCTGGAGAAAATAACTCTGTACAATCATTTTACTTAATGAAACCTGAGCTGTCAATTCCAAAGCAATCAAATATAAGCTGCAATATTTTTGCTTGTGATTGCGTGATTATGTACCAAAAAGACCATTAAGAATTCAGTTGGCAAAATGGCGATAGATTGTTGATAAAATTGAATATTAGGGAAGGTAATAAGCTTCTGCAGTTTCAGTAGTAGAAACCGGAGAATCTGGACATAATTTGATACTGAATACAACTACTGTAGATAGTATTTTCCATGGACCCTGCACTATTGTTTGCACGAATATTTTCTTCAATACAGTTTGTACAAAATCTAGCCAACTGAAACATTAACAGTACTTGATCACCTGAATAATATTATGGCTAAAGTCTCCTGTGCTGTCTATCTAAACTGCATCTATCCTATTCATTACTGCTTCTTTAACTGATTGCTGCAGTAACATGAAGTTAGACACTAGATGGATGATTGGCTGATGCTCCATTTACAAACTTGGTTTGCTATAGGTTATGTTAGTTTATAGCTGTCAGCATTTCTCACTGGGACAATTTAATGGAAGTTCCATCTAAACAAACATACTTTCATTTTCTAATCTAATCCATGGAAAACATCCCCTGACTTAATTCCCATTGGTCTCTTTTCAACTATCATTTCATATCTGTATAATTGCCTTGAAAAGAGACCAATGGGAATTAAGCCAGGGAATTTGTTTTTCATGGATTAGATTAGAAAATGAAAGTATGTTTTTTTTTAATCAGCAAGTACATAAATGTACACACACAATAAAATGAAAATGTTAATAATATTTAATACATTAAATTTTCAATACCCTTGCATTTGGTTTAAGATCCAATTTTCTGACTAATGAAATGGTTGCTTAATCAATCTGAATCTCAAAAATACATGCATTGTACAACCCTATTTAGTAATAACTAACTTTGAAAATATCTTAATTTAGTTTAAGTACCTATCTTCGACTATGTAGAAAGTAAAGACTATTAACCAGGATCCTTACTGTACATAAAGGGACTGAAAGTGTGTATTTTCCACATAGTACTATGGCAACATTGACATCTGCCATCCTTGAGGTTAGTGAATAAACATACAAAAGAAAATCAGCAAGTTTTCAGTGGCTTGGCTGCAAGTACTGCTTTGTAAATATGTCCAATTCATTTTCCAGCCATGTTGCCTTGTTTCTGTAAGAAAATTTTGAAAATACATTTAAGTTTGAAAAAGCAACTGGCAGCTGCTTTTAAAAAAAACTTGATTTCTCTAGTACATTACTAAATTAACGAGGTACATAAATATTTGTTCAATGATACTCGTAGAACAGCTAACACTCCTTTCTAATTTACCAAATATAGCTTGATGTATAGCTAAGAATAAAATTTAAACAGGCAAATTTATTTTCATATTACATGACACTGAAGAGATACAAATTATATTTTAGATAAGTGTTTTTATTATTAATCCAAATGTAGTACATTGGTATAAAGTTATAACAAAAAGGTGGGCAAACGTTTTCAAAGAAATGAAATAAATGATGAGAAGTTTGATAATTATTTAACCAACCACTTAATGCACATAATAATTACTCAGAAATAAAACTGTCTCAATTTTATGATTAGGCAGTCTTTATTTAGCATGGTGTATGCTCTCAAGGACCTGTCCCACACAGCTAGATCATTATGCTCTTGACTTCTTGCACCCTTTTCCCTGTACCTAATGAAACTGTGTTCTGAAGGATTCATAATTTGAAAAGAAACACTAAAAATGGTAAGTATATTTATCTCCATTCAGTTAATGATTCTGCATACTACATAAAAACATACTAACAATGGAGCAATCTGCTTCTGATTAACAGTCAGATATCCAAATCCAGGATGGTGCAATTAAGACCAAAGATTTGCAATTTAATAATTTTGAGTTGAAGCCAGAGCCCAACAATTCTTTGTTCTTTCATGCAAAAACATTTAAATACACTGGTTTGAAGAGAGATTTGTTTATTTTACAGGTGAAATTATAGACTCCCTGTATGACAGTAGGGGGATAATAATATTTTATAGTTGACAATTAATTTTATCACTCACATGACCTCCCTGCCTGACAATTTGATATTTTATTTAGAAATCTGCTTAACGTGTACTAGTATTGGGAAAAATCTCTGACCAGGCCCTCCTTGTTGGTACCAAACCAAATACCTATATCAACTTTACAAGTGCCCCTCACCGGCCCCGCCCCCACCACCAACGAATCATTGGAATACATTTAGCAAATGAGGAAAACCCACATGATAATTTACAATGTCATTTCACCCACTGTGTGTGCCTGTTGAAGAAGAGTTCCAGTCGTAATAAAACACTTCAGGTCATGGCTTTTCAAGTACACATTTGAGTTTTGTTTAACAACAATTAAATTTCCGCCCCCACCACTTGAGGTGAAAAAATAATTTCCTTTCTAATCTCCTCACCAATATGTGCCCTTGGTTTCTAAGCATCTATAAAGGAAAATAAGTTCTTTCTACTTTAGTCAAGTCCCTCACAATTTTAGATACCTTAAGTCTTCTCTCAGCCTTGTTGATTCCACAGAAAACAACTCTGGCTTGTTCGATCTTTCTACATAGGTACAATTTTCCAATCCTGACAAAATCTGTGCAAATCTCCATTGCCTTCCTTCTAGTATCAAGAATCACTAACAACATACTTGTAGTCAAAACAAGAGATAAAACAAACAAGCTTCAAGAGGAGCCTTTTAATTGACCCTGCAGCAAGTATACTTGCGATTACTGCTACCTGGATTTCTGTGAACAAGATTCTTAAGAATCTTCAATCACAGCCATTTTACTCATTATGCTTGAGGATCTCCTTTTACCTCAACAAAAACTCTTCTACTATTGCATGAACACGAATAGACTGGCAGGATGGCTGTTTACTGACTATGAGATACTGCTCTACACCTTACTTGCATACAAGATGCAGGGTTTCAACCAGAAATATTGATATCATTCTGTTTCCACAGATGCTACTCAACCTGCTGAGCTCCAACAGCAGTTTGCATTTTGCTCTGGATAACAGCATCCGCAGTCTTTTGCTTCTCTGTGTTGCCATAAACCCTAGTTCTCTCCAGAAATAATACTTCTCTACTTTGCTAATGTACATTTATGGCTATTAGCAATAAATAATAGCCTTATTAACAAACCACTGGCCCTTTTTCAGATTTGCAACTTTAAGAGGCATTGCTTGTTACAACTCAGACCATCCGGCTCACTGGCTCCATTCTGGCTTGCAATAGAAGTATATCTTAATCACATTCTCCACTAACCACCCCCGCTCCTTATTTTTCTGAAGCCCTGTAATTGATCTACCATAAACACGGCCTGGGCAGGGCGAAAAGCACTATCAAGGATGCATCTCACCCTAACCATGGACTTTCTACTCTCCTCCCATCCAGTAGGCACTACAGGAGCCTCCGCTCCCACACCAGCAGGCACAGGAAGTGCTTCTTCCCTGAGGCTGTGACCCTGCTGAACCTCACATCACAGCGCTAAGCAGTATTGCATCCATATTGTACTGTCTCAGTACTTTTATATTTGTGTGCTGTAGCACTTACTTTTTATTCACAGTTATTTTGTAAATAACACTATTCTTTGCATTTCTGGTCAGATGCTAACTGCATTTCTTTGGCTTTGTATCTGTACTCGGCACAATGACAATAAAGTTGAATCTAATCTAATCCTCACATCCTTATCAACTCCTTTTTTTAAATACTTACCTACGCACCAAGGGGTAGTTATAGTTACCAATTAACCCATTAGAAAGGAAACAGCATCTAGTGGAACCCTAAACGGTCATGACAAGAATGTGTACCTAAGGTTAGGTTGAACTCCTGTCCCTGGAAGTGAGGCAGCAGTGCAAACTGCTGTGCCAAAGCCACATGGCTATCCAATAAGTGAACATTAATCAGTGTAATTAGGAAGCATGCCTTTCCATTTAATGGTAGTTAATTTTCCCAAGTAATTAGGAATCCTAATGTGTCTTTTATGAAGTTATTTGGGTAATTGTTAGTCTTATCAAGAAATAATCATTGACTTCTCTTTGATACAGTCAGGAGATTTTTTTGTTCAGGAATGAAAGGAAATCTGCTGCTGTAAGATTATATTATTTCCTTGGCTGGAGTGGATTAATTTTAATATTGAGAAAGCACCAGGTGGTTCCTCAATTCATCAGTTTGCATTCTTGGCACTCTCCAACACTGAGCTTCTTAGAATTCCTAAGCATTCACGAGCACCAGTTTCAGCTAAGAAATTGTAGCTAACAAGTTGTAGTTAGATTTCTTAAACTACATACAATGCAATTTTCAATAAATATGTGGGAATAAGTTAAGTTCCAGTTATGTTTTTGAGACAAGACTTAATGCGTGTTAGCAATTATGAACATATTGTTTCCCTCACCCCCTAAAAGTGACACATTGATAATTTATGAAAATAATGTCCAACACAGATTAGTGCAGGCTAGAGCATATAAAATTGACTGTTAAATTGTAATTTGTACTTTTGCTCTGTTATTGCCATATTCTTTATCAATTTGGGATGACAGTAGATTTTTGGTATTACTTAAAACTTTTCTCCCTGCACATCAACTATTAGCATCCAATTTCAATTTGTTTGCCTAGTATACTTTCCAACATATTTATTCACTGTTATTTTTAAATTCCTGAAAAGAAAGTCCAAGGATTGTTCATGAGAAACAATCTATACTTAAAAGGCAAGAAGTCTATTAAACTACAGCATGTTTTGCCTATTTCTCTGATGTATGATCTACCCCAAGTACAGGGAAAAAAATAAATGGCAAAGAGCAAATATTTCATTTGGATATGAACCCCGAAAATTTTTAACATGAAAGAAATTACAACAGGCTTATTCTAATTACATGGTGGGTACCCGGGGAGTGTTGTGGAACAGAAGGACCTTGGAGTGCAAGTAAATGGTTTCCTGAAAGTGCAGTGACAGGTAGACAGGGGGGAGGAGGTGGCTTTTTGCACACTGGCCTTTATCAGTCTGGGCATTGAGTATAAAAATTAAAAGGTCAGGGTGTACTTGACAGGATGCTGCACATGGAGAACCGTATTACATGTTGTCTTGCTACAGGAAGATTTACAAGGATGTTGGCAGAATTTGAGGGTTGCAGTTATAGGGAAAGGTTGAAGAGGCTAAGACTTTATTCCTCGATGCATGAAAGGTGATCTTTTTCAGAGGTATAAAATCACAAAGGGCATAGATAGGATGAATGCAGTCAGTCTTCTTCCCCAGAGTTTAAGTTGAGAGGAAAAGATTTAATAGGAACTTAAGGACCAACTTTGGTTTTACAAAAAATATATATGGAATCAGCTGCCCAAGGAAGTGGTTGAGGCAGGTACAATAATAACTTATAAAAGTCTGTTGGACAGATACATGAATGCAAAAAAAGTTTTCGGGCCAAACACAAGTAAATGGGACTAATTTTGATGGATAATCTTGGTCAGCATAGACCAGTTGGGCTGAAGAGTCCATTTACATGCTGTAAAACTTTATGAACATTATATGAGCACAGGACTAAATTTATATTATGATTAGAAAATTATATAAATTATATAAATGGATTAACTTGCTCACTCTGAAAGGTGTGATTAAAAATGTTGTCCAGAAGTAAAATAGTTTCATGAAAATATAACAAAAAATTATTACCTCAGAAGCTTTGATCGGTTTTGTGTGGATTCTAAGAGTTCAATTTTTTTGTTAAGGATGGTGATTGATTCTTCTAAATTTTTTTCGGTAAGAGCTACCTGATGGCATAGTTGAGCAGATGTACTGCTCATTTCCCTGGAAAAATACAAAGGTAAAAAGGTTAGATATAAGCAAGGCCATTGATTTACCTTGTACCAGAAACAATTACTTTTTTGGTTTCCTGTTGATTATTCTGTCCCAATTTAATACTTATTTTACATGCTAGCTTAGTTAGGTTTAATGTTATTTCAGTAAAACCTGCATTTATTGGAACAGTTCTGTCAGAGATTATTAGTTCTGTTTTTCTACAAAATAAGCTTATAGGACTTACCCAGTATATGAATGACTGATTTACGTACAGCCCATACATATGACTAAGCTTTTAGGAGGCTGGTTGTATGGCTTTGCCAGTTGCTGCTGGGCTGCAAGCATCTTCTACTACACAGGAACTAAGTTTAAAGCTGCATTTCCAATTTGTACACTATGTGAGTTATGAACAGTTTACAAAAATGAAACCCTGCTGTAACCTGTAATTCCATTGTGATCCAAGGAACTGGGAGGCAGCACAGAGCTCCTCTCAGCATAAACTCCAAGACCTAGACCTTAATACCCCTTGTGCAAATGGATCCTGGATTTCCTCACTTGTAGACCCTAGTCAGTTTGGATTGGCAAAAACATTTCCTCTACAATCTCCATCAGCACAGGAGCACCACAGAGATGCTTAGCCCCATGCTCTACTCACTTTATATCTATGAATATCTCGCTAAGTACAGCTCCAACACCATATACAAGTTTGCTGATAACACCACTGTTATGGGCTGTATCAAAAGTGATGAATCTGCATACAGGAGGGAGATTGAAAATTTGGCTGAGTGGTGTAATAACAACCTCTCACTCAGTGTCAATAAGACAAGGACCTGATTGTGGACTTCAAGAGAGGGAAAACAGAGGTCCATGAGCAAGTAATTATCAGAGGGTCAGTAACTTTAAATTCCTTGGTGTCACTATCTCAGAGAACCTGTCCTGGATTCATCATAGAAATATAATTGCAACGAAAGCACGACAGTGCCTCCACTTCCTCAGGAGTCTGCAGAGATTCGGCATGTCATCATAAACCTCGGCAAACATCTGAAGATAGGTGGTGGAAAGTGCGCCGACTGGTTGCATTAGGACCTGGTATGGGAACACCAATGCCTTTGAGCAGAAAATCCTACAAAACGTAATGGATTCTACCCAGTACATTATGGGTAAAAACCCTCCCAACCATTGAGCACATCTACATGTAAAGCTGTTGTAGAGAAGCAGCATCCATCAAAGATCCTCACCACCCAGGCCATTCTCTTTCATTACTGCCATCAGGTAAAAGGCACAAGTGCCTTAGGATTCGTATCACCAGGTTCAAGAACAGTTACTACCCCTCAATCATCAGGTTCTTGAACAAAAGGAGATAACTACACTCATTCTACTTCGTGTTCCCATAACTGATAGTCTCACTTTATCCTCTTTATCTAGCAATTTATATCTGTATTTGTACAGCTTGTTGTCCATTGATCCTGTTTAGTTACTGTTCTATAGATTTGCTGAGTATGCCTGCAGAAAAAGAATCTTAGGGTTGTATGTGGTGACATGTATGTACTCTGATAATTTTTACTTTGAACTTTGCTTGGCTGAAACTGAAACAATGACTTCAGCAGTTAGTGAAACTATGTTCTTAATTTCTGAGGATGTCAAAACTGGCACTGTGATTGAATCACATGTTGATGATTTAGTCAATTAAAATATTAATATCTTAATTGAATCAAGAGAAAGCTGCATTAGCCTTTCTTCTTCCAGTCAATCTATTCATTTTGATCAGCCTGTTTTAACTTGCTGAGATTCTATGATGGTTGGCACTGCAATGGTGGACTCCGTGCAGCAGTTATCCCAGGGGTAATGTTCCGTTAAAAAGAATGCTGCACTTCAGTCTCTGTTTGGAAATAACCTGGTTACAATATTTATTCTGCTAGAAGACAAGACAGATCTTGGAGGAAGGTTTGTCCACTTGGTCTTCAGCATGGTTCCAAAACGTTATACCCAATACACACTCAATGTTTAAGAAACAGCTTCTTCCCTTCTGCCATCAAATTACTGAATGACATGAACCCATGAACATTACATAGAAACATAGAAAATAGGTGCAGGAGTAGGCCATTCGACGTTTCCCCACCACCGACGTTAGGCTAACCGGTCTATAATTCCCCAGTTTCTCTCTCCCTCCTTTTTTAAAAAGCGGGGTTACATTAGCCACCCTCCAATCCTCAGGAACTAGTCCAGAATCTAACGAGTTTTGAAAAATTATCACTAATGCATCCATTATTTCTTGGGCTACTTCTTTAAGCACTCTAGGATGCAGACCATCTGGCCCTGGGGATTTATCTGCCTTCAATTTACCTAACACTACTTCCCTACTAACATGTATTTCGCTCAGTTCCTCCATCTCACTGGACCCTCTGTCCTTTACTATTTCTGGAAGATTATTTATGTCCTCCTTAGTGAAGACAGAACCAAAGTAATTATTCAATTGGTCTGCCATGTCCTTGCTCCCCATAATCAATTCACCTGTTTCTGTCTGCAGGGGACCTACATTTGTCTTTACCAGTCTTTTCCTTTTTACATATCTATAAAAGCTTTTACAGTCCGTTTTTATGTTCCCTGCCAGTTTTCTCTCATAATCTTTTTCCCCCTTCCTAATTAAGCCCTTTGTCCTCCTCTGCTGAACTCTGAATTTCTCCCAGTCCTCAGGTGAGCCACTTTTTCTGGCTAATGTGTATGCTTCTTCTTTGGAGTTGATACTATCCCTAATTTCCCTTGTCAGCCACGGGTGCACTACCTTCCTTGATTTATTCTTTTGCCAAACTGGGATGAACAATTGTTGTAGTTCATCCATGCAACCTTTAAATGCTTGCCATTGCATATCCACCGTCAATCCTTTAAGTGTCATTTGCCAGTCTATCTTAGCTAATTCATGTCTCATACCTTCAAAGTTACCCCTCTTTAAGTTCTGAACCTTTGTTTCTGAATTAACTATGTCACTCTCACTTTTGTTTTCCTCTCTTTTTTCACTACTTCTTTACATACTTCTTATTGTGAGTTATAGTTTAAAAAAAATGTGTTGCAATATACTGCAAAACAGCAACATATACCAGTGATGGTCACTCCGATTCTGAATTACTTGATTCTTACAGTGCTATCATCTTTTTAATGGGTGCAAATACTACAGGGATTTCAAACTATGCAAGGTTGCATAAATAGCAACGTGATAAATGACAATTGATAATACTGACTGATAAAAATTGTTTTAAAGCTTAAGGAAATATTTGGTTATTGTTAACTAAATTTTTCATGTAGGTAAAAAGACAGCAGAATCAATAGGTCGATGTTTCCCGCATTAGAACATTGAACAGTATCAGCTGTCTACTATCTGACATTATTAACAAGTGAATACAACATGCAATACACAAAACTAACTCATTCTTATGTTTGGTGAATGAACATTTACTAAAGTAAACTAAAGCTCTCCCTTGAACTTTATAAGGAAATGCTAATGATTTGACAATTTTTAGTTACTTCTGTTTGAGATACATCTCAGAAAACCTGATTAGTATTGACTCCCAACTTCCAAATTTTAAAGAGAGCAATCCTTCCTGAAGCCTATTCTTTACCACCAGTGTAACAATGTTCAACCTCCAAGACCTTAGTAATCAAGTTTAGACCAATATGATTATCACTGCTAGACCACTGATGCCCATGCCTTCACAAGCAAAAACAGGCATTTCTTCTCTGAAACTCTCCTCTAAGCATTAAACCTATTAAAGTGACACCTCCTGGACTGATTTCTCAAATAGAATACTTATAGAATAGTACAGCACAGTACAGGCCCTTCGGCCCACAATGTTGTGCCGACCCTCCCATATAAGCCCCCACCTTAAGATTCCTCCATATACCTGTCTAGTAGTCTCTTAAACTTCACTAGTGTATCTGCCTCCACCACTGACTCAGGCAGTGCATTCCACACATCAACCACTCTCTGAGTAAAAAACCTTCCTCTAATATCCCCCTTGAACTTCCCTCCCCTTACCTTAAAGCCATGTCCTCTGGTATTGAGCAGTGGTGCCCTGGGGAAGAGGTGCTGGCTATCCACTCTATCTATTCCTCTTATTATCTTGTACACCTCTATCATGTCTCCTCTTATCCTCCTTCTCTCCAAAGAGTAAAGTCCTAGCACCCTTAATCTCTGATCATAATGCATACTTTCTAAACCAGGCAGCATCCTGGTAATTCTCCTCTGTACCCTTTCCAATGCTTCCACATCCTTCCTATAGTGAGGTGACCAGAACTGGACACAATACTCCAAGTGTGGCCTAACCAGAGTTTTATAGAGCTGCATCATTACATCGTGACTCTTAAACTCTATCCCTCAACTTATGAAAGCTAACACCCCATAAGCTTTCTTAACTACCCTATCCACCTGTGAGGCAACTTTCAGGGATCTATGGACATGTACCCCGAGATCCCTCTGCTCCTCCACACTACCAAGTATCCTGCCATTTACTTTGTCGAACTTTGCTTAGTTTTGCACCTACGAAGAAACATGAGATGCTTAACCACTGGACCACAAGACACAGGAGCAGAATTAGGCCACTTGGCCCATCGAGTCTGATCCACCATTTCATCATGGCTGATCCAATACCCCTTAGCCCCAATCTCCTACCTTCTCCCCACATCCCTTCATGCCCTAACTAATCAACAAACCTCTACCTTAAAAATATCCAATGACTTGGCCTCCACAGACACCTGTGACAAAGTATTCCACAGATTCGCCACTTTCTGGCTAAAGAAATTCCTCCTCATCTCTGTTCTAAATGGACTTCCCACTATTCTGAGGATATGTCCTCTGATCATAAGACTCCCTCACCTTGTCAAAGGCCTTTTGAAAATCCCAGTACACAATATCCACTGATTCTCCTTTACCTATCCTGCTTGTTATTTCTTCAAAGAATTCCAACAGATTTGTCAGGCAACATTTTCCCTTACAGAAACCATACTGACTTTGGCCTATTTTATCATCTGCCTCAAAGTAACCCAAATCCAGAGAGATGTCGTAAGAAAAGCTACATTTGGGAAAGTCTTGGGTCTACAGAATATGCAAGAGGAGTAAGTACATCTTCCAGCCTTTTCTCTATATTCTGTTCTTTCCCAATATTTCCAATTTGAGTAGTATCCAACATCTCTTCTTGCATCAAGAGCCACTTCAGGTTAGAGAGCATGAATAAAGCACGAAACAAAATGATAATAGACCAAAAAAGTTAGCTGGCATTATTCTTCCAGTTATGGGGTCCATCTGAGTTTTGGCTAACATCCAACAACCAGAATGCTGAGGTGAATATTCAAGTGTATTAAACTCAATATTCCAGTGCTATCAATTCTAGGGTGTCTGCCAAATAAAATATCATGTGCTCCTTTAGCATAAGAAACTTTTCTACACATAGGAACTGATTACATAAAGATTCCCTAGCTCCTCACTTAGACTGATAGAATTGCAACATAATCAGGAATTGAGAGCGAAGCTGTTCTTTATCTGCATTTGAAGACTGCTCACCCATGTCTCCACTACATTCCTGAAATTGTATCCCTTCAAACACTCTCTCAATGGTCTCTACAAAGTCAACTGATGTACAAATAGTGCACAAATTTCCAGTCCCTGACCAACATCATGCTGTAAGACCATAAAACATAGGAGCAGAATTAGGCTATTTGGCCCATGGAGTCTGCTCCACTATTCCATATTGGCTGATTTATTATCCCTCTCAACCCCCTTCTCCCTGTTAACTTTGAAGCCCTGATTAAACAAGAACCTATCAACCTCCATCTTTACCGAATTACTGGCCTGCACAATCATCTGTGGCAACGAATTCCACAGATTCACCATTCTCTGGCTAAAGAAATTTTGCCTCTGCTCTAAATGGATGTGCTTCTATTCTGAAGCTGTGCCCTCTGGTCCTAGACTCCCCCACTACAGGAAACATCTTCTCCATATCTATTTTAACTAGACCTTTCAATATTTGATAGGTTTCAATAAGATCTGCCCCTCTTCTTCTAAACTCCAGTGAGTACAGGCTCAGAGCCATCAAACACTATGTTAACCCTTTCATAATTTTTGCAAACCTCCTTTGGATCCTCTCCCATAGCAGCACATTTTTTTTCCCTTAGATAAGGGGCCAAAACTGCTCACGATATTCCAAGTGTGACTGACCAATGCCTTATAAAGTTTCAGCTTTACATTGTTACTTCAGTATTCTAGTCCTCTCAAATTGAATGGTAACATTGCATTTGCCTTCCTTCCCACCAACTCAACCTACAAGTTAACCCTTAGGGAATCCTGTATGAGTCCCTTTGCAGCTCTGATTTTTGAATGTTATCCCCATTTAGAAAATAGTTCATCTCTTTATTCCTTCTACCAAAGTGCATAACCATACATTTCCCTCCACTATATTCCAACTACCACTTATTTGCCATTTCTCCCAATCTGTCCAAGTCCTTCTGCAGACACCCCTGCATCCTCAACACTACCTGCCTCTCCACCTATTTTCATATTGTCCAGAAACTTGGCCACAAAGCTATCAATTCCTTTATCCAAGTCACTGACCTATAAGCAGTCCAAACACCAACCCCTGCAGCGCAGCACTGGTCTGCTCTGTGATTTTTATAAATGACTTAGATGAGGAAATGGAAGAATATGTTTATAAGTTTGCAGATGACATGAGGTTTGTGCTGTTGTGGATAGTGCAGAAAGTTGTCATATAGACAAATATGATATAGACAAAACGCAGAGAGGGGTTGAGAAATAGAAGATGACATTCAATCTGGAGAAGTGTGAAATGATTCAGCTTAGAAGGTCTGAATTTGAAGGCAGAGTACAAAGTTCTTAACAGAGTGGAAGAACAGGGGGATCTTGGGTTTCAAGTTGTCACAAAAGTTGATAAGGTGGTTAAGAAGGCTAATGGTATGTTGGCCTTCATTAATAGGGGGATTGAGTTCAAGAATCATGAGGTAATGTTGCAGCTCTGCAAAACTCTGGTTAGGCCACACTGTTCAGTTCTCATTATAGGAAGCTATGATCAGCTTCATTTATAGGAAGGAGGTGGAAACATTAGAGATGGTGCAGAGGAGATTTACCAGGATGTTGCATGGATTAGACAACATATTTTATGAGGAAAGGCTGAGCGAGCCAGGGCTTTTCTTTTTGGAGTGAAGGAGATTGAGAGACTTGATAAGACTTGTATCAATAATGAGAGGCATTGAAACAGTGGACAGCCAGCCCCCTTTTCCCAGGACAGTAATGACTAATATGAGAGTACATACTTTTAAGGTGCTTGGAGGAAAGGATAGGGAGGTTAGGGGTAGTTTTTAAAAAATAATTTAAACGGAAAGTGGTAAGTCCATGGAACGCACTGCTGGGGTGGTGGTGAAAGCTGATACATTAGGTACATTTAAGACACTCTTAGACAGGCACAAGAATGAAAAATAAATGGAGGGCTACGCAGGAGGGAAAGTTTAGGCTGATTTTGGAGTAGGTTAAAGGGTCAGCACAATATCATGGGGCCAAAAGGTCTGTACTGTGTTGTATTGTTGTATATTCTAGTCAGGATAAAATGGAAAAATATATAGAAAAAACATTACAGTCTATTAGTTGTAACTTTAATTAATTTAAACAAAATATCTTTGCTTTGCTAAAAAGTACTTACTGACTGACTTGATGACTGCAATTTGCACTTGTGAAACCGACAACCATCTGCAATTTCTCAGTAGCATAATCCACAAACTGGCTCTTGAAAGTTCTCTCTTTTGCTTTTGTTGTCCATGTTAAGCGTTCATACACGTACACTAAACCGTAAAGACCTAAAGCAATAGCTATAGGTCTCCAGCCCACAGCCCTGAAAATCTAGGTGAAAAAAAAATCACAAGAAAATATTATTTACTACCATGATGTACATATTTTAAAACTGTTAATTTCATACACAAATTGCATCATTACCCAGAAAACTTCGCCCAATGAATGTAAATGTTTTTGGTGAAGCCCCATACTTTATTTTTTACAATAGCTTATTTCTTCTTCATTATACAGGTATATTTCTAACATTTTTTCTTGCAATGATCATATTACTAAACTAATAATAGCTACAGCAATGAAGAATAGAAAAGAATCATCATATCAGGAGGTTGGGTGGGAGAGGGTTAGTGATGGGAAGGTTATCAATAAAACCTACTACTCAATCTAATAGCTATTTCAATTTTTTCTTGCATATTGCTTCCATTGATCAAGAGAGGAAGTCTTAAATAAGTAAAAATTTGGCTCAAGTAACATCTCAGATTCACTGCTGTGCCTTTCCCATAAAGTCGATTTACTGCGGCCTTGTTCTTATTTATAGGTGCTCAGCAAACAATATTCTTTCATTCATAAATAATAAATTAACAAAACATTTTCCAGAAATACACTAACTTCAATTTGAAAAATGGCTATTGACTAATTTACTTGAAGCTAACAAGGACATAATGGAATAAGCCAAGTCAGAACCAACACAGCAGAGTATGCTTGTTTGAAGTTCCTAGGATCATTGTGATAGTTCTAGTCTATGACATCATCTTAATTTTAACAATTTAATTTCAGTAAGATGTACTTGCCACTCCTCCAATAATGACAGCACCCATTGAAGTCCGTGATGTTAGAGAAGCTATCCCAGTAGCTAAGTACATCATCATTTCTTCTTGAGTTGTGTTTTCTGGAGCAAGTCCAGGAGCATTTGTCATGGTTGGGGTCACTGATAGTGGTTGAAGAAACTATAATATGAAAGTGGGAAAGTGAAGAACTTCAAATTACATTCTTGCTTCAAGAAAACAAAGCCATCATGGTTTGTAATGCTTTACAGAAGTGTCAATGAAATAATCATCGAAAAGCACAACTGTCTGTACAATTCTCACCTTGTCCTACAACATTGAAGGATGTCATTTAGCCTATCGAGCCTTTGTGGTTCTTAGAGGAACTCGATAACATGAAGGAAAACGAGCTAGTAAAAAACATACACAAAATGCCAGAGAAACTCAGCAGGTCTGGCAGCATTTATGGAGAGAAATAAACAGTCGACATTGTGGGCTGACACCCTCCAACAAGATTGGAAAGGAAGAGGCAGGTCAGAATAGGAAGGTGGGGGGAGGCGAAGGAGTACAAACTGGCAGGTAATAGGTGAAACCAGGGGGAAGGTGGGTGGCTGGAGGAAGAAAGATAAAGCAAGAAGCTGTAAGGTGATAGGTGGAAGAGGTAAAGAGCTGAAAGAGGAATCTGATAAGAGAGGACAGTGGAAGAAAGAAAAGGAAGGACATCAAATGGAGGCAATGGGCAGGTGAGAAGGAGCGCGACGGGAACCAAAATGGAAAAATAGGGGGTGGGGTGGGTAAGAGAAATTACCGGAAGTTTCAGAAATCAATGTTTGTGCCATCAGGTAGGAGGTTACCCAGATGGAAAATGAGGTGCTGCTCCTCCAGCATGAGTGTGGCCTCATTTTGGCAAGAAATCATGAACCAAAAGGTCAGAATAGAAAAGGGAAGTCGAATTGAAATGGGTGGCTGCTAGGAAATCCTCTCTTTTGTGGCAGATGGAACAAAGATGCTCAATGAAGTGGTTCTCCAATCAACATTGGGTCTCACTGATGCAGAGGAGGCTGCAATGGATACAACAGACTCGCATATGTAGTGTCAGCTCATCTGGAGCTGTTTGGAGCCCTGAATATTGGTGAGGGAGGAGTTGTAGGGGCAAGATGTAGCACTTGTCCTGCTTTGCAGGGATAAGTGTCAGGACTGAGATCAATGAGGGATGATGAAGCAAGACAGCCATGTAGAGAGTGTCTCTATGGAAAGCAGAGTAGGTGTTGGAGGGAAAGATGTGTTTAGCGGTAGGATCCTGTTGTAGATGGTGAAAGTTACAGAGATTGATGTGCTGATATGGAGGCTTTTGGGGTGGTAGGTAACCACCGCCTTATTCTGGCTTCTGACCCTTTCCATTCCATTCCAGTCCAGTCCAAATGAAGGCTCTTAGCCTGAAATGCTCACTGTATTCCCTGCTATAGATGCTGCCTGATTTGCTGAGTTCCTCCAGCATTTTGTGTGTTGCATCTGCAGAATCTCTTGTGCTTATAAAATTGTTCAGAATTTCAATGAGGCCACATTTGGTTTACTGTGTTTAGTTTTAGTCTCATCTTAAGAATATAGTCTCATTTTGAGCAGGAGGAAAGGAATGGGCCTATTTTGTTTCCAGTTTTAAAAAGTGACAAATGATCTTACTGAAACATAAAAGATCCTGCTCACTGTGAAAAAGCAGGCTTTTACGTCTGGTGTTTGCCATACAGCCAATCATGTGAAATAACCACCCTACGATTATGACTGAAAGTTCCATGTCAGAATCACACAGAAACTGAATGAATCTGAAGGAGCATGAGAGGGTAGATTCTGAGGAGTCTTTTCTCTAGGCTGGACCAACTAGACAAGCTACAATTAAGACTAATAAGTCAGAAATTAGGAAGAAGCAACACAGAAAGCTGGAATCATTGGAATTCGCTTCCCTGGGCACATGCATGGCTGCGGAATATTAAAATCTGAATAAGGTTTATTTTCACTGACATAGTTGTGAAATATGTCATTTTATGGCAGCAGTACAGTGCAGGCACAACACGTTACAATAAAATAATAGATTAGCATTGCAAAAGAGGAATAGCAATAGTATTTTTAAACGTGAACCTTTCAGAAATATGATGATAGAAGGGAAGAAACTAAAATGTTGAGTGTGGGTCTTCAGATTCCAGTACCTCCACAGTGGTGGTAGTAGTAATGGGCACGTCCTGGATGGCGAGGGCCTTTAATGATGGATATCACCTTCTTGGGGTATTGCCTTTTGAAGATGTTCTCGATAGTCGAGAAGCTTGTGCCTGTGTTAAAATGATGTCCGTGGTTCAAAGAATTGTCTTTTCGAAAATAAAATATTAATTTCTCGAGATGTGAACACCAATAGCAGGACTATCATTTATTGCCTATTGCTAACAGTCCTTAAGAAGCACTTCTGAGTCAACTACTTGAATTATTGCAATTCTTCTGGACAAGGTAATTCCACATTGTTATTCAGTAAAGTTCCTAGATTGAGAATAAGCAACGATGATATGATGGCAATATATTTCCAACTCAAACTTGTTGTGCAGCTCAGAGGGGAATATGTTGATGGTGGTGTTCCTAAGCATGTGCTGCTCATGCTTGATGGAAGTGATCAGACTCGAGGCTCTGCAGTAGTAATGCATTTTATATGTAACTCTCGGTTCGGCTAGCGGTTTAATCTAGGGGAAGGCAGCCTTCCGCCTGCCAAACTTAAGAAACCTTGTTTGGGTGGATGCTGCACAATGTGTCCCCTGTTACAAATCAGTACCATGAAATAACAAATATGCGATTAAACAATTGAGTTTTATAATTCTTAATTTGACAATATGGTTAGTAAAGAAACAAAAAAAAAGGGCCCATTGTCATGAAACAGTCTAATGCGCAACGTTGGAGCTCGTGGTTCAGTCCACTGGTTTCCCATTGACAACCTCCGAGCATAGCCCACCCTCGCTCCAAGTCCACTCCATTCAGCTGTCTACCAACTCTCTCCATTTGCATCTTCTCTCCTCCTCTCTCCCCAGCAAAAGACCACAAAATCCCTGCACCCAGACACACGAGAAAGAACAACATCCCTCTCATTGGATAGCCCACATTCCAAAACCCTGTTATCACTAGTCATAACCCAAACATTGCTGCTACAGAGAAACCATTACATTCGCAGTGAAACCTTACTGCACGTTACACTCTGCCCCCACCAAATTTAGTCATGTCTTCTCGTTGAGATAATTCGCCAGCCCTTCCTGCAAAACACAAAGTCCAACCCAGGTATAAAAGGCAGTGACATAGCTCCCCAACACAGTAGGGGTCACACTCTGTTCCCCTGGTGCTACGTAGGCCAGCCTATCTGGTGGTCTCCTAATTCTCTAAGACCTCCACACCCCCTCACCTAATTCTTCAGGTTCAGACCCTACTGGGGATACTTGAGGTCTACCTGGCGAGGCCTCCCCCGACCTATCACTCATGCCCACCTGCAACTCGGACCCCTTGGTTCCGTGACCAAGCCCCGCTTCATCCGCTGCAGGTTCCCGCTACAACCCAGGCTGTCCACAGGTAGAACCACACCCTCCACCCCCCCCCCCAGACACCCACCACCTGACTCAGCAGAAGGGCTAGAAGTCTCTTCCTCAATTAATGGTGAGTTAGCAAAAGGCAGCATATACCACACATCCAGGTCCTCATCCTCCCAATCAGTATCTCTCTCAGGGGTAGGAGCCGGCCTAACCTCTCCTGCTGTGGGCCCTGCAGTCACCCCAACATTTCCGCAGAGTCCTCTTACGAGATGTAAGCTCCAAGTCGGGCTCTGGGTCTACCTGCATCTATTGTCCCAGGGCGAGCAGGTGGTTCCATTGGAAAATCTTTACAGGCCCATTCCCATCCTCTGGTTTCACTTGGAGAACTGGTAGGTTTGGCTTTTGACTCTCCACCACATAGGGCTTGCCGCCCAGCGGTCCACCAAGAGTTGGAAGAACCTCATCTTTTGATCATACCTCCTTTTATTTCCTTGATTCTGCTTGGCAGCCGCGACTCCAGCTAATTCATAAGCCCTTTTCAGCTCTCTTCTCATGTCAGACTTATCTGAAGTATGTGTCTTCAGTGGTAAGTCACCCTCGTCAGTCAATGGGCAACCTCGCCTCATGCCCAAATATCAGATAGTATGGTGAGTACCTGGTAGCTTCATTTCAGGTACAGTTATAACTGTGGACCAGATGTCCAATATGTTGACTCCACCTGCTCTTCTCACTGATCTCCAAGGTCCCGAGCATGGTCCAATTAAACCTCTTGGGCTGGAGATCACCCTGTGGAGGATAGGGTGTGGTCCTCAATTTCTCGACTCCATGCATGCCCAGCAACTCATGGATGACTCTGCTCTCGAAATCCCATCCCTAATCACTATGTATCCGCCTGGGAAGGCCATAATAAATGAAATACTTCGCCCACAACACTTTGGCCACCGTGGACGCCCTCTGGTCCTTGGTCGGAAAAGCCTATGCATATCTGGTGTAGTGATCCATGATGACCAAGACATTCGCCACGTTGCTGGCACCTGGCTCTATTGACAGAAAATCCATACACACCAGGTTCAAGGGCCCCAGACTCTGCAAGTGGGACAAGGGAATTGCCCGCGTAGGCAGCGTCTTCTGCTGTATGCATCGAATGCATGACTTGCAGTATTCTTCGACCTCCGACTTCATTCGGGGCCAGTAAAACCAGTCTCTGAGCAATCCATAGGTCTTTTCAACCCCCAAACGTCCAGAATCATCATGAAGTGACTTCAACGCAATCCTCCAGTACTTCTCCGACAGAACCAGCTGGCAACGTTGAGGTCGGTCCAAGGGTGACATGACCCGGTATAGGGTCTGGTTCCTCAACTCCAACCAGATCATTCTCTCAGTAAGGGAGGCACTGCCGTGTGTTTCGTCTCCTCTGCCTGAGCCATGACTCCCTTTTCGACCACTGACCAAACGACACAGATGCTCAGGTCATCTCGCTGAGCAGCTGCCACTTCCCCAGAGCTCAATTCCGGCAGCTGATTTGTCTTCAGAGCAGTCAGGTTACAGTAAACCTGGGGAATGGTGTCATCAGAAACTCTTAATTGATCCACCGCTTGACCCTGCCCCTCCTTTCCATCTGCCTTCACGGTGATGGCAAATTGCCAAATGGCCTTCACCCCCGGGGCAAGAATGCTCTCCCACTCCTCGTCCCTGTCCAGTCCCTCATGCGCCTGTTGGGACAAAGCATCAGCATCAATGTTCCTGCTCCCTGGCCAGTACTTCAGACCGAAATCATAGGCAGACAACACCGCCAACCACCAATGACCTGTGGCATTCAGTTTCGCCGAGGTAAGGATATAAGTTAGAAGGTTGTTGTCCATCCGCACCTCAAACTTGGCCCCGTAGAGGTAGTCACTCAACTTATCCACTACCGCCCATTTCAACGCCAGAAATTCTAACGTGCGTGACGAAGGGTCTCGGCCTGAATCGTCGACTGTAACTCTTCCTAGAGATGCTGCCTGGCCTGCTGCGTTCACCAGCAACTTTTATGTGTGTTGCTGGAAATTTCAGCATCTGCAGATTTCCTCATGTTCTGCGTGGGATAGTTTTTCCTCGGAGGGCTGACGAACGCAATGGGTCTCAACCCGGTGCCCTGATCCTGATACAGGCATCCATGTGCAGTACATAAGGCAATCGGGGGTCCGCAAAAGCCAGCACTGGCGCCTGCATCAGCAGTTCCTTCAGCGACTGAAAGGCATCCTCATATTTTGCATCCCACCTCAGTCCAAAGGGCTCCGACAAGCTAAGATACTCTTCACCCTCCTGTCCTTTTCCCCCTTCCTTTTCTTCCCCAAGGGAGGGTAACCGCACAGAAGCTGATTCAATGGGTGACTCACTTTTGCGTAGCCTTTCATGAACCTCCTGATAGTAACCACAGAACCCGAGAAACGTGCACAGAGTGCTCACAGTCTGGGGTCTTGGCCAAGAGGTCGCCACCTCTACCTTAGCCAGATCTGTAGCTACTCCATGAATGAGACTATGTGCCCAATATCGCTAACAGACGTTTGGCAGAACTGGCACTTGTCCAGGGGAAGTTTTAACCCTTCAGCTTTCAGACAGCCCAGCACCTTCAGCGGCCTCGCTCGTGTTCTTCCAAGGTGGATCCAAACACAATGAGGTCATTCAGATAGACCAATACCTCAAGCAAGTTCATATCCCCCACCATGTTCTCCATGACCCGCTGAAAATTTGCAGGGGCTCCCGATATGCCCTGCGGCATCCTTTCGAATTGGAAGAATCCCAGGGGACATATAATTGTAGTCTTCTCTTTGTCAGCCTCACTCATGGGTGCTGGAGTGATTTTTGGGTTTAGGTCATTTACATTTAGCAAATGGCTTTGGCCACCAGTCTTCTGTTCCTTGACAATGTATTGTGGATTTAGTTTGTAACAATGCATTTCCTAAAAGCTGTGAATTCCAGTCCAGAGACGATGCTGGCATCTGTGGGATGGATGTGAACCAGAAGATGTGAAGTTTGCATGTAGTTTCAAAGACAACATTATCTATACTTTGTAAATATGGAATTGTCCTTTTATGTTTAGCACATAAAATACCAAATAAATGTATTGTGGATTCTGTTTGGAACAATGGATTCCTAAAAGCCCAGTCCAGATGCTGCTGGCGCCTGTGGGATGGATGCAAATCAGAAGGTGTGAAGTTTGTATGTAGCTTCAAAAGAAAGCATTGTCTATACTTGTAAATATGGAATTATCTTTTGTGCTTAGCAAATAAATATCGAGCCCCATATTGGGCCAACAGACCTTTCCACCGAAAGCATCTCCATAATCATATGGCCTGCTGTACCTTGTTTTGTGGAATAAAGAAGTTGCTTTGAATCTACCAGTAACTCTCTCCAGTGATTTCATTCACGAAACAACAATGGGGATCTGGTAGTATCCACTCCTCAAGTCCAGCACACTGAACCACTTCGCACCACTCAGGTAGGCTAGCGCATCTTCAATCCTCAGGACCGTATACCGGTCAGGGATGGTGTGTCTGTTCACAGTCTTATAGTTCGTACCTGGGTGCACTGAATTACAACAAAATTTGTGATTTCCATATTAATGCAGAAGTCCCAAAATTGCTGGAATTTTGTCAAAGTGTGATGATGTAGTGAAGAATCAACTTCATCATTCCCAGCACTGCTGGTGGTGCGGTGGCACGGTAGCATAGTGGTTAGCACAGAAGCTTTGCAGTACCACCGACTCAGGTTTAATTTCCGCCACTGCCTGCACGGAGTTTGTACGTTCGCCCCATGACTGCGTGGGTTTCCTCTGGGTGCTCTGGTTTCCTCTCATATCCCAAAGACATAATAGTTGGTACGTTAATTGTTCGTTGCAAATTGTCCTGTGATTAGGCTAGAATTAAACTGGGCGATTGCTGGGTGGTGTGGCTTGAAGGGTCAATAAAATTTAAAAAATAAAATGTAAAATAAAATAAATCCATACATGATTCATCGTCTACTTTGTTGCTGCATCGACAAAATAGCTTTTCTTTTGGCAGTACACGAGGAAGCTTACTTCTTTCCTCTTCTATACCAGGTAAATTTTAGGCCCTTTTGATAATTTAACACGCTGTATGATATATTTGTTGAACTTTTAGATTTGGCCCTCAATCTCCATTGTCACCTTCTGGTAAAAACGCACAAAAAGTAATGACATATGACGAGAAACAAGTACAGTCAAAAATTCCTAAGTAATTTTATTCTTCAATGTTTGACAAAGTTGTTTATTCTATAGGCACATGGGAAATGGGCAGAAAAACAGACATTAAATAAAACTGGTCACAAACAAGAGAAAATCTGCTGATGCTGGAGATCCAAGACACACACACAAAAGGCTGGAGGAACTCAGCAGGAAGGCAGCATCTATGGAAAAGAGTACAAGCGATGTTTCGGGCTGAAACCCTTCGGCAGGACTGGAGAACAAAAGATGAGAAATAGAGTTAAAAGGTAGGGAGAGGGGAGAGAGAAACAAGTTGATAGGTGAAACCAGGAGGGGTGAAGTAGAGAGCTGGGCAGTTGATTGGTGAAAGAGATCCAGGGTTGGAGAAGGGGTAAGTCAGATAGGAGTGGACAGAAGGCCATGGAAGAAAGAAGAGGGGGGAGGTGCACCAGAGAGAGGCGATGGGCAGGCAAGGAGATAAAGTGAGAGGGGGAAAAGGGGATGGGGAATGGTGAAGGACAGGGGAGGGCCATTTCTGGAAGTTCGAGAAATCGATGTTCATACAATCAGATTGGAGGCTACCCAGATAGAATATAAGGTGTTGCTCCTCCTCATCATGACTGTGGACGAAGCCATGGACAGACATATCGGAATGGGAATGGGAAGTGGAATTAAAATAGGTGGCCCCTGGGAGATCACGCTTTTTCTGACGGACAGAGCATAGGTGCTCAGCAGTCTCCCAATCTACATCAGGTCTCACCAATATACAGGAAGCAATATACACTGGGAGCACTGCAGATGGTATATGAGCCCAACAGGCTCACAGGTGAAGTGTCACTTCACCTCGAAAAACTGTTTGGGGCCCAGAATGGTAGTGGGGGAGGCGGTGCAGGGGCAGGTATAGACCTTTTGGGGCCCTGTATGAACCAAGCATATCTTTCCTTACCCCCTGCCCACTTTCTGCTTTCCACACGGATCACTTCCCTTTTCTATTCATCCCTCCTCACTGATCTCCCTCCTGGCACATATCCTTGCAAGTGGAACAAGTGCTACTGTGTCCGGTGCTCCTGGTGTGGCCTCCTGTATATCTACCAGACCCAACAGAGGTTGGGAGACCGCTTCGCCGAGCACCTATGCTCTGTTCGCCAGAAAACGTAGGATCTCCCAGTGACCATCCATTTTAATTCCACTTTCCATATGTCTATCCACGGTCTCTTCCACTGTCACGATGTGACCACACTCAGGTTGGAGGAACACCACCTTATATTCCGTCAGGGTAGCCTCCAACCTGATGGCATGAACATCGATTTCTCAAGCTTCTGGTAATGGCCCCTCTCCTTCACCATTCCCTTTTCCCACTCTCACCTTATCTCCCTTGGCTGACTATTGCCTTCCTCTGGTGCTCCTCCCCTCCCCCCCTTTTCTTTCTTCCATGGCCTTCTGCCCTCACTAATCAGACTCCCCCTTCTCCAGCGCTGTCTCTCTTTCACCAATCAACTTCCCAGCTCTTTACTTCACTTATCACCTTGTGCTTCTCGCTCCATTCCCCCCACCTTTTAACTCTGCTCCTCGCCTTTTTTTTCCCTCTAGTCCTGCTGAAGGGTCTTGGCCCAAAATATCAACTGTACTCTTTTCCATAGATGCTGCTTGGCCTGCTGAGTTCCTCCAGCATTTTGTGTGTGTTGGTCAAATAAAACTGGGAATATTTAATATAATTTAAATATTTTATGATTAATAAATTGTGAAGAATAGCTCTTTAAAAAGTAGTTCAATTTCATTCCTTAGTATTATAAGATCACTCTCTATATTTCTGCCGCCTATTTCATAAATTAAATTTCTTTTGCTTAGTATAAATTTAGTCAAACAGTAATTTAGCAGACTGGCCCAAACAGTCCATCTCTCATTTTTGTTTCATGTACTGCAATAAATTTCTAGTTGGGACATCTAGAATGACAAGTTATTCATGTGCACAAGATGCAAGACTTACAACTATATGGATAACACTGGCACTTTTCATTTACTTCATTAAATTTGGAGATAAAGTACAAAGTCCTCACAAAGCAGTTGAAGAAATGGAGAAGCAAGGTGGTAGGTGTCTACCCATTCTCCTGAGAGTGACTAATAGAAAGCTAAAGGAAAACAAACAATCTGAACAAATGCAAGGATGTTACAGCCTCAAAACATACTAACTTTGAATTTCAAAATGCACAGTTAGGTTATTGGATTTAATACTTTCACATCAATTATACAAAATACTTTTTCCATCAACTATTGAAAACATAAAAATTGCCATACTTTTAGTTATAGTGTACCTGAGAAGTTGGATCAACAAGTCCCAGAAGGGCTCTACGAGCATTCCCAGGTCCCAGAAAACGACTGACCAGTGAAGTCCAGCCAAGAGAAAACTGGAATTCAATGTTTTCCTGGAAATCCGCACATATATTGTTGCAATTCAGATCATAACTGAGATCAAACTTGTGATATGGTAGCAGCTCATTGACCTGATTCTGAACACTTAATGGAAGCAAAGACTTGAAATTCCCTGGAAAATATATAGATTCTGATCAATATTGTGTTCCTTAGTTCAGCACTAACTTAATAGAGAAAGTAAAACTAGCATTATTGGGACAGCCATTCATTACATTACTGACTTTCAATAGCTCTGAACACTTAATATTTTGCACATCATTTAAAATCAAGTATGTTTGCTTGATGCTGTGTTTTCCAAAAACCATGCATTTCTTTTGGTAATTCTGGACGAAAGTATCAAGAAAATTCTGGTCTATCTTCTTGTCTCATCACATATCATCAATACCTGTGTGATTGAGTGTAAGCTTTTGAGAACATACTGGACATACCAAATCAGAAGCTGTGGATGAACCATGAGATTCACACTCTGCTGAGGGGTAGATCGGTGGTGTTTAAGACGTGATCCCGAACTCTATAATAAGCCCAGGTGTGACCTATGGAAGGCTATCTTAAAAGCAAAAACTGAATTCCTTGTGAAGTTAGAGATGGAATCGAATACATGTCAGCATTTACAGACTATGAGGAGCTAAACAGGGGTAAGAAAGATCAGCTGGTTGAACGGTATCGCAACAACAACCTTGTACTCAGTGTCACTAAGACCAAGGAAACGATTGTGGACTTCAGGAACAGGAAGTTGCGAGAACACACACCAGTCCTCATTGAGGGGTCAGCAGTGGAAACAGTGAGCAGCTTCAAGTTCCTGGGTATCAACATTTCTGAGAATCTATCCTGAGCCCAACATATTGATGTAATTATGAAGAAGGCACAGCAGCAGCTATATTTCATTAGAACTTTGAGGAGGTTTAGTATGTCACCAAAGATTTTTAGCAAATTTCTACAGATGTACCTGGACTAGTTGCATCACCATCTAGTATGGAGGTGCTAATTTATTGCATTAGAAAAAAATTGCCAAGGGTTATGAACTCAAGTAGCTCCATCCTGAGCACTATAGGGTAGGCAGCTGTCGATCCCAGGGGTCATAGGTTTGCACCTCTGGTGGACTGTGTCCTCTCCAGAGAGCAAGCCTGGGTGGGAAGATTTGAAGAACCAGCTGTTGCCCATGCAGCAGGATCCCCCTCTCCATGTCATTCATGTAGTCCAAGGGAAGGGCAAGTGCTAATACAGCTTGGCACCAGTGTCATCACAGAGGTTGCCAGAGTGAAGTTGGAAACATCAAACTGCCTTAGGGACCCCGGCTCCGGATTTCTTCCTTGGGGTTTATGACATGGTCGCAAGGCAGTGGAGGTTTAAAATCAGAGTTTCCCTTCTCCTAGGCGGGCTGCCGTCCAAGGCTGACGAGCCCCACCTGCCCGAAGCAAATGGTTTTGAGGTGCCAGTGGTCCACCTTTGCCCGTTCTCGTCAGTAGAAACAGTTCTGCTGGGCCTAGTAGCTAAGCCATACATGAAGGCCATGGGTCGGACTTGGTTGTCAGAGGCTGTTAGAGACGCACACCATTTGGAGCACTTTATAGGTAGTGGGAGCTTATCCCCACTCCGGCAATGACAACCTTAGGAATACATGGGCACTAACCTTCCCACCATTGAGGACATCTTTAGAAGGCAATGCCTCAAGAAGATGGCATCCATCATTAATGACTCTCACCATTCAGGATATGCCCTCTTCTCATTACTACCATTAGGGAAGAGATACAAGAGGCTAAAGACGTTTTAGAAACAGCTTCTTCCCCTTTGCCAATAGATTTCTGAACAGTCCATGAACCTGTTAACACCATCTCACTATTTTGTTCTCTTTTTGCACTAATTTTTTAAATTTCCTATTGTAACGTATAACAATTTTTCTTGTGTACTGCAGTGTACTGCTTCCACAAAACAACAAGTTTCACAACATACGACAGTGATATTAAACCTGATTCGAATTCTGCTTTTATTTTTAGATCATGCTTAGGGTATCAATCTACATCGATTACATCTTCCCAAGTTCTTGGACAAGTCAGAGATTATTTGAATCATTAAGTATTTGCTTTAAGCACCAAAAGAGTTTCTGTGTAAAGATATTCTTTATATTTGTATCTTCCTCTGTTTTTTATATCCATTCATTGTATTAAATATCTTACCTCATCCATGCTATAATACTTCTGTGTGCTAAAATCAACCTCAAACTCTTTCATTACCTTCTTCCTCTGATTAAAATTCAGGTGCCATTGAAGTACAATTAGAAATTTAAATACATTTTTCCAATGTTTAATACAGTCATAGTGATGTCCCTTGTTTCTATATTCCTAGACATGCAAGTTATGAGTGGAACACAGAGCAAACAAAATGAAACTCTTTACCCAGGTTCCCATGAACTAACTCTTAAATACAAGATGTTATTCAATGTGAGTGTGAAAATTAGTAGCAACTTAACATAGGAAAGTTAATCATTGATATATTGACTAGGAAAGTGAGCCAAGGATTACATTAGTATATGCATCTAATGAAAGACTGAAAGGCTCCAAATTAAACTAACAGAGGTAATGTAAATTATAAAGTTAAACTATTGTTACGGTATTCAAATTACATTTCTGGGCAGGAGGTCAGGCTGCATCTATGGAGGGGAATAAGTAGACAATGTTTCAGGCTGAGACTTTTCATCAGGACTGGAAGGAAGGGGAAAGAAGATAGAATAAGAAAGTGAGGAGAGGGGCTATGTATAGTTTCTTTTCCCATAAAAATTTCTATTTTATTTCTTTTTTTTCTGTAAACGTCTGCATGAAAATGAATCTCTAGGTAGTATAAGGTAACATGTATATATACTTTGATATTAAATTTACTTTGAGCTTTAAACTACTCAGTACTCCAACCAATAAAGATAAGCATGTCACACGCCTTCTTTACCACCCTACCTTACTTGCATAGTTACTTCCAGGGAAAAATGTTCTTAAACTCCAAAAAGCCGCTAAAACATTGTGGGTTTTCCTCCAGGGGCTCCCCACTGAAAAGATGAGCTGGCAGATTAACCAGCTACCGTTAATTACCCTTTAGTGTAGGTTAATGTCAGAGAATTGCAAAGGGATTGAGGGGCAGGCGTGGGAGAATAAATTGCAGAAGAAACAAAGGAGGGAAATGGGACTATTGAGATTGCTCCCCTAGGACTACATGGATCAGATGGGTGGAATAGCCTCTTTTTATGTCAGTATCAGAAGATAACATTGCTACTAATAAGAAGAAAATTTAATAGATCTTTTTTTATTTACTTGGAGATACAAGGTCCTTCTGGCCCTTTAAGCCACACCAACCAGCAAGCACTGACAACCCTTATTTCATCATGGGACAATTTACAGTGACCAATTAACCTACCCAGTATGTCTGTGGGAGGAAACTAGATTACCCGGAGAAACCCCATGTATTCTACAGGGAGAATGTACTGAAACTCCTTACAGAGGATGCTGGGAATGAAACCTGAACCTTGCTATAATACGCTACTGTAGTGCCCAATCAAGCAGCATCTGTCAAGAGACAGGTTAATGACCATTCACCAGTTCCAACTGAAGTTCATCAAATTTGAGAATTTAACTGACTTTCTCTCTGTAGGTGTTTCCTGAACTGCTGAATATTCATAGTTATTTTCTGTTTTGAATCTGCAGTATTTAGCTTTTGTTAACCTTGCTGGATATTGATTGATCATTGCCTGTTAACTGCAAGATCATAATCCAAAGATTCTTTGGGATTGTTTTTGGAGCAATGAACTGATATTAGCATTTGTTTGCCACTGATCATAACTGAGGTACATTACTTGTGAAAGTAGCACAATAGCAGTGCTCCCTCTGTTGCTGAAAAATTATTACTGCAATGTTTAATTTCCTTAGGAATTTAAGGATTTTATGCTTTCACTGAAGGCAAGAGCAGGTGGAACTTGGCTACAATTTCTCTGGGCTTTATTAATCTGGATTTCCTAATTCCAAAGTATGAAGAATTCAAAATCAGAATCCGATAGATTGATTAGTATTTCATCTCTGCAGGTTGAACCTGAACACCAAAACACAAAGTATGCACTACTTAGAAATGACTGATGCACATCATTTGTAAATTTTTTTGGTTGATTTTTGAGTTTATTTAGAGGGGTTGCATTCATTCCCTGAATTATCTATCATGGATTTGAAGATGATTAACAACTACCCAAATGGATAGGTCTCATTTCAAGTCAGAAATCAAACACACCAAAAGGTTCTGCTATTTCATTCAAAAACTTAACTCTGTCATCCTTTGATGAACAAACCTATCATTTGAAGTTGTGCTGTCTGTAAAGATGCATGGACTGCACTGGAACAACGGTCAGCCAAGTTCCTCCCTAATCCATCTTCAATATGCTTATAAAGATCCTGTAAATTAATAGGATAATTTAGTACAATGAATAACTGCATAAGCATTATTTTATAAGATACTAGATTATCAAATTTTTGACCTTTTCCGAATCATTTTTATTGACCTGGAATATATGGATAGAGGAGCGGAGTTAACGACATTAATGATTGTATTCGATGTAATATATTAGCCCAGCCTTGTTTTGTTTTGTTTAGTTCAGTTTTTGGTTTAGTTTAGTTTTGTTTCTTAAGTTTTTTTTTACTTTGGGTTTTTTTTCTCGTGATATTTCTTTCATTTTTCTTTTTATCATGGTTAACTATATCAAGAGTTTGGGAGGTCTATTATACTTGTATTATCTGTAGTTTTTACTTGCATATGTCAATTACCAATAATGTAATCCCAATCTTTTTGTATTAGTACTGTTATGTTTATGAACTTGAAAATTAATTAAAAAATTATAAAAGAAAGACATTTTTGCTTACATTTTTATAAAACTTTAAGACTGAAGGAGAAGAATGAAAGTCTCCATGAAATTCATCAACCAATACAGAAAGGCGGCAGATTTCATCTGTCATTGCAGCTGAAACCTGAAAAAACAATTTTGTTAAAAAGGTTGAACGGTTTCCAAATAAGCTCATCATTATTACTGAGAATACTGTCAAAAATAATTTAAACGAGAAATTTTATTGGCATTCCCAAGACCACAAATGTCTTATGATGAGGAATACTGAATGTTAATATCCCAACACATTTTAATACACTCTCTTTAGATGTCATACAATAACATTTTCTCAGTGAACTCAGAGTCAAAAACGAATGTGGGGGCTAGGGCCCTAGTAAATCAAAAGAGCTCAGCAACATTATCAAGAATGTTTAATGCCAAACTATTGGGGAGGTGGGGGAAGAAGAAATTTACAGATTCTCACCTTAGCTCCTACTTCTTCTGTCACCAGTTTTATTTTTTTCTTACAATCCTCTGACAGGAAAATCAATTGCTTATGCACAAACTCCAGTTGATCCAGGTGATTCTCTCGTTCCTCCAATGAACGCACTCTGACAGCAGAAATGGTTTGTTTATTTATTTCGAGGTACAGTGCGAAATAGACCTCCCCCCACACCCCCCTCGGTCCTTGCAACCGCGACGACCAGCAACCCGCAATAACTATTGCTTTAATCCTAACCTAATCATGGGATAATTTACAATGACCAATTAACCTACAGGACTAACAGGTACGTACGTCTTCGGACTGTGGGAAGAAACTGGAGAACCTGGAGAAAACCACACATTCCATGGGAGGACGTACAGACTCCTTACAGAGGATGTTGGGATTCAACTCCAAACTCTGACACACAAGTTGTAATAGCGTTGCGCTAACAGCTATGCTACCAATTCTTTTCCCTCTATGTTTAGCTGTCAATTATGATCATATTTTTGGAAAATATACTCATTCAATTCACATGGACTGTTTCAAATTACTGTCACAATAAGTTGTTTCCTCTCAATTTTAGGAAACCTTTCAACTATGCAATCTTACAAAATTATGATTAACTAGCATTGCTGTCACTTTTGATAACAGATTGATCCTTCACTACACAATGGTATGCAATACTTCGTGCTGAACAATAATACTGGTGTACTAATTTTGAGATAAAGCTTTCATCATGTAGCCATTATCAATAAGGCTACCTTTTCCAAGATGCCTTTCTTTATACATTCCTGATGCAGTAGGCCATATCATAAAGCACAACTTACACTAAAGAAAACTTCAGTGTACTTAAGCATCCCAGTCCACTACATTAGAGCTTTTCATAGGTAAAATTTGGTATTGAGTCTCAAATGAAAAATGACTAGAATCTCAATCAAAATTATGACACTTAAGCAACATATTGGAGGGGAAAGAAAAAGGTACAGAGGGAATGGCAATTCTTAAAACCAAAGACAATTATCAATGAAGCAGCAATTTAAAACAAAATTGTGGAGTTGCTCAAACTGTTCAATTTAGAAGATGCAAATATCTCAAATTAGTCATAGTCATACTTTATTGATCCCGAGGGAAATTGGTTTTTGTTACAGCTGCACCATAAATAATAGTAATAAAACCATAAATAGTTAAACAGTAATATGTAAATTATGCCAGGAAATAAGTCCAGGACCAGCCTATTGGCTCAGGGTGTCTGACCCTCCAAGGGAGGAATTGTAAAGTTTGATGGCCTCAGGCAGGACTGACTTCCTGTGATGCTCTGTGTTGCATCTCGGTGGAATGAGTCTCTGGTTGAATGTACTCCTGTGCCCAACCAGTACATTATGTAGTGGATGGGAGACATTGTCCAAGACGGCATGCAACTTGGACAGCATCCTCTTTTCAGACACCACTGTCAGAGAGTCCAGTTCCATCCCCACAACATCACTGGCCTTACGAATGAGTTTGTTGATTCTGTTGGTGTCTGCTACCCTCAGCCTGCTGCCCCAGCACACAACAGCAAACATGATCGCATTAGAAGGAAATAGTTACCAGGATAAGAAGTGTTAATGTCATGGAATGACTTTAAAGGAAGGAAAAGAATGTTAAAATCATCACATTGCCAGATTGGGAGTCAATATAGCTCTGAATTAGAACTAGCATGTGGTATGGAAGGAGGGACACTCATGAGATAAGCATTGGAATAGTCACATTGAGGTAATAAAGACCAGGATGAAAAATTTTTAAAAATATACCAAATGGAAAGCAGCAATCATACAATACCTCACAAACTCTGGAATCAGTTTCCTTTTATTGTGCCTGCAGACACATCAGAGCACAAAGCAAGGAAAGAAGAGATATCAATTTTATGCCAAATCCCCCAATTCTTTTGCACTTACATGGATTTCTAGGGTAATCCCACAGGAATGGGCAAAGAATTCTGCCTGGAATAGCAGAATGTTAGGATAAGGACAGGAGCAGAATTAGGCCACTCAGCCCCTCGAGACTGTGCTACTATTCATTTGATCTGCTCCAGGCCTCATTTCCTCTTCTGTCCACTTTCCCCATTGTCATCAATTCCCTAGATCTTCCAAAATTGTATCCATTTCTTTTTGCACGTCTCCAATGATCTCTGGGTGGAAAACTCCAGTTTAAATTAAAGTGTATTTGAACAATTACACACAGAGGGCAAATCACCACCCTCTGCGGGAAGTTGTTCCAATATACTTCAGTTTAAATAACACCCCCTTTCTAATCTTGTAACTACATTCCCTTATTTAAGATTCTATCACATCCCCTTATCTACTCTCTCACGCCCTCTCAAGATCTTAGATGTTTTAACATCACCACCTTACAGTCATTTATACAAAGAATATAGATCTAGTTTCTTTAACTGCTCATGATGGGATAATCCTGTCATCCAGGGAATTAACCCAATGCCAGTACTTCCTTTCTTCAATAAGAGGGACCAAAACTGCATAGTACTTGAGACATGGCCTCATCACTAGGTACCCAATGCAATTGTAATAATACTTTCCTGTTGCAACATATACAATATGCCGGAAGAACTCAGCAAATCAAGCAGCATCTAAGGATGTGAACAAAGTCGACGTTTCAGGCCAAGATCCTTCTTCAGGACTGGAAAGAAAGGGGGAAGACACCAGGATAAAAAGGTGGGAAGAGTGGAAGGAGATGAAGCTAGATGGGTGGGAAAGGTAAGGGCTGGAGAAGAAGGAATCTGATAGGAGACGAGAGTGGACCAAGGGAAAAAGGGAAGAAGGAGGGGTACCAGAGGGAGGTGATAGGCAGGTGAGAAGAGGTAAGAGTAGAAAATAGAAGAGGGAAAGGGGAGGGATTTTTTTTCTCTGTAAGAGAAATCCGACAAATCTGTTGGAAACATTTGAGGAAATAACACGCAGGATAGACAAAGAATTGGTGGAGATTTTATACTCGAATTTTCAAAAGGCCTTTGCAAGGTGCCACATGAGGCTGCTTAACAAGATAAGAATCCATGGTATTACAGGAAAGATACTAACACTGGCTGAATGGCAGGAGGCAAAGAGTGGGAATAAAGGGATCCTTTTCTGATTGGCTGCTGGTGACTAGTGGTATTTTGTAGGGGTCAGTGTTGGGATGACTACTTATTGTATGTTAGTGATTTGGATGATGGAATTCATGGCTTTGTGGGCGAGTTTGCAGATGAAACAAAGATGGATGGAGGACCAGATAGTTTTGAGGAAGCAGGGAGGCTACAGAAGGACGCAAGACAGTTTAGGAGAATGGGCAAAGAAGTGGCAAATGGAATACAGTGTAGGGAAGTGTATGGTCATGCACTATGGTAGAAGGAATAAAAGCATAGACTATTTTCTAAATGGGGAGAAAGTTCAAAGATCTAAGTGCAAAGGGACTTGGAATCCCTAAAGTTTAACTTGCAGGTTGAGACTGTGTGATGAAGGCAAATGCAATGTTAGCATTCATTTTGAGAAGACTAGAATGAAAAAGTAGTGCTGAAGCTTTATAGGGCACCGGTAAGGTCTCAAAGAAGGTTCATGAGAATGATTCTGCGAAATAAAAGGCTTATTGTTTGAGGAACAATTGATGGTTCTGGGTCTTTACTCGCTGGAATTTAGTAGAACGAGGGGGAATTTCATTGAAACTTATCGTATGTTGAAAGGCCTATAAAGAGTGGGGGTGGAGAGGATATTTCCTATGGTGGGGGAGTCTTGGACCAGAGGGCACAGCTTCAGAACAGAGGGACATCCATCTAGAATGGAGATGAAGGTGAATCTGTGGAATTTGTTGCCACAGGTTGCTGTGGAGGCCAGGTCAATGGGTGTATTTAAGGTGGAGGTTGATAGGTTCTTGGTTGGACAGGGTATGAAAAATTAAGGGGAGAAAGCAGAATAGGGTTGTGAAGGAAATGAATCAGCCATGGTGAAACAGTGGACCAGACTTGATTGGCTGAAAGGCCTAATTCTGCTCCCAAGTCTTATGGTCTTAAATCAATGTTTATGCCTTTAGGTTGTAGGCTACCCAGATGGGATATGAGGTATTACTCCTCCACTCTGAGAGTGACCACATCGTGGCAAAAGAGGAGGCCATGGACTGATGTGTCTGAACGGCAATGGAGATTGGAATTAAAATGGTTGGCCACCGGAAAATTCCGTTTTTGGTGGATGGAGCGGAGGTGCTCAACAAAGCAGAACTCCAATTTACATTGGATGTCACAAAGTAGGGAAGGCTACATCAGGAGCGCTAGATACAAAAAATGACTCCAAAAGATTCGCAGGTGAAGTGTTGTCTCACTTGGAAGGACTGTTTGGGGCTCTGAATGGATGCAAGGAAGGAGGTAAATGGGCAGGTGTAGCATTTCTGACAATTGCAGGGATATACTTTCCAGTTTTTAAACTCTAACCCTCTTGTAATAAACACTTACAAGCCATTTACCTTTCACTTGCTGCATCTGTCATCAAATTTTATCATTTCGATAATGGTCTGTCTTTCAAGTCTACTAATCAAAATGCATGACCTAATGCTTTCCACACATAAAGCCCCATTTCTTATGTTTTCATGCACTCAGTCTATCTTTATCCTACTATATAGTCCACATTTTCTCACAAAAGGGCCTTACATCCCTTTTTGCATATTATTTTCATAATAATTGATGCAAGTGTTGTTATAATGTATCTTTCATTACTTCCAAGTCCCTTCCTGCTTGGGAGTCATATAAACCTGCAGATTGGAGGGAAGAGACTAAAATTCCTCATCTAATTATTTTCCATCACAACCTTTTCTGTTACCAACCAATTTGTATTGAAGGCTATTATTTTTATTGAGCAATAAAATCATAAGGGCATACATGGGGTGAATGCACACTATCTTTTTCCCCAAACATTGGAGAAATCAAGAACTAAAGGACCAGGTTTTGAGTGAGGGAGAGATTTAAAAGTTACCCAAGAGACAACATTTTCAACCAGAAGGTTGTCAGTATATGGAATGAGCTGCAGTAGGGAGCAGTAAGGCAAGTACATTAACAACACTGAAAAGGAATTTCGGCAGGTACATGGATGGGAGAGGTTTAAAATAATATGGACCACGCACTGGAAAAAAAATGGGACTAGCATAGATGGGAATCTTCGTCAGCAGCGACCAGTTATTTGACTATATAAAGAGCTGAGGTGATGGCCATTATTTTGCTATAGATTTCAGAGTGCTGAAAAAGGGTTCCATCGTTGTTGCTAGCATTCTCTTATTCCAAAGCTTTCCTATGCTGGTGAAATATCTAGTGTATGATGATGACTGATACTCAGAAAAGAAAGAATGGTTTGGCATGAGTTGATAGGCAAAATAACCTCCTTCTGAAACAATTCAATGAGTTTAATTCCATAAACTGAAGAACTCAACGGCCAAAGACAATATTTGCATTATGGCTATTGTTACGACACAAGAAATAACTGATTTAGTAGATGCATATCATTGCATTCTATCCATGCTTGGATTAGCAGGTCAAGTGAAGGGACAGGAAGAATGGCCTATGGAAATTAAATTTATTTTAGGGCTTCGTCAAATTTAATTTTACCCAAACAATTAGGGATTCACTTCAGCATCACTTATTCAAATCCCAGATAATGAAAAAGCTCCCCAAACTAATGCCTTGTAATGCAAATCCAGACTCTGGGAGCTTTTCTTACCTTCTGTCTGCTGCAACCACATTGATGGAGTCCATGATGTTTTTCACAGTGTCTATGATCTGTTTAGCTCTGATTGTGTGTTGCTCAAATTTTGTTTTCACTGCTGAATGCGAGATACACTCCTGCGAGGTCCAAGCAGGAACACATTACTGTGAACTTCATATTGCTTACATTGGACAATTATAAAGATATGCTGAGATACAGACTTGCTGCTGATTCTAAACAAAATGCACAGAAGCATCAACAGAACAAGCATTAAATAAAAGTTAAATCAAACAAAAATACAAAAAAAAACAGCAGCAAGGCAGTGCCTTAGGCCAAATATTTGCATTCACAGTAATGTGTTTAAAAGAAAATCACATACTGCATAAAAATAATGTTTATGGTAAGTAAATGCAATGAAAACTATGTCCAACATACTTGCCAATAATGACTAAATTATGTTTCCTCATACAGGGTGTGGTACTCATTGTGGAAGCAGGAGTAGGCACCTGTAACTCTGCTGATATGTTCTAGCTGGGACAATTAATATGAACTTCATTATCTATAAAACACATACTTTCTCTTTTTGTTCCTGTTGTCATGTTTAGCACACTTTTCTAATTATTGTTTGCATTTCAAATGTGATACAATGACATCAAGTTTCAGCTACAAAATCTGACTACAGGATGGCTTTTTAACCAGTGTGAGAACATTCAGATTGCTTCACCAACATCTTCAGAGCTTTGCTTTCATACATTTTAAAGGAAGGTTTAGTCATTCTTTGCAAATTCTTACCAGTTATTTTCTTTTTCCTTTACTTTCCTTTGTACTATTGCTGAACCTCCCCTTCTGCTTTCAAACTGGTGGCAGTTGCACTTCAAAAATACTTATGATTATTGCATTAGAAAAATCCAAGTCCAAAATTGCTGCACACATTTGTAATCCAATTGGTTTAATTATTCACAACCATTACACCCTGGATGTACTATCATTGGAATTCAATTGAAGAATGTATTAATGAAAGCTTCACTTGAATATTGTCTATGCACCAAAATTTTACATCCGCTTTCTTTCTACTTGACAAGAACTTAACATGGGATGTCAGTCTTCTTAAGAAATCCTCTCAGGATCAAGGGTGTTTTGCTTCCACACACTCTTTTGGAGCTTATAGGTAACTTAAGCGACCAATGTGAAAAGCACATATTTTCCCACAGATGACAGAGGAGGTGCCCAACAGTGAAGGCAGCTGAATAGTTTGATAAGATAGGTTCTTATTTGCCTTTAACACTGGTTTTCTGTGTGCTCCCCATACATAGACTCTAGGTTATCAGTATCATTTCAAATATACCTTCTCCATCATGAAAAGCCATGAGCCAAAAATTCCCATCAGTTGATGAGGATCATCGTTTTCTATGAGCCCTTTAAAAAAGTTCTTCAATTTTTTTGCCTGTTCACCTTGTAATCTCTTCTCATGACAAAGATTAAACCAGTTTCTGTTTAAGAATTTTATGTTGGGTAAGTGAACAACATAGTTTGGCCAATAGAATAAATAAATGTAAAGTTGGCCTGGAAAAGAATGCTGACACTTATCCTTCCAGTGGATTTAGTGGATTCATTGTTGGTGGTACCTTTCCAGCGTCTTGCAGGATCTGCCACTGGTAGTTCATGTATTAGAAACATACGGAATAGCAAGGACCATTGCTGTCTGGTAGACTAAGAGGTGAGTGCCAGGTTTAAGTTGCTGATTGCCAAAATACAAACATAGCTGTCCTCAGTCAGCCAAAGACTGTGTTGATGGTCTGCTGAACTTCATTCATTAATATCATCAAGATAGCTATTGGTAGCTGGCCACATTTCCATGTTGGCCATCCAACCTAAACAAGTGGCTAGGAACAACATCCCCCAGTCCTTCAGCAGCAGGAACATGGCAGGAGCATGACACAGCATGATGTTCACTGGGTGGAAATGTACCCAGTAGATCAGGGCCACGTACACAACTGAAATGCATTGGGAAGAGGCCCAGATGTGTAGCCAGTGCACAGACAAGAATGGGACCAGATGGATAATGGTATACAACTGCTCAATGTATTCATTTGATCTTTCAACTATTTAGAATTTGCTACTTTTTCCTGCTAGAATAGCAAAGACAGAAATATAGTCAAATGGCACTGGAACTTCTACATCAAGAACTATACTTATTTTTGGAAAATCTAACAGATATAAACTAGCCATATTTCTGCCCATTCTTAACCATTTCAGAAACCATAATTATCGATCTGCTCCTAGTACAAAGAAGTGATACTGGAAGTCAAACACACTTTTCCAATGTAATTTTCGAGAGAAAACAGAAGGATGAAAATAAGAACAACAGAAAGCATAATGGAATTTCTCAGAGCACCTCATCGAAGCAGATCTAGACTTCAGCAATGAATACAAAATGTTGACTAGTAAGTTACACACACTGTTAAAGAACAGCTATAGGAAAGAAGAAAATTCTCAAAGAGAAACTGAGATATGGTTAGTTAAGATAGCAATCAACAATTTCTATAAATTTTAGAAAACAATGGAAATTGTAGAAACTGTACTTCTATTTTAAGATCAACATGCTAGATTTCAATTCAGAACTTCTAGAGCACAATCCTGAATAAGCTGTTTAAAATAGAATATGAGCTTAACACATGGAACAACTGAACACCCACATTTCCCTATGTCACAGTCATTTTCAAAAATCCTTGCAAAATGAGAAAAGCTACCAAGTATAACTTTTATTCACGTCAAACAGCAACATAGCATTGCTTGCATTAACAAGACACCAAAGAAATTTATAATATTGTTGCAAATATGCTTGACATTCACTACTTTGCTGAGAGACAACAATGGAAGCTGCACAATTAATGCAACATAGGGAACTATGGGCATTCAATTATTTGGTTATATGCCAAGTTCATCTTCTAATTTAGAACAGTTTTATTCAGAATTGTGTTTTGGAAATTCTGAATTGAAATCTAGAAATTCTTCTCCTGGCCACTGGTAAACAGTGCTTTGCAGGCATATGGTTGTTTAACTCCATTTTTATAACTTGCCTATACTATTTTCTGAATACTTTGAGCCACCAGTGGTCCTTTTAAGTGTTTATGTGGAAGTATAGCCTCTGTTACACAAGGGTTTTTCTTAAAATTATAGTTAGGACCCTTGTACGTACATTTAATGGGATCTGGCAAAAAACCGTGAACAGTGAAGCTTAAAGGAACTGCCGTGAGTAAAGAAATAGGGTACAACAGCAGTTAGAGTCAACAGAAACAGTGCATTTTCACTTCACCCCTCAAGTTTTTCTAAATATTTAATTAGGCAGTGCCTGGGTTGCATCTAAAACCCATTTACTATTTGCAAAAACTCATAACTGTGGAAAATAATAATGATCATGGAGTAACAACATAATGAAAATTATAATTACAATCATTGTTGAGACAAGGACAACCAATGGACGATTCTTGAACTGGCAGATGAACGGTTTCTTCCATGAAGAAGTTTGGATAAGTACATGGTTGGCAAGGGTATGAAGGGCTATGGTCCAGGTGCAGGTCGGTGGGACTAGGCAGAATAATATTTGGCGCGAACTAGATGGGCCAAGGGCCTGTTTCTGTGCTGTAGCTCTCTATGACTCAATGTTATGTGAATTTATGAGTTTTTTTTAAAAAAAAATAAAATACAGGCAGTGCTTCCTTAATGTTGCTATTGAGCTCTTCAAAACTGTGACGCCAACTGAAATCAAGTGATGTGGTTCCTTTTTCAAGCCGAGACCAGGGAACAAGTGGCTGGAGAGGGTTTGGATGGGGTGGTTTAGGCATCTGAGAGTCATAGGACAGTTTAAGGACTGAAGAATAGAAGGTAATGTTACCTGCTAATGTTACAAGTTTATAGTCTGCTGCTGACTTGTAAAGACTTAAGAGCTCACAACAATAATTGAGCTGATGGATACCATTAAATGAGAGATACCAAGCCTCATTTGGTAATACCATGTGATCAACTGTAAATGAAACAGACAATTTCCTGTACATCAAAGTCTGTTGATGAAACAAAGCCCAAAGATATATTAATTGAGAGTTGGTAATAAATTCCATATAGACATAAAAGTGCGTGGAACTGCACATAAGCTGGCAAGATAATGCATCCATAGGAGATGGAAGTACTGTTTAAGCACAAAAGCATAGAAGCCAGTTAAGTAAAGGGACTAAGGGACTCTGCTTAAAATTTAGTTGAGGTAGTCAAAAAAAGTAGCAGAATACTTCATTTAATCACAAATGTTACAAGGTAAATTTTAAGTATCTTGAGGAATACAAAAAAATCTTTTGCATCAGGTTCCACAAAAGGAACAGAAAGCACCTAATTGTTCCTTCTATTGAAGGTAATAAAAGAAAATACAAAAAACAGCCAAATAGTCTGCAACAGCATAAGTTGATGACTACTAGTCATTACAGAGGTTTATGGTCCCATGTTCTGAGATTAAAAGCAATTGAAGTATATTTGTGGCTAACTTTGCCCACAATTTTTGCCTTCCTCTTGCCCAATATGGTACATAGACATAGGTTAGAAATCTGTTTACATTCAAACCTGCTTATGTTCTCATTACTTCTACTCAAAAGCAAACTATAGTCATGTCTGTCAATAGTATTAATTATACTAAAGCTACAACTCAAGCCTTGAGGAAACAATATCCACTTCATAATGGAAGCACAATTTAAGGAGCTCCAAAGTTATTAAAATCAAGTTTCTAGTACTAAATATTTCAAAACAAACATGTACCTATGATTTATTTTTCAAATTGTTCATAAATAGCTTCATTTTGCAAACAAACCAGAAAGAAATGAAATCTTTAAACAAATTATTAATTTTTGAGGCAAAATTTTAAAGACAGCTACCTACTGCATACCTCAAACTGGCGCTCAAAGTTTTGAAATTCAAAAAGTCTAGCCTGGAATCCATCTGCTAGTGCACCACCTGAAAGTTAAATGCCACCAAAAATTTTTTATTATACAAGGATGAAGTTATATAAGAAAATCATGATTATATTTATAATTATAAAAGTGACTCTTAAAAGACATTTAGATATGCGCATGAACAGGTAAATGGCGGGGGGGGTTGGAATTCATATCGCAAGAAGGCATATCGGAATAGTTTAATCTGCCTTCACGGTTGGCACGGGTGTCATGATCTGTAGGGCCTATTCCAGTGCCATGATGTTCTACGCTCTCTAAGTATTGATTGTTAAGTTAACAGGCAAGGACACTTTCCAAAAGAATTAATTCCAAATTTGTTATCAATCAAGGCAAATCGCGTATAGTATAATGACAGAAAAAACTGGTAACGCGTAGCATTAATTTAATACCCTCAGCACAGAGTCACTTAAATTCAAAAGTAATGTACAACTTTGTGATTTACATATCTCTATATGTCAGTCAGTTACTCAACCTAAAAAAAATGTGTTTGAGTTTTCTGTGTGGGCTATTTCATGACAAATTAAGGACAGCAATTTGGAATAGGCCATTTAATTACCCTTTGGGGAACCACAGTAGCATATTACAGTGGAGAGTACCACACTTACCACCTTCTGGCATCCCTTGAGCTTTATGAATTCTGGCATTTACAGCCTCCTTGGCAGAAATAAAAAATATACGATTCTCAGCTTGTGCATGATCCACTACTCCAAGCTCATTAACCAGGAAGTTAATACAGCGATCAGTATGCTGCTGGCGCACCTAAATTATAAACAAAACACAGATTTGTACATCAGCAAAATTAACAGATTAGATAGTTTTCTATTTTCTCATATAGTCTGTTATCACAACAATAAAGCTGTATGGCCATTCAATTTAGCATTTAAGCATGATTATTAACATTTAATTAAGACATGATCATTCATTCAATAACAAATTATAATGTACTGTCCAATTGCAACTTACTTCATCCATGTATTCTGGCTCAGAAGCAGAAGCATCCCAACGATTATTCAGGATAAAAATATTTGGCTTGGAAAGTCGCTCATTAACTTTATGAAAAAAATGTTTTTCCTGAAAGTGACATAACTAAATTGTTAGAAATATTTTGAATATCCAAAGTTTACAATAATTTTTAAAATTCTAATTTTGAAAACATTTAAAACTGATAATGTTATACGACATAACATTCTGCTATCACATCAATTTGCAGGGTTTTTTTTCTGTGAACAGTGAATAAAAGGCATGGAGTGGGATCAAGCTGATATGTAGCCAAGAGTTCTATAAGGAAGTACTGACTAGCTGCAATACATGACAGTCATTTGAGACTTCATGTTGCTGCTGCAAAAAGTATTAAGTCCATGGAGATCAGTTCTGCCAGGTGCACTGAGGACAGGGTCTATCAGAATCACAATCAGGTTTAATATCACTGGTATATGTTGTGAAATTAATTGTCTTGCAGCAGCACACTGCATAATAAAAACTAAATTACAGTAAGAAATACATGCAAATTAAATAAGTAATGCAAAACGATCAAAAACAAGAGCAATAAATAGTAAGGTAGTGTTAATGGGTTCTTTGTCCATGGCAGAGAGGAAGAAGATGTTCCTGAAATTTTTGAGTGTGTGTCTTTAGATTCCTGTACCTCCTCCTTGATGGTAGCAATGAGAAAAGGGCATGTCCTGCGTGATGGGGGTCCTTAATAATGGATGCTGTCTTTTTGAGGCACCACCTTTTGAAGGTGTCCTGGATGCTGGGAAGGATATTGCCAATGATGGAGCTGGCTGAGCTTACAACACTTTGCAGCTTTTGCTGATCCTATACAGTGGCCTCTCCATACCAGATCGTGATGTAAACAGTTAGAATACTCTCCAGGGTACATCTGTAGAAATTTGTGAGAGTCTTAGGTGACATATCAAGTCTCCTCAAACTCCTAATGAAATATAGTCGCTGCCTTTGTAATTGTATCTCTTTGATGGATCTTCAGAGATGTTGACACCCAGGAATTGGAAACTGCTCATCCTTTCCACTGCTGACCCCTCGATGAGGACTGGTGTGTGTTCTCTCCACTTTCTCTTCCTGAAGTCCACAATCAATTCCTTGGTCTTACAGATGTTGAGTGCAAGGTTATTGTTGCCACCACTCAACCAGCAAATCTTCAAGGACTCTTCATCTCATGTTTTTGATATTTATTCTTTTTTTTTGTATTTGCAAAGTTTGTTGTCTTCTGCATTATGGTTGTTTGTCCATTCTGTCAGGCGCTGTCGGAATCTATTATGTTTCTTGGGTTTCCTGAGTATGCCCACAAGAAAACGAATCTCAGGGTTGTATTTGGTGACCTATGTGTACTTTGATAATAAACTTACTTTGAATTTTGATCTATCCAGCTCCAGTATGCCTCCTCATCACTATCCGAAACTCTGCCAACAATAGTTGAGTCATCAGCAAATTCATAGATGATATTAAAGCTGTGCCTAGCAATGCAGTCACAGGTGTAGAGAGAGTGGAGCAGTGGACTAAGCACACAACCTTGAGATGCGCCAGTGTTGACTGTCAGTGAAGAGGAAATGCTATTTCTGATTTGAACTGAATGTGGTCTCCCAGTGAGGAAATCAATGATCCAGTTGCAGAGGGAGGTACATAGGGTCATGTTTTGGAGTTTGTTGATTAGAACTGAGAGTATGATTGTGTTAATACTGAAGTGCAATAAACAGCAGCCTGACGAGGGTATTGCTATTGTGCTGGTGATCCAAGACCAAGTGGACAGTTAGTGATATTGCATTCCCTGTAGACGTACTGTGGCAATAGGCAAATTGCAGAGGGTCCAGGTCCTTGCTTAGAGCAGCCTCTCAAAGCACTTCATCACCATAGATGTGAGTGCAATTGGGTGAAAGTCATTGAGGCAACTCACCCTATTCTCCTTGGGTACTTGTATGATAGTTGCCCTTTTGAAGCAGGTGATAACCTATGTCAGCAGTGAGATTGAAAATATCCTTGAATACTCCTCCCATTTGGTTGGCACATGCTTTCAGTACCCTACCAGGCCTGACACCTTGCAAGAGTTCACCATCTAGAAAGATGTTCTGACGTTGGCCTTTGAAACAGAGATCACTGGGTCATCAGATACTTTAGGGATTCATACAGATGCAGTTTTATTCTCCCTTTCAAAGCATGCATAAAAGACATTGAGCTCATCTGGGAACAAAGCATCACAGCTATTCATGGCTAGGTTTCGCCTTGTAGGAATTAATGGCCTGCAAACCAAACCAGAGTTAATGTGCATACGATTCCATCTCTCACTTCAATCGGAATTAATTTTTACTTTTAAGATAACCTTCTGTAGGTCGTACCAGGACTTCTTGTCCAGTTCTGGATCACTGGTCCTGAATGCCACAGATGTAGCCCTTAGCAGACCACGAATTTCCTGGTTCATCCACGGCTTTTGTTGGTATGTCAGGTATGTTCTTGAAAGTGCATACTCATCCACACGTCTTGATGAAGTTGGTGACAACTGTGGCATATTCATTCAGATTTGAAGATGAATCCCTGAATACCTCAACTTCAAATTCAATAGTCATTCAACCATACGTGAATATCCATGAATACAGCCAAATGAAACATCATTACTCCGGGGACAAGGTGCCAAAAAAAGTACCAACAGTCATACACAGCACAAGGCAGGCATAAGCTAGCAAGCGCATTTATCAGTAAAATAGTCACACAAAAAAGATACCCCAAGACCCCAAGTCTATGAATGCTGCAGCAGCCTGCATTCAAACACAACACAGCTGGTCTTCTATCACTCAAACACTGGGTGTGGCACTGACTCCAGCTTGGACACCATGCTACACCACCCCCAGCACTCCAGTGGAGTGCATGGAGTGCACTAACTCCAATGCCTCTCTCCTGGGCAGCTGTAAACAGGTGGCAATCAGACGAGGCCTAGTCCTCACTACAATAGAGCACACGCAGCACCCCCACCATCCGCCCCTGCTGTCTGCCAATAAATCAGTGAATCAACCTGCAGCATTCCACATTAACAATGTCCAACAGGGTCTTGTAATCACAAGAAAAGCAACTAAGACAATCACTCACTATTAGACTGTACGGCACCTTCATGCACCCACTCATCCAATGCTTTTATGATGCAGGCAGCAGCACGGTCTACACCTAGTCCAGTTCCTGCAGTTTTTCCGCCAATGAGCAATTCGCCGATGGGGTAGACCTGTAGTTCCTTAAGTTTTAATGTCCAGCAGGGTCTTGTGATCATAAAAGTGTATGTTTAAAAAAGACAACTGCACCTTTGGTTGGCCCCATAGAAGCTGCTGCCATCTTACCAGATTGTCCCTTCTATCAACTATCCTGGAAGCGCTTCTCCACCTCCCTTGGCCATATCTTCTTAGTCCTCACCACTGGTGTTGCAGTCTTTAGTCTCTGCCTGTACATCAGGGTTAGAAATACAGTTAAGGAATTGGACTTTCCAGAGTGTGGGCGTGGGATAGCACATTAAGCATTCTTGATGGTGGTATAACAATGGTCAAGTGTCTTGGATCCTCTAGTTCCACAGGTGTTATGTTAATGGTAGCTGTTCAGAGCCTTCAACATGGCTTGATTGAAATTCCCTGCAATGACAGGGTAGGCATCCGGATGCACTGTTCACAGTGCTCAGCACCTCCAGAGCCTGCCTGACGTTGGCCAGAAGTGGAATTACACCGCTATCAGGGTAACAGAAGAAAACTTCCTCAGCAGATAAAATGGTCGACACTTGACTGCTAGATGTTCCAAGTCAGGTGAGCAGGATTGAGACAGAACCCCCACATCTGTGCACCATGATGAGTTAATCATAAAACATACCCTGCCTGCTCTGCCTTTAAAAGACTCAGTTCTCTTGCTTTTGTCATTGGACTGCAGCACTGTGTCTGAAATGGTGGGTGTGAATCATGTATCTGTGAACCCAAATACACAGCAGTCCTTGATGTCCCTCTTGCAATGCAATCTTGCTCTGAAGTGTTCATTTTCTAGATACCGTACATTTGTCAGCAGGGTAGTCGAGAGTAGGGGGAGGTGATGTCTGAGGCCTCTGAGTTTCAATCGTACCTGCAGAATGGCTTGCACGCCATGCATCTGTTTTCTTAAAGAGGATCTGCACTCATGATCTGAGTCTGCAGTCTGGGGTCAACCGATTTTGAATATTGATAGATATTTATCTATAATGTACCAAGCTGAGGGGCCTGATATACATCTAGCTCCTCAGGTCTGTGTCAACCATGGATGACTAATTTATTTGATTGATTTTGCTAACTTTCTCTTAAACTAGGTGAAAGCTTATACTTAATACTTATAATTTAAACAAGTTGAACATTAATGTTTCTGTAACTTTAATTTAAATGTATTTGACTGTTTCCAAATGTCTTTGATCATTTATAAACATTGGAAAAGCCCTTCACACAACATGACCTGTTAGAAGATTATATGGTTGGGCCTTGGTTAAGATCTTGGTTCTCAGTGCAAGCAGCCAGATTACCAGTAGCGAACTACTCCACCCTATGCAACAATCAGCAAGACCAGCAGATGTTGGTAGCTAGGTTCCATGAGCCTGAACCAAGCTCAAAGTGATTCAGTCATTATTTTGAATGAAGGCATCATGAAATTAAGTACCAAGCTTTATCATCTTGAATTTTTGCAATTTTCTAACCAAAAGATGTTCGGATGTGAAAATTAACTGATGTGTGGACTTCAGAGATTTGGAAATAGAAGAGCAAGCCTAAGGGGCTTTTATCTGCCCCAATGTTCTTTATATGGTAGTTTTGTCCAATTTAAATCTGAATTTTGTTTATACACTTTGTAATGTTTTCAACAACCACTAAATTATATTTAATTATTCACACCTTGTACCTCTAAGAGTGTTGGAAAGAAAACAGTGGAAAATGTAAACAAATGATAATCCTTCTGATTGTCTTCAAATTGTGCCAAGAACAAAAAGCATTCACTTACTGTTTGCATTAGTGTTGATTCAGAATTTGCAACTAACACAAAGACATCAGCATCTAGGCAGAATTTGTCAATCCATGAATCCAACTCAGTGGTGACATCAGTACCGGGGCTACAGAAGAAAATATCAATTGATACAAATACATATAACATGCATTCAGAAATTTGTAAATTTTTGAAATGAGCATAACCAAGATTAAATAGTAATTACAGAGTATAATGTTGTGGCTCTCAATACTAACTATTATAATTAAATTTGACAGCAACTTGTGGAGGAGACACATGCATGGATATCAAAAGAAATGCAGAAATTGTAACTTCATCTTTACCAATTAACCTGTTCCAAATAAACCTCAATTTTCCACTTGGTGAGAGAGGCACAACTGAACTTTAATATTACACTAGACAATGGGGTGACCCGTTGGGGCACCCTTTGAGAGAAGGGTAATGCAGTCCGATGTGAATAGAATAAACATTAAATTTTCCTGAATGCTATTGGTGTCACTTTGCTTTGGAAACTGAAGAAGAAAACCACAATATATTTAAGAAGAACGACACGTAGCAAGGCAAATATAGCTCTTCTTCATTTAACAAAGGACACTTTTGATGGGTGTCATTTCTGATTGATCTGCCGCCCTTGTGCCTCTCGTTGTCATCCTGGAGACATGTAGTCCTTTCATCCTCCGTCTCTTCATCTCTTCGGCTGTTTGTTCTTTGTCTCTGATCCTGGAGATGTGCATTTCTCAGCTCCTTTGTGCTTCCTCTCTCCTCCATCTATGCCAGTTTTTGTCATTTTGGAGACATGCATGCCTCTCCTTCTCTCATCTTTTTTGTCCTGACTCTTTGATCCTGGAGTCGTGTGGCCCTGGCCTCAACCGATTCTGGTTCTCTCCTTCTCGCTTCCCGACGACGTCTGGCATCATCTCTTGACCATAATGTCCCCCTTCTCTTTCCACGCGGCATATGGCTGACCATATTTTTTTTTAACCCTAATGCTGGGTAGAAGATACGAAGCAGTAACACCAAAGCCTCCAGTATGCTGATTATTCTTGATGATGTGGTTGGCGCTGTCCTAAATGGACCTGATATAGTCACCGCTGTCCTTTGACTGCAGCAAAGGGTTTGGTGGGTGTCTCGAAGTACATTGTTGCAATAAAATTTAATTAACTCTTATTGATGGGTGGCAGTTTGATCTGTCCCAATCCTGTACATGCTGATGGTGATTAACAGAATGTGACCACTCGAAATAGAGCTGCCCTGCCCTTTTGCTCCGGTTGGTGTCACTGCTGTGAGCATCGTGAGTGGCTTCTGAGGCTAGCCGTGCGCATGCTTCTTGGTGTCATGTCGCGGTTTCCATCATGGCTGACATCGGATCTCGGGCGAAAGCGGGGCTGTTGATTTTGGACAGTGAGCAATTTTATACTAGTCTATAAAATTGGAGGTAACCTGCTTCATTATCAACTGCATCAACTTCTCATCAAGATCTGGATAAATGAAGACGTACCAGCAGACTTTAGAGATTCAGCAACCATTACCATCTTCAAAAGGAAAGGCGATCAATCCGAACGCGTAAACTATCGTGGAATTTCCCTGTTAGCAACAGCAGGAAAGATCCTCACCCGCATCATGAACAACCGGCTCAAGCCTTTAGCCGAGAGGATCCTTCTGGAGTCACAAATCAGTTTTAGACCATCACATGGAGCAATCAACATGATCTTCACAATGCGACAACTACAAGAAAAATGTCGAGAACAATTTCAACCTTTGTACATGGCATTCATCGACCTCACCAAAGCCTTTGACTCAATATCAAGGGAACTCCTATGGGATGTCCTATCCACCTATGGATGCCCTGAAAAGTACATTCGAATCCTGAGACTCCTCCACAATGGCATGCTTGCCACAGTCATGGTCAGCAACAGTAACTGTGAGCCTTTTCAAGTTAGATCAGGAGTAAAACAGGGATGCATGATTGCCCCAACTTCGTTCACCATCTTCATTGCGACAATCGAAATTGCCTACAGAACAGATGAGCAGACTTTTCAATCTTGCCTGTCTCAAGTCCAAAACGAAGACATCCACGAGTTCCCTCATCGAGTTCCAATACACAGATGACAACAGTGTTGCAGCTCTTGCAGAAAACCATCTACAACAGATTCTGACTGCCTTCAACCGTGCATATATGAAACTTAGTCTTACCATCAATTCCAAGACTCAGATCATCTACCAACTGTCACCAACTGAGACAAATCAGATAGAACCATCAATTCATCTTGGCGAAATAACCCTGGAAAACATGGACCACTTTCCGTATCTTGGAAGTCACCTCTCCTCCAATGTCGACCTTAATGACGAGATCCAACATCGTCTTAAATGTACTGGAACAGCTTTTGGATGTCTCCAAACAAGAGTCTTTCAAGATCATAACATCCGAACAGTCACCAAAATGTTAGTGTACTAAACAGTGGTAATCCCAACACTCCTGTTTGCATCAGAAACCTGGACAACAAACCGGCGACATCTGAAGTCACTTGAAAAGTTCCATCAACGCTGTCTTTGAAACATCTTAAATATCAGGTGGGAAGATAGAAGAATCAACGTCAGTGTGCTAAATGAAACAAAAACAACAAGCATTGAAGCCTACGTCATCAAGAACCAACTAAGATGGAGCGGTCATGTTGTTCGGATGAAATTCAAACGTCTGCCGAAACAAATCTTCTACTCCCAGCTTAAAGAAGGCAAACGCAAAAGAGGCAGACAACAGAAGAGATTCAAAGACGTCTTAAAAGCCAACATGAAAAAATGTAACATCGACACTAACAATTGGGAAACGTGGAACTCTGGCAAGCCATCATCCGAGAAGAAAGAGCAACTTCCGAAGCCAACAGATGTGCAGAATTGGAAGAAAAGAGAAGAAAATGGAAGGAGAAGGAGCAACAACCAAAGCCCAATCTGCCATCTGGAACTACCTGTCCTGAATGCGGAAGAACTTTCAAAGCCAAGATTGGACTCATAAGCCACTTGAGAGCATATAAGTAGATCAACAGAACGAGGACCATCATCCTCGACCTTGAGGGACAGCCACGATGACAACGACTAATATATAACCCTGAACTTTGCCTGCATTCTGTAAGTTAGCGCATTTTAAGTTGATTTAGCCAAAAATAGTGCCGCTGCAATGCACCGTATGTGCTAATTGGAGGTCACAAACAGACAGAGCACGAGAGTTTTAGTAGTGTATAGATTAAGTTAAAACGTCTGTGTAACTGGAAAATATTTTATGCAGGAATTCAGATTCACTTACAAGTATTCATCATAGGTACATCAAATCATACAGTGAAATGTGTCATTTGCATTAACAACTAACAAACTCAATGATACACTGTGGACAACCTGCAGGTGTTACCACACATTCCAGTGCCAACACAGCATGCCCATAACGTTCAACAGCAGGGAGTCAACTTTTCTCAGCAATTTTTAAATTTCAGAATTCTCTTTTTATTTTATTTTTCTGGATATATTTCAGTTTTTAGCTTAATATTCTGTAAATACAATCTTTATTTAATTCTGTAAAGTATTTAGCTAGTTAAAATTTATTGTCTTTTACTTCCTTATTTGATGGAATGCTTCATGATTGGCTGCTTAGCTTTCTTGATGCCAACAATGCAGATGAACACCAAGATCTCAAATTATGTCAAGACAGACGAAAATCATGTCAGAAAACACTTTCTTCAAAGTCAGCAGTGACCACTAATGCTTAATCCTTGACTATAGAAACCATACAAAAAAAAACCAGATAGGAAACTAAGTGTCCTGCTTCTTATTCAACTGGAGTAGTAGAACAATGAAGAAACAATATTTTGAAATGATCAGACCTGTCCATTAACACCAAGTCGTCTCGTAGAAGAGCACATTTCGATTTTGGCCAAAAAACACGAACTAGACATCCAGCATCTAAGTATTCATTCTGATGTAAAGCATGTGCCAGCTGATTCACAGTCTAAAAACAGAGATATATTCAGTATACGTAAATGCACATTGTGCTATGAAATTCACAATAAATAATGTGACTTAAAAGGCAAAAATAAATGTAATACCACCAAGACAAATAGACAGGACTCGAGAAAAACACTTTAATACCAGGTTACTTAGTAAATATAAAAACATAAGGCATTTCTCCAAAGACACAGATACCTACACACTCTCCTTTATAATTAATACTAGCTAATATATTCACTACCTACAGTTTTTAAAGGAGTCTTAATGAGAAAGAAAATCTACAAAATACATGTAAAACTTGTATGCTATCATAATACACAGTACTGTGCAAAAGTCTTTGGCACCCCAGCTATAGATTTGTCCCCAAGATGTTTGCACAGTACTGTATATATCCCAAATGAGCTTCCTTTAGTTCTATTGCAATTCTCTCCAACCTGATCTCTCTCAATCAAGGCAACAATATCAATTTCCAGTTTTATCCCATTTTTTCCTTCAATTCACTTTTATTCCCACTTAAATGCTTCTGCTCACACAAACTCTTCTCTACATTCACAGTCACTACATTGCAACCCTTCTATTGAAGTAAATGTTGCAAACTTTTATTAAGTTTTGACAAATCCTTCATTAGCATCCACTTTACATTGCCTTCTCACTTTATCACTGCTCTTTCATTTGTAAAGCTCCACTTCTCTTGTTTCCATCAACCCAACTCTCAACACCTTTACAAAGTTATCTTTCAATTCACAATTCTTTTACATCTGGCACATCACTTATGATGCCTCTACTGTTGCTTTATTACATAATTGACCAGTAACAATTATATTCAACATTAATGTTTCCAGCAAAGTAAGGATTTTTTCTTGTCTCTGTCACTCCTCAAATTACAGCATTACTTTCACTCCTAAAGTCAGGGGGCACAAATTCTTACATAAATAGAGCACAACTGTACCAATCAGTTCTGGCTTCACCAATTAAATATTACCGTGCTTCATTTTCCTTGAGAAAACTGCATACTGTTCTAAAATGATCACTAGGTGGAAGAACAAGCACAGTATTAATTTTTGAAAGACCACATTAAGCTTGTTTTCTGTGCTCTCTCACCACAAACTAATTAAACATGCAATGAGCATGAATTTCTTTTGCCACAGTCGCCATATCCTCACAACGACTTCCTAAATTCAGAAAATCTTTATTATTTAGCATCCATGGGGAATGGGAGTGGGGCATTAATCAAGAGTTAAGAATGTTTTCACACAATCTAACTACTATTGGATAAGGGAAAAGAAATGCTGCAATAGTCACCACTGGCAAGAAAAAAAATTGCAAGCAATGCAAAACGGCAGAGCATGCTCAGGTACTCCCTTACTGTTGTCTTAGGATCAGTACAGATCAGTATTCATATGCATGAGGAGATAGAAAGAGGATTTAAGAAAATTATATTGCTTTACATTAAATGTTTAGAAATAATTAAAACAAGTTTTGCATGTTTTTTATATTGAGTTTAAAAAAAATTACCCATTACAATGTGAACACTGGAATTTAGAAATAAAGTTCATTTTGAAGATACTAAAGAACTATAAAGATATAGAAAAATTACATCTCATGGATGGAAAATCTAGGGATATGGAGAGTAGTCTGGAAATAAGGATCAGACTTTCAAAGAGAAAGGTTGTTAGAAATCTGTAACTCCCTCTGCAAATGACAACTAAAACTTGATCAATTATGTTAAATCTGAAATGAACAAATTTCTTGTTAACCATGTGCATTAAAGATTGAAGGAAAAGATAAGCTTATGGAATAAACTAAGTGGTCTATGCCTTTTTTTTTGTTTTGCAAAGTGTTCACTGCATGGCTGTAGTAAAATTTAATCATCACTATTGGTTGTATTAGAAACATGGTGTTTAGGAGCATTTAAGGGAGTTAACCAAGAAACTCTATTAACTAAAGTAAATGTTATACGCAATAGCTGGTAGAAAAGTCAGGAAAACATCTCTTTGGGGATTGGATGAGGTTTTTGAATGAAAAGAATGAGGAAGTGAGAAGAAAAAATTTTCTAGTGACATATTAGAAACAGAAACTTCTATGGAAATCCTGACTGAAGAAGATAAATCTTCTCCAAGACAAAGTTGTTAAATTAGAAAACTGCATTATAATAGATAGCATATTCACTCCAGCATAAAATTTATGTAAAAATATATTAAAACCCAACTGATCTCAATATCCATCCATTTCCTGCATAAACAAGTACTTACTTTCACATTCTTCTTTTCCTCAGAGTCTTCAGTCATCAAATAAGCTTTGTCCCCTTCTGTTCCTTCAACACTTAGGAAGCAGTTAGTTGTATGTCCAATACCACTCGGCAGTACCTTGTCCCGTAACATTGCATTGATCACAGTACTCTTTCCATTACTTGTTCTATGAAAAAACAAAATAACTTTAAAAACTTCTCTTTCAATTCAAACAGAATTTTTATTTACACAGAAAATTTGCAATATTAAAAACAATCTCTTGATTTATTTTTTGGCAACAGTATCAAAATGAGCTTGAGGATAGAAATTAGATTAGATTAGATTATGAGGACACATAGTCCTCTTTTATTGTCATTTAGTAATGCATGAATTATGAAATGATACAATATTCCTCCGGTGTGATATCACAAAAACACAGGACAGACCAAGACTGAAAAACTAACAAAACCACATAATTATAACATATAGTTACAGCAGTGCAACAATACCATAACTTGAAGAACAGTCCATGGCACAGTAAAAAAGTGGATAACCAAGAAATTTAACTATGTTTTCAAAGAACAACATGTGGTATTAATCTATGAAAAAAGAGCAGCAGCCTTCTACAGCTTCTGGAATAGATATAATACCCGGCATGGTAACACCGAGGGACCAAAATTTTCTAAGCAATAATTAGTGTTTCCCATTTTCCACATGTATGGCCTTCAGGCTACTCAGTGAGGAAAGTAAATATTTGCTGCTTTCATTTATTTGATGCGTGTGGCCATGAGGCAAGTTCAATATGCATTTCCATACAAGACCATAAAGATATAGGAGCAAAATTAGGCCGTTCAGCCCATAAAGTCTGCTCCAATTATGGCTGATTTTTTTTTTATCCCTCTCAACCACATTTGCCTGCATTCTCACCATATTCTTTGTCCCTTTTACTGAGAACCTATCAACCTCTGCTTTATGTACCCAATAACTGAGCACCCTCAGCCATCTGTGGCAATGAATTCCACAAATTTACCACTCCCTTGCTAAAGAAATTCCTCCTCATCTCTGTTCAAAAGTGAGGCCCTTGTATTGATTCCTAGTCTCTTCCACTATAGGAAGCATCCTCTCCACTCCATCTGGCCTTTCAATTTACAAAAGGTTTCAATATCACCTCTCATTCTTCCAGTCTCCAGCAAGTACAGGCTGAGAGCCATCAAATATTCTTTGTATTTTAACCATTTCATTCCCAGGATCATTCTTGTGAACCTGCTCAGGATCCTCCCTAATGCCAGCAGTGTTTATTAGATAATGGGCCCAAAATTGCTCACAATACTCCAGATGCATTCTGAGCAATGCCTAATACAGCCTTAGCATTACATCCTTGCTTTTATATTCTAATACTCCTGAAATGAATACTAACATCGCATTTGCTTTTCCTACCACCAACTCAACCTGCAAGTTAACCTTTAGGGAATCCTGCACAAGGTCTCCCAAGTGGCATGGTAGCATAGTGGTTAGCACAATGCTGTACAGTTCAGGTGACCCAGGTTCATTTCCCACTGTTTGTGCATTCTTCCTGTGATCACGTGGGTTTCCTCCAGGTGCTCCGGTTTGCTCCCACAGCCCAAAGTAGTACCTGTTGGTGAGTTAATTGGTCATTGTAAGTTGTCCTGTGATGAGGCTAGGATTAAATTGGGGGATTGGTGGGCAGCACAGATCAAAGAGATATACTGTATCTCAATAAGTCCTTTCGCACCTCTGATTTCTGAATTTACTCCCCATAAACCTTTATTCCTTCTATCAAAAGTGTGCATGACCATACACTTCCCTACCCTGTATTACATCTGCCACGTCTTTGTCCATGTGACCTATCTACCTTCAGACTTTTCAGCTTCCCAAGCAGCTTCCCCTTAGAAATAGCAAATACACTCAATTCTGCTCCCTAACACTCTTACATTTCTGGCATTCTGCTAGTGTCTTCTACAGTGAAGACTGATGTAAAATACCAACAAAGTTCATACACTATTTCTTTGTCCCCCATTACTATCTCTCCAGTCTCATGTAGTTCCTGGATATGGGAAATACGTACCCATTGTTCTTCTAGAGATGAGGTGGCATACCAGGTAGAGCTGTTGCCACACAGCTCCAGTGACTCAGGTTCAATCCTAGGTGGTGTTTGCATTCTTTCCCTTCGCAAGCATTTTCCCTGGGTGACAGGTGTACTGGTTGGTAGGTTAATTGGTTGTTATTATTCTGAGTGCGGGTGGAGAAACAAGATAAGAAAACTGTGGGGCAGGGTGGATAGTTATTGAATATGTGAAAGAAAGTAAAGAAACTGGGAATTGAATAAAGTTTCCAGTAAGATAGTGGCACGCTCGGATTCAGCAGCTTCTCTGGGTCCAAACAAAGGTGTAACTGTTTGTCCTTTCTGTCTTATTTTTACTTTAGCACTGCTGGATATTAAAAACATCAAGTATAGCAGGTCTACCTCACTAACAAGTTGCTGGATAGCAAAAGAGCTGGACGCGTTGCAGCCTACTACAGACACCCAAGGAAGAAGGCATCAAAGAAAGTGCACGATCCAACAAACAGTGGAAATGATTGGCTTGGATGTTTTCTTGTGATCGCAAGACCCTGTTGGACATTGGTAATGAAAAACACTGATTCACTGGTTCATTAATGAGACTGATGGCAGGAAAGCTGTGTTGCCTTGGTTGTTGCGTGGACAAGGCCCTTATGCCTCGGGGTTGCTTATTTGGGCCACTGACAAAGGAGACACTGGAGCTGGCTGCATGCTGTTGGATTCCAAACTGGGTTGGGGTCTGCTCCTGGGAAGACAAGCGGGATTGTACTTGTCTGCAGCTGCACTTGTGCAAGATGAGGAACTGCTATGGCGTGCTCTTGCAGAAACGTGGCTCCAGAACAATATCCATGCACCATCAACCTACAGGCCATGACAATCAGGGAGTTGGGCTATATTATTATTTTTTGTAACTAAGTTTTTCAACTATCATAATTACATGTGCTGTATGCAACTGTTGGTACTGCGTTTTGCACCTTGGCCACAAAGAAATGCTATTTCATTTGGCTGTATTCCTGAGTATGGTTGAATGACAATTAAACATGAACTTGAATTTGAATGTTGATTGATGGGATTGCTGTGAGGACAAGCAAAGACTTAATGGCTGAATAGCCTCCTTCCATGTTGTAAGGAAAAATATGAAAAATATAAACAGTCTTCTGGCCCAAATAAGTGGCAAAAATGTCCCAAATAAACAAAGGAATCTTGGCAATTTTCTCGATTAGTTTTTGTTCTTTTAGAGTTCCTCCAAATAAGTGAGGGCCCAATTAACCAGAATCCACTGCATTTCAAAATATGCCTCCAATTCTTGGTTAAAATCAGGATTATTGCTGAAACGTACAAATCAAGTTCTTTCCCTCAACTTAAAAATAATGAAATTCATTATTTCTGCTAGTTTTTCTTCCTCTCAAAGTTAAAAAAAAATAGTTAAAACCCAACCAGCCATCACCCAATCATCCCATTTTAATTTATCTACTCTGAGCAAGGATACTATGCATTTTTGTTGAGCAGTACTTTTTTTAAATTGTTTACCAAGTTAAAAAGACCTGCTCAGAGGTCATATTTGATAAATTAAGAAATATATTCTGGCTTTTTACTCTAAGCAATATATCCACGAATAATTAGCCAAGATAAGAGAATGCTTCATCTCACCTTCCAAAAAAGGCTACTTTCATGTGCCTACGTGCCAGCACCTCACTGATTCCAGCCACTTTAGAAGCAAACATTTCTATCTCTGACAACTGCTGCTGTGTTGTTATCTTCTCTAAGCCTTCATTCTGATGAGACTCTGAAAGATTCAAATGATCATGGAGAGATTTAGTAAAAATATAAGATCTCACATTTAAGAATCACCTTTGCCATGACAAAATGTATCAAAAAATCATAAATCATCTGATTTAAAAAATACACATCCAGAGGAGACACTAAAACATGTGATTAAAACATGCTCAGAGGTAGATGGCAAGGGTTATCTTAAAATTAGGTCAGAAATATAGAGGCTTAGAGAAAGAAATCAAGATCTTGGGCCGTAAACATCAGACAGTAAGTAGGAGGAAAGGTAGCTGGTGAAGTACAATCTATCAGCATGGGAAGAGGTTAAAGAAAATGGAAGGTGTGGCCACACAGAAACTTAAACATTAGGAGCCAAACCTCCTGACTTTCTCCTTGTTGCCATGGACATTTGACGAACTCTCACTTTTGCGGAATACCCAACAGAATTCAATAAATCTCGCTGATGAAATCAATGCTGTCCCGGCCTCATTGGAATTCACATATCGAACCCTCGAATATAGTGATAACACTTCAAAGAAGTTTTTCTTTCTCCTTTCCTTCACATGTGTGCTGAATCTTGCACTGATCTTGTTACTTATGTATATTGTTTGTAATCTCTTACTGATTTTACTGATGCAGCATAGAAAGCATCCAATGTGAATGCATCATGTTTTGATAAAGCAACTGCTCTGCATGTGACTGGAAGAAAAACTGCAGTTTTGGACACAGCTCAGCACATCACAGAAACCAGCTTCTCTTCTGTAGAATTTGTCTACACTTTTCGAATGAATCAGTAAAGCAGCCAGCATGATCAAAGATCCCACCCAATCTCTCTTCTTCCCTCTTTCATCATGTAGACACAAAAATCTTAAAGTACCACCATTCTCAAGGACAGCTTTTACTCCACTATTAAAAAACTATTAAATAGTTCCCCAAGTTGGATTCTTGACCACATGACTTATCTCATTATGATCTTGCACCTTTTTGTTTATCTGCACTGTACTTTCTCAGTAGCTGTTACACTTCATTTTGCATTATTATTGCTTACCTTGTTCTAAGCAATATGCTCTGCTTAATGATCTGATCTGTATAAGCATGCATGACAAGCTTTTCATTGTACCTTGGTACACGAGACAAGAAACCAATTCCAATATGAAATGAGTTACAGAAGTGGTGAGTTGAAAAAAGAAATTCCCTAACAAGTTAAGAGTTAAAGCTGGAGTTTCCACTTAACAAGTTTCTTAAATTTGATTTAATTTGTAGCTTTTAAACTAGATAGTAGCAAGGAGTTGTAGATACAAATTCTTAAGAACAATGTAAACAGAATATATTTCTGAAGGATCACAAGTAGATAAGGTAATTAAGATGGCAAATGGAACACTTGCAAACATTAGTCAGGGATACAATAATTAGAATACAAGTTCAGGAAGGCTATGATAAAACTTTGGTTATCTAACATCTGAAAAACTATGTACAATTCTGTACAAAGGGGATAATCAGGATTTTTTGCCCCACCAAGAGAAGAATTGGAATCTAGAATGGACTTTCTGAAGAACTGGATGCATAATCTCTTGCAACATTTAAGTAACATCTAAAGAGCACCTGAACCAACCCATCACAGGAGGCTCCAAAGCCAAGCAACTAGAACCTATATAGATGGGAAAACAACAGTCAGCCGAGGCACAGTGGGTTATAAGGCCCTATGTTTGAGCTGTATGACTCTGACTTTACTAACTTCCAATTTGTGCAGAAGAGCATTCTGAATGTTTGTATTGCTGCTTGATGTGGCCTGGCCATGACAAGAAAACAGGGACATTTATGTCAGAACGCTGTTTCTGGATTTCAGTTCAGCATTCAACACTATTGTCCCACAGACCTTGGTGAGCAAACTCCTACTCCTCGGTCTAAGTACACCACTGTGCAACTGGGTGTTGGACTTGCTAACCATCAGACATCAGATAGCCAGGATGCACAAGCACTCCTCCTCCCCATCATCCTCAGCACAGGTGCCCTCCAAGGCTGTGTGCTAGGTCCACTGCTGTACACTCTGTTCACACTTGACTGCACAGCCAAACACCTGAGTAATCACATTGTCAAGTTCACCAATAACACAACAGTGGTGGGCCTCATCACCAGCAATGAAACGGCCTACAGAGAGGAAGTGGAAGAGCTCGAGGCCTGGTGCCAGGCAAATAGCCTCTTCCTCAATGTCAAAAAGACAAATGAGAAGGTACCTAACTTCAGGAGCTCACACCACACACACACACATACACACACACACACACACACACACACACACACCCTTCTTTACATTGGCGGCATGGCAGTGGAATCTGGGAGGAGTTTCTAACTCCTGGGAGTGCACCACACCACCTCTCATGGTCCCAGAACATACCCTGCACAATGCAAAACGTTCACCAATGCCTCCACTTGCTGAGGAGGCTGAACAGAACTGTACTATGCATGTCAATACTCACAACCTTCTACAGATGCACAGTGGGGGTACATGATTAATGTAACGTGCTGCTTCACTGCATGACACTGAAACTACACAATGGCAGACAGGAAGACTCTCCAGTGGGTAGTAAAAGCTGCCCAACACATCACTGGCACCAGACTACCCATTATCAAGAACACATACACAGAAAATTGCTGGAAAAAGGCCAGCAATATCCTGAAAGTGCCCACCCACCCTGTTCATGTTGTTTGTCCCACTCCCATCAGGACCATTAGACTCAAAAATAGTTACTAACCCCAAGAAGTAAGGCTGAGTAACACCTCCCCACCACCACTACTTTACCATTTCCTGTCAGTCATTCACCACAGTTATTCCTGTGCCTCTGCCATTAGATCTCTGAATAGTCCATGAACCCACAGACACTACCTCACTATTACTCTTTTGCACTATTTATTCATTCTATCACAACATTTAAACAGCATCTAAAGAAATGCTACACTTAAGAAGCATCTAAAGCATTGATCCTTGCAGTACACCACCAGTCACAGGCCCATGGTCAGAGAGGCAAACATCAACTACCACTCTCTGGCTTTTACCACAAATCCAATTTACTAGCTTATCCTGAATGCCAAGCGACTGAATCTTTTTGACACACCTACCATGCGGGATGTTGTCAAATGCTTTGCTAAAATCCATGTAGACAATATCCACAGCCTTACCTTCATCAACTTTCCTGGTAACTTCCTCGAAAAACTCTGTAACTAATGACACCAAAGGCAATATGATCACTAGATGCAGTGCTCCCCCCATGCTAGCTTCTGTTACCTGCCCTGTCTCATTCTCTGTTAGGAGATCTAGTATCACTCTCTCTAGTTGGGATGTCTGTGTATAGATTAAGGAAACTTTCCTGAACACATCTGACAAACTCTAACCCATGCAGCCCTTTTACAGTATGTTCAACATGCTGATCCATGCTCTAGGTTCATCTACCTTTCCTGAAGTACTAGTTGCGTTGAAATATACACAATTCAGGACATCAGTTTTCACCATGCTCAATCTTCTGGTTCCTGACTTTGTATGTAGGCCTAGACACATCTTTCCCTATAACCACTCCACTATCCTTTCTGGTGCTCTGCTACCCCTCCTCCGGCAGCTTTATTTTAAACTCTACCACTAGCAAACCTTTCTGTAAGGATATTAGGCCCCCTCCAGTTCAGGTGCAAACTGTCCCATCTGTATGGGTTGCACCTTCACTGGAAAAGAGCCCAATGAGCCAAAAATCTGAAGCCCTCCTGCACCATCTCTTTAGCCATGTGTGATGTGGGAGGGCAGGGAGACTTCCAGTATTCCTGATGATTGCCATGTGTTAAACTGTATTATCTTATTTCTGGCCTCACTGGCATGTGGTAAGGATAGCAAAACTGAAATTACATCCCTGAAGTCACTGTCCTTTAACTTAGCACCCAACTCCCTAAACTCACTTTGCACCTTAGCACATAGTTACCCTTCCTACAACTGCCATTGGTACCAACGTGGACCATGAACCCTGAATGCTCACCCACCCACCGAGAATTCTGTAGACTCAATTTGAGAAGTCCCTGCCCCTGGCATCTGGGAATCTCGTTCTCGTCCACAGAACCTCTTGTCTGTTCCCCTAACTATTGAATGCCCTGTCACTACAGCTCGCCTCTTCTCCCCCCTTCTCTTCTGAACCACAGAACCACAGTCAGTGCCAGAAACCTGACTGCTGTGGCTTTTGTCAGCTAGGTCATCCCCTCCCAACCATACCCAAAATGGTATACCTGTTAAGGGGAACGACCACAGGGGTACGCTACACTGGCTGCCTATCCCCTTTTCCCTTCCTCATGGTCACCCAGTTACCAGCACCTTGGGTGTAACTACCTCCCTGTATCACCCATCAACCAACCCCTCAGCCTCTCAAATGATCCAAAGTTCATCCAGCTCCATTTCCAATTCCCTAACATGGTTTTGTAAGAAGCTGGATGCATACCTTGCAGGTGCAATCATCAGGAATACTGGAAGTCTCCCTGCCCTCCCACATCACACAAGGGAAGCTTCCAGCTATATTGCCTAGCACCTCTACCGCCCTAACAGTGCAATAACAAAGTAAGAAAAAGCGAAAGAAAACTATAAAATCTACTTGTAGTCTCTGCGTCACTGAAGCCCCTCTGACACAAAGCCTCAAGCCCCCCAATCTAACAAGGCCCATACACTCACAATGAACCCTCTGGTTAAACCTAACTTTTTCACATTGGTTCTTGCCAAGTGACTAATTTCACACAATCCAATGTCTCCTGATAATCTGAGGCACACAGAATGTCGCGAATTCCCCCCTGCCAAAAGGGCACTTGACCTAAAGCAGATTTTTCAGTAATGGGCAGTTTGCAAGCTTTAGATTGTGAATTTTAAAACTGAGATACTGATGGTCCAGGTGCTTTAGGTAAATGTCACACATCAAATGAGATATAGGCTGCAGATATTTTTAATAATTAGAATTTTAAAGAGTACCAGCTAGATGAACACTTTAAAATTTAAATATGAAAGAAACAAAAATCATTGATGAGACTTTTATGAGAACAAGGTTTATAGTAGGGACAAGCAATATCAATTGGCAAGTTGGTTTACTATTGGTAAATTTGTTTTATTATTGCCACATGTAGCAATAATTCTTTCTGCTGATCGAGTGTTATTCAGTTAGATGCTGAACATAATAAGATTTTTTCCAAAGCTCTTGGTGGGATCAAGAGAATCACATTCTACGATGTAGGGTTATAGACTACCATCAATACTCTAACTATATGTCAGAAAAATTCCAAACTACAGTAAAAAAGCCAAATACATGTATATTTGTGGTCTACTGCTGAACTACATACAATTTATTTGCAATATTAGCTTTAAGGTTATAATGTAGAAGATATGGTTCAACATCTGTTACCTTCTGCATGTGTTAACAACTACTAAAGCTATGAAAATGAAATTTATTGCTTACCTTCAATAAACCTCGCCCCTTCATTAACATATTCCAACAATTGTTCAAAGATGGTATTAATCTTCTTTTTAGCTTGTACAAAGTGCTTCAGTGGAGATGAACAAGTGTCTGCCATAGTTTAACTGTAAACAAAACTCATAAGTGAAAGAAAAATATTCTAACCCAACAACTTGTTTATATAGAGCACATTTATCAAAATGAGATATCTCAAAGTGGTTCAGAGATGTAATATAGAGCAGAATTTGACACCACCCTCACGACAAACAATAAAATGGTAAAGAATTACATCTAGAGTCTTCAGGAAGATAACAAAGAAAAATTGTAGACAAATGCTCAGGAAAATAATTCCTTGGCTTAGAGGTAAAGGAATGATCAACAATGATCGAAGACAATGGTTAACGTCCACAGATCTCTCAAAGATGTCGTCCAAGTTGATCAGGTGGTTAAAAAGGTATATGGTGTGATGGCCTTCACAGGTTGAGAGATTGAGTTCAAGAGCCGTGTGTTAATGTTGTAGCTCTATAAAACAGGTTAGACCACACTTGGAATATCATGCTCAGTTCTGGTCACCTCATTATAGGAAGGACGAATTTAAGGACGTCACCTGGATTAGAAAGCATATTTTATGAGGACATGGAATGAGCTAGGACATATCTTTTTGGAGCGAAGGAGGATAAGAGGTAACTTGTTAGAGGTGTACAGATGTTAAGTGGCGTAGATTGAGTGGATAGCCAGAAACTTTTTCCCAGAGCCGAAGTGACTAATATCAAGGGGCATAATTCTACGATGATTGGAGGAAAGTATAGTGGGGGGATGTCGAGGTGAGTTCATCACACAGAGCGTGGTAACTGCCTAGGATGCCCTGCCAAGGATGGTGGTAGGGGCAAATACATTAGGGGTATTCAAGAAACTTTTAGATAGGCACGTGGATGATAGAAAAATAGAGCCCAAGTATGAGGGAAGGGTTAGATTGATCTTGGAGTATGTTAAAAGATCAGCACATGGTGGGCCAAAGGACCTGTAAGTATTGTCATGTTCTATGTTCTAGTGACACAGCACTTAAAAGATGATATAATTGGATTTATTGTACAAAATATATACAGTATATCAGTTAACTGGGCCATTGGTTAATTGGGGCAGCCGCCTATCTTGTCCAACTCTTAAAAGTATAAAAACTAACCGTAAATAGCTGGGATCAATGTTTTCTGCACATTGGGTGTCTGACAGTCTGTTTTTTATTAGGTTCTATTGGGTTTCTTTGTTTTGTGGCTGTCTATAAGGTTGTATATAGTATACATACTTTGATAATGAATTTACTTTGATTCCCTTTGTTTATTTGGGACACAATACTGTTTAATTAGGACAGGAGACTGTTGCTGAACAGTTATGTGCACTTGTGTGTCCATTAGACATTACACTGTGCTTAAGTGAACAAGTTTTAAATTGTGTCAGTTGTGTGTGTTTGTGTTCAAAAAGCACTGATTTTTATCACTAATAGTTGGTGAGAAATAAGCAATAAGATAATTCAGAACTGTTTTGCTGACTGCAGTTTCAGGCATTCAAGCTTGAGGATGCCAGAAATGGCTGGGAGTGAAAATGAAACAACTTCACTACTTCAGCAAGTTAGGAACTATGAATAATTTAAAGATATCTTGAACTTTACAATGAAAATGAAGATTTGGAGGATGCAATCATCGAAAGCATTATATGAAGGCAGTTATATGCACTAGGTGTCTGCACTGATTTTGTTCATTTACAGTCAATCAAAAGAACACAGCAGCGTACACTGGACAAATTCCATCAATAACTATTAGATCCAGCATAGTTGTATAGTACTGAAGCAATATTGGTAATGTTCTAATTTGTTCTGTACTTCATTTAAATACATAATTTATTACTCAGTTTGTAATTTGTCTTTTTTTTAAATAACTATTTCCATGAAACTTCGGCTAATTGGGGCAGATACCTAAATGGGCCAAAATGTACTGGTCCCAATGTGTCCCAATTAACTGGAACCTACGGTAGTTAGCTTCAGTTAATAAAATCTTCAAATTATTTAGATACAATTAACACAGCGTACATTTGTAACATTCAGATGCCTAGAGAGAGGAAGCATAAACATTTCAATTCATTAGAATAATAATACTTTCTCCCCCTTCATCTTGCCATCTTCAGAAGTTTTCTGATGACTCTGCCATAGTCGGATGCATCATCAAGGGAGATGAAGCTGAGTACCGGGCTACAGTAGGAAACTTTGTCACATGATGTGAGCAGAATTCTCTGCAGCTTAAAGTGAAAAAGACTAAGGAGCTGGTGGTGGACCTGAGGAGGGCTAAGGCACCGGTGACCCCTGTTTCCATCCAGGGGGTCAGTGCGGACATGATGGAGGATTACAAATACCTCGGGATATGAACTGACAATAAACTGGACTGGTCAAAGAACACTGAGGCTGTCTACAAGAAGGGTCAGAGCCATCTCTATTTCCTGAGGAGACTGAGGTCCTTTAACATCTGTCAGATGATGCTGAGGATGTTCTACGAGTCTGTGGTGGCCGGTGCTATCATGTTTGCTGTTGTGTCCAAGGCAGCAGGCTGAGGGTAGCAGACACCAACAGAATCAACAAACTCATTCGTAAGGCCAGTGATGTTGTGGGGATGGAACTGGACTCTCTGACGGTGGTGTCTGAAAAGAGGATGCTGTCCAAGTTGCATGCCATCTTGGACAATGTCTCCCATCCACTACATAATGTACTGGTTGGGCACAGGAGGACATTCAGCCAGAGACTCATTCCACCGAGATGCAACACTGAACATCATAGGAAGTCATTCCTGCCTGTGGCCATCAAACTTTACAACTCCTCCCTTGGAGGGTCAGACACCCTGAGCCAATAGGCTGGTCCTGGACATTTCCTGGCATAATTTACATATTACTATTTAATTATTTATGGTTTTATATTGATATATTTATACTCTATTCTTGGTTGGCGCAACTGTAACGAAAATCAATTTCCCTTGGGATCAATTAAGTATGACTATGACTATGACTATTCAGAGTTGCTGCCTGGCCTTGTGAATATTTCCAGCATTTTTGGGTTCCACAGTATCCTGGCATTAGATTATTCAGGTGCAATTTGGCTTTAATCACGGAGAAGGTTTGCACGAGTATTTTCACATTTAGACCTTAGTCAAATATCGCTACGATGATTGTATGTTCTAGTATCAATTGATTGGCGACAATAAAGTATAAAGTATAATCATTCATTTTTCTAATCACGTTCTAAACCAAAAATGTCGAAAAGTAAAAATAAACTGCTTTTTGGGAAGTTATACTCTTCCACAGGCCAAGAATTTTGGATGAGAGAATAATCAGATTAGATTAGATTATGAGGACACGCAGTCCTCTTATTGTCATTTAGTAATGCATGCATTGAGAATAATAGAGTATAAATAAGCTAGCAGGGGTTAATTTCTCACATTCTTGCTATCTGTAGCTAATCAAATTAAAGATTGAGGGTCTGCAATCAGAAAAAACACGACAGTAGAGGGAGATAGAGCAGAAGTTCCCAGCCTTTTTTTAATACCATGGATCCTTACCATTAACCGAGGAGTCCGTGGACCCCAGGTTTGGAACCCCTGAGACAGAGAAGGAGACAACAGTGTAATTCTCTGATAATCTCAGCAGTATCAAATCAAGTCAAATTCAAGTTTAATTATCATTCAACCATACATGAATACAGCCGAATGAAACAGCCTTCCTCTGAGGCTAAGGTGCAAAACATAGCAACTTCCACCAGGAATCAACCAATATGAGAGTATGGGCCATCCCAAGGTCCAATACGTACATCCATTTATTCCTCTGAATGCCAGAATTAATTTCACCTCCCTATTTTAATAATTATTTTTCTCATCAGTCTTGCGTGCTTTTGGCGCTGTTCATGACAATACATGGAGTTACGGTTAACACAAAGATACTTTTGTGTATTTTCCATCTTATGGACAAAATTAAGTTATGCACGTTTGTAAAAAATTGAAACTGTTCATTACACAGGGACTGCCTGCATAGTCAAGAGCTAGCCCCATGACAGTGAGTTGCAAGATCTAAGATCATGCAGAGAACTCTTATATTCATCAGAGAATGTAGTGAGATCACCAGGATGCTCATGAAGAATACAAAAATCAAGGTAACCAATGTGTTCTTTGGTACATGATTTAGTTGTGGCTGGACAGAGCATACTATCCTACCAGGCTGATCACAAAGGACTTGTATATTGGATGCAATTGATCATGAGCTCATCTTGACATGATTGGTTCTGTGCAGACAAGAAAATATTTACATATTATATGATGCTGTTGCAAAATGTTGAACCACATCTCTGATAATGCTATATAAAAGTTCAGAGGTTCATTTTATTATCAAAGTATGTATGCAGAAAACAACTGAGATTTGTCTTCTCCATAAAATACAGACAACCATAGACGTAGATGAAAGAAAGACATCAATTTGCTCCCCGCACCCCTGCTCTCTAGTTGTAATCTTCACCTGCAGGAAAAGAAAAAGAAACAAAAACTTACAAAGCCCAAAACCCCTCAACCTCTCCCTCGCACAAAAACTAACAGATCACATCAAAACCCATACCCCTAGCCTTCCAATCGGCAACAAGAAAGAATGGGTGAGAACATGAAAAAAAATATAGAACTCGAAGAGGCTAATATGAACTAGTTAGTTTGAACTACAGTCCAAATCCATAAATCTCAGAATTTCAATAACATCTCCGAGAGTACTGGGACCCAGTGGCCTTTCCGACGGAAGCGACATGAACCAGTAGCCTCTCTAAGGGCAGGGACACGAACCAGCACTTTCTAGTGGGCCTTTCAGAGAACCGCTTGCTCTCTTCCGCATTTGCCTTAATGTTTCAATCCTCCTCAACATTTTGTCAGTGAGAAATGCAGTCAATCATGGCCCCTTGTCCCATCTTTGAGCTTCTCCTCGTGGCAGCTCGTGCTCGCATTTCTCTCCAGAATTTGCTCGGAGACAACAGAGCACTAGCTCACTCAAATGAACTACAGATTGTAAGCCACAGGCTCCAACAGTTTCAAAAACAAAATTAAGATAAAAGGAATAAGTATAAGACACAGAAAAACTGAAATGGTTGCCTATCTAGAAGATGTTGTCCAAGGAACGAGCACCACATACCAGTGGAGAAAATATGAGGTCCTCCATTACTAAGGAGGAAGGGCCCTTCCCGCATGAGATAGCTTTGGGAAACAAGGTGAAGGAGAATCCCAAGAAATTCTATACTAACAGCAAAAGGGTAACTAGGGAGAGAATGGGACTCAAGGATTTAGGAGTGAAGCATGAGACAGGCAAGATCTGAAATGAATATTTCTCAACTGCATTTACTGTGGAGAAGGTCATGGAAGCTAGGGAATTCAGGGAAAAGAATGTCTTGCAATATACCTACATTACAAGAGGTGATACTGGTAGTTTTAGGCTGTTGCTCAAGACTACAGAAGAAAATTGCTGGGGCCTTGGCAGATCTATTTGTATCATCATTAGCTACAGGCCTGGAAGACCGGAGAATAGCTAATATTGTGCCTTTAATTACGAAGGGAAACAAAGACAATCCAGGGAACTGCAAGTGAGTGAATCTAACATCAGGGTTGGGAAAATCACTGGAGGGGATTCTGAAAGAAGGATCAAACTGCATTTGGACTGATTAGAGAAAACACCGCTTTGTGTGTGAGGAAATCACTTCAACAAGTTTTGTTTTTGAAGAGATGACTAAGAGGATTGACAAGAGTAGAGCAGTAGATGGCATCTATATTAACTTTAATAAGGCCTTTGACAAGGTCTCTGACAAGGTCTCACAAGGTAGGCTAATCGAAAAAGCTGTATTGCATGGGATCCATTGTAGCTATTTGGTTACAACACGAACTTAGAGATGGTTGTGAAGGATTATTTTCAGATCAGAGGCCTGTGATCAGTGGTGTGCCACAGGGATCATTGCTGTTACTCATCATCTACATTATATCATTGCTGAGAATGTGCAATGGTTGGTAGGTGTGTGGATGACACCAAAACTGTCAGCTAAGATTACAAGATATCTAACATACTTAAGACATTTATCCAAGACTACATCAAGACCACAACTACAGGTATGAAGATCCCTGCAGCACCTGATGACCCTGTGATCCCTGTCTCAGAGGCCAATGTTAGGGTGTCTTTAGAGAGTGAACCATCACAAGGCGCAAAGTCCAGATGGAGTACCTGGTAAGTCTCTGAAAACCTGTGCCAACCAACTAACAGGAGTATTCAAGGACACTTTCAACCTCTCACTGCTACGGCAGAAGTCCCCACTTACTTCAAAAAGGCAACAATTATACCAGTGCCTAAGAAAAATAATGCGAGCTGCCTTAATGATTATTGCCCAGTAGCACTACAGTACATGAAATGCTTTGAGAGGCTGGTCATGACTAGACTCAACTCCTGCCTCAGCAAGGACATGGACCCACTGCAATTTGCCTATCACTACAATGGGTCAATGGCAGATGCAATCTCAATGGCTTTCCACAAGGTTTTAGACCACCTGGACAACACAAACACCCATGTCAGAATGCTGTTCATCAACAATAGCTCAGCATTTAACACCATCATTCCCACAATCCTGATTGAGAAGTTGCAGAACCTGGGTGTCTGTACCTCCCTCTGCAATTGGATCCTCGACTTCCTAACCGGAAGACCACAATCTGTGTGGATTGGTGATAACATCTCCTCCTCACTGACGATCAACACTGGCGTACCTCAGGGGTGTGTGCTTAGCCCACTGCTCTACTCTCTATATACACATGACTGTGTGGCTAGGCATAGCTCAAGTATCATCTATAAATTTGCTGATGATACAACCATCTTTGGTAGAATCTCATGTGGTGACGAGAGGGCGTACCAGAGTGAGATATGCCAACTAGTGGAGTGGTGTCGCAGCAACAACCTGGTACTCAATGTTAACAAGACAAAAGAACTGATTGTGGACTTCAGGAAGGGTAAGACAAAGGAACATATACCAATCCTCAGAGGGATCAGAAGTGGAGAGAGTGAGCAGTTTCAAGTTCCTGGGTGTCAAGATCTCTGAGGATCTAACCTGGTCCCAACATATCGAAGCAGTTATAAAGAAGGCAATACAGCAGCTATACTTCATTAGGAGTTTGAAGAGATTTGACTGTTAACAAATGCACTCAAAGACTTCTATAGATGTACTGTGGACAACATTCTGATAGGCTGCATCACTGTCTGGTATGGGGGGGGGGTGCTATTGCACAGTACTGAAAGAAGCTGCAGAGGGTTGTAAATCTAGTCAGCTCCATCTTGGGTACTAACCTACAAAGTACCCAGGACATATTCATGGAGTGGTGTCTCAGAAAGGCAGCGTCCATTATTAAGGACCTCTAGCACCCAGGGCATGCCCTTTTCTCACTGTTAACATCAGGTAGGAGGTACAGAAGCCTGAAGGCACACACTCAGCGATTCAGGAACAGCTTCTTCCCCTCTGTTATCTGATTCCTAAATGGACATTGAAGCTTTGGACACTACCTCACTTTTTTTTAATATACAGTATTTCTGTTTTTTTGCACATTTTAAAAATCTTTTCAATATACGTATACTGTAATTGATTAACTTATTTTTTCTCTTCCATATTATATATTGTATTGAACTGCTGCTGCTTAGTTAACAAATTTAACATCACATGGCGGTGACAATAAACCTGATTCTGATTTGATAGATGAACTGGGAAAGATGGAATTTGTGCTAAGTGATACATATTACTAAGTTAAACCAGGGCAGAAATTACTAGTAAATGCCAGGGCCCTGGCGAATATTGCAAATCAAAGAGACTTAGGGTTCAAGTACATACTTCACTGAAAGTGGCAACACAACTAGGCAGGGAGGTGAAGGCGACATCTGGCACACTCGCTTTTGTTAGTCAGGGCACTGAGGTCAAAAGTTGGGCTCTCATGTGACAACTGTATGAGACCTGGTCACTCAGCTATAGGAAGGGGATGGGATTAAGTTGTAAAGGATGCAGAAAAGGGCAAATACATGAATGTTAAAGGGCTTATATTATAAGGAGACACTGGAGAAGTCAGAGCTTTTTCCCTTTAGATTCTCTCTACATGAAATCATGAGGAGGTTAGAAAAGGCAAATGATCACAGTCTTTTCCCACCCAGAGTAAAAGCGGTAGCATACTTTTAAGATGAGAAGGGAAAGATTTAAAGGGAACATCAGGAGCAAATTTTATTAGAGGTTGGTGGTATGTTGAATGAGCTGTCAGAGGAAATGGTAGACATAGGTACATTAACAATGTTTAAAAGACATTTGTACAGGTACGTCAATATGAAAAGCTATATGGATATGGGCCAACTACAGGCAACTGGGACTGGCTCAGATAGGAAAACTGTTTGACGTGGACATGAACTAAAAGACCTGTTTTTGAGTTGTACAACTCCATGACTCCTATTCAATTGAAATTAATTTGAGACTGCTTGATCTGAAAATGGTCCTGACAAGACCTTGAAAGAATTTGAAGAAATTATTGACTTTTGATAGTTATAAAAGCAAGAACTGTGGTGGAGAGAAGGTTGGCAATATTGGAGCTTGAAGGAAAAACTGAAGTAAGAGAATGGAGATGCAGGTAAGAGCTTACTTACATAATTAAATAATATATCCTGATTTGTTCAATTCTTGGAGGAGCTAAAGTCAATACAGTACAGGGAGTGGTTTGGTACACGCTAAATTGTTAGCTCTACTGCTTTGTTGAATTCAGCATTTATATATGGTTTCATTGTTTCAAGTACTATAGAACTTCCCTCTTATGACCAAATTGTCCTACATTCACATTCAACCTAAGAATATGAAAAACACCAGCCTCTCCTAAACATTGTTGTTTTTATCACTAGTGTAACTGATAATGTTCACCATCTTCCTCTATCAGAGTGCATTTAATCAGAACTTTATTACTGATGTTTATTACTTTGCAATCACAGCCAAAGAAACAGTTAAAAACAAATTTGCTCAGTGCCAAAATGATCCAGCAAGTTCATAAAATAACAAGTCATCTGGCTGCTGGGAATTCACTCATTCACCAGTACACAGCAAGTATTATTCATGTTAAATAAAGTCGGAGTGCATCAGCACATCCAATAAGTGTGTAAAGCGGCAATGATAACATCCATAAGAGATAGAAGAATTAGAATATTCGGACCATCGAGCCTGTTCATCACGGCTGACCCATTTTCCCCTCTCAAACCCGTATGTCCATCTCCTCCCAGTAATCTTTCACATCCTGACTAATCAAGAACCTATCAAACTCAACTTTAAATAGACCCAATGACATGGCCTCCACAGCAGCCTGTGGCATTGAATTCCATAATTCACCACCTTTTGGCTAAAAAAATATTCCTTCTCATCTCTGTTCTAACTGGATGTCCCTCTGGTCCTGGATTCCTTCACTATGAAAAACTTCCTCTCCACATCCACTCTATTTAGGCCTTTCAATATACAATAGGTTTCAATGAGATTCCCCCTCATTCTCAATGCATGCTGCATCTAAATGTATACCAACTGCCCCATACTCAGCCCTATCACTCTGGTTCTCCATACCCCTCCCAAATTAGCTTAAACCCTCCCCAACAACTCTAGCAAACCTGCTTGCAAAGATATGTCCCCCTCAGGTTTAAACGTAATCTGTCCCTTTTGTATAGGTCATACCTTCCCTAGAAGAGATCCCAATAATCCTGAAATCAGAAACCTTATCCCCTGAACACCTCCTCAGCCACACATTCATCTGTCATCCTATTCTTACCCTCACTGCTATGTGCCACAGGCAGTAATCCAGAGATTACTACCCTAGAGGTCCTGCTTTTCACCCAATTCCCTAAATTCTCTCTTCAGGACCTCCTCCCTTTTCCTACCCATATCATTGGTGCCAAATTCTGGCTGTTCACCCTCCCTCTTTAGAGGACCCAGAGACATCCCTCAACCTAGCACCTGGGAGGCAACAATCATCCAGATGTTTCTTTCATATCCACAGAATCTCATGTTTAATCCCTTAACACGACTACAGTCCTCTCTCCCCTTCCCGTCAGAGCCACAGCGCCAGAGATCCGGCTGCCGCGCCTCCCCTCCCCCCCCCCCCCCACACACACAGGTCGTTCCCCCAACAGTGTCCATTATTTATGAGCGAACGGCCCACAGGCGTACTCTGCACTGGTTGCCCATGTCCGTTCCCTCTCCTGACAGTCACCCAGGTATCTGTCTCCTGCAGCTCAAGGGTGACAATCTCCCTACAGCTCTTAACTACCACCTCTTCAGTTTCCCGTATGAGCCTAAGGTCACCGAGCTGCAGCTCCAGCTCCTGAACCTGTTCAGTAAGTATTGATTTTCACTTTCATTTACTTTTATAGTTACCTGTAAATGAAAGAAGAGGGCCCTAATGCTATCCTAATTGTAAATTAAAGTTCGAATTAGTTACAAACTTGAAAGGAACTAGGGAAGTTGGGTCTTCCCACTAAATCAGGGGCACATGTTGGATACCGTTAGAACTTTTACACCGTAAAAACATCTGAGTATCTAACTATAGAGTTATCAAGGCGCAAGCGAAGCTATTAACATAATGCAATAAATAATGTCATTTTATCACCCGTGAGCAACACCAATGTTCATGGATTTCCAGCAATTCTCTTACTTCCCTGACGTGTTTTATTGCAAGGCCTGATGGAGGCCTGCGTGATTGTGAAAAACTCGTTCCAGTGAAAAGACAGCGGAGAGATAAATTGTCAAACCCCGAGAACTAATACATTACCCATTTTAAGATCCTGAGGCAACCTACAGCTCTTTTCATGCACCCCGTTCTCACCTACCTTAGCAAACGATACAACTTAAAGTGCAACTCAGCCGCGACCTTCCGCAGCCACACGGGATCGGAACGTGCACCAGCACCGGCAACGGTCGCGAGTTCGACCGGCACGAGTGCGCGCGCTTCAGCAGAAATATCTCGTGCACTGTTCGGAGGCGGTGAGCGAATAAGGAAACAATTTGCGGATACAAGTTTAGCTTTTTCCAATAATTTTACTTTATTAAATCTTATTGTGTCCATTTGGTAATAAACAAGGAGAATTCTGATCTAATGACAACTAAATAAAATAACCCGCAGTCGTATAAGCGGTAAACGAGAGGACTTTATTTCAAATTAAACTTTATTCATAACAAAAATAGACACAAAAGAATAAACAGTGCATTTTTTTACATTAAGGAAAATACATTCAGGAGTACTTTAGAAACAATAGCATCATTGCCACTCACGTGGCCTAGTTCAAGCGAATGGTCTGGTTATGGAATGGAATGGTATGCAATGTCACATTACTAAATGCGGCAGACGTAATAAGCAAGTGAAGTAAAAGAAATTCTATTCAGAGAATGCATTTTTCAATTTTAACTACAGTGGATTTGGTTAATCGGGACTCATGGGGACCAGTACATTTTGGCGCAATTAATCAGCTGCCCCAATTAGCCAAAGTTTCATGGAAATAGTTAAAAAGGTATAAAAAGACAAACTACTATTTAACTCCGCCACCGCCAGTTTAAATTCCATGCTGAATATTTTGGAGGATCGAGAACTGAGTAACAAATTATCTATTTAAATGAATATAGAACAAACACCACTAACACCACTACAGTACTACAAAACAGTACATTGGTTCCTAATACAGTAGTTATCAATGGAGGAATTCATCCTGTGTATGCTGTCATGTTATTTTGATTGACTGTAAATGAACAAAGTCAGACACTTCATGCAGATAATGGACTTTTTCATGCAATTCCCATCTTCCAAATCTTCATTTTCACTGTAACATTCAAGATGATTGTCGATACCTACAAATTCTTTGTAGTTACTAACTTGTTGAAGTAATAAAACTGTTCAATTTTCACTCATGGTTATCTCTGGCATCTCTAGGCCTGAATGCTTGAAACTGCAATGAGCAAAACAGTTCTGAATTGTCTTACTGCTTATTTCTTGACAACTATGAGTGACAAAAATCACTGCTTTTTGAACACCAACACACATAAAGATACTATTTAAAAACTGTTCACTCTAAGCAAGTATAGTGTCTATGGCTACACAAGCACATGTGACTAACGCTATTTAGAAACTGTTCAGCAACAGTCTCCTGCTCCAATTAAGCGATATGGTGTCCCAAATAAACAAAGGAATCCCAGCTATTTTCTCAATTAGATCTTGTTCTTTTAAGAGTTGTCCCAAATAAATGGCTTCCACATTTAACCGGCAGCCTAATTAACCAGAAGCCACTGTATTTTGGTATTTGAAATTTCCCTTCTAACCTGTTGGTTAGAATGGGCCAAATCTAAGTGAGAAGAAAGTTATTTATTCAGGTGCAAATCAATAAAAGTCTCAAAAGCGTAAGACACAGCTTAAAAAAATACATTTATATTTCTACGGTAATTTTAGAGGAAGTTTTGTAAGATGATGTTTTCGTGAATCAATTTAAAGCCAGTATACTTCACAGTTCACGCACAAAGTCATGCTGGGTACTTTCCTCTACCTCAACACAGCATCGAGCTCTCCCAGCCACCAATTTTCAAAACAAGAAATTATGAATACCCATTCAATAAACAGAAGGGCACAAGTCCATGTGGAAATTAGCTTGGACAAGTTCAAATTGTATAAGTAAATGGATTATACATTGTCATGATTAGTGTTACGTCTATATAATGATATCCTACCTGCTTCCTCCCTGTTTGTGCTCTCAACTAGACAAGGTCAGACATCCTTAGTGCAGTTTCAAAGTAAGTAATTTCATGAATGGCAATAATGTCATAATAGCATGGACTCATGTGATATAGTTACACTGTTTTTATTGGATGATGACATTTATTGAAGAGGCACAACAGCACCTCTTTCACCTCAGATGGTTGAAGAAGTTTGGTATGGACCCCCAAATCCTAAGAACTTTCTATAGGGGCACAACTGAGAGTATCCTGACTGGCTGCATCACTGCCTGATTTGGGAACTGTACTTCCATCAACTGTAAATCTCTGCAGACAGCCCAGCACATCTGTAGATGTGAACTTCCCACTATTCAGGACATTTACAAAGGTGTGTAAAGAGGCCCGAAGGATCACTGGGGACCCGAGTCACCCCAACCATAATCTGTTCCAGCTGCTACCACCCAGGAAACGGTACCGCAGCATAAAAGCCCGGACCAACAAGATACGGGACAGCTTCTTCCACCAGGCCATCAGACTGCTTAATTCATGCTGACACAACTGTATTTCTATGTTATATTGTCTGTCTTGCTGTACATACTATTTACAGTATTATAAATTACTATGAATTGCACATTGCACATTAGATGGAGATGTAATGTAAAGATTTTTACTCCTCATGTACATGAATGATGTAAGTAATAAAGTCAATTCAATTCTTTATTTGATTTTTATTTTACTAAGCATCAGAATCAGGTTTATTACCACTGATGTGAAATTTATTATTTTGCGGAGGCAGTACAGTGCAATACATAAAACCACTAAGTTACAATAAGAAATATAAAAATAAATCAATAGTGCAAAAAGAGAGAAAACAGTGAGTTAGTGTTCATGGGTTCACGGACCGTTAGGAAATCTGACAGTAGAGGGGAAGAAGCTGTTCCTAAAATTTTGAGTGTGCCTCTTCAGGTTCTTGTACCTCCTCTCTGATGGTAGCAATGAGAAGAAAGCATGCCTTGGATGATGAGGGTCCTTAATGAAGAATGCCACGTTCTAGAGGCACCACCTTCTGAAGATGCCCTTTATGATGGAGTCTAAAATACAGCGGCTTGTTTTGATTGGAGCCTCCATACCAGGTGGTGATGCAACCAGTCAGAATGGCCTCCACAGTACATCTGTAGAAATTTGCCAGAGTTTTTGGTGACATACCAAATCTCCTCAAACTCCTAAGGAAGTATAGCCACCTGTGTGCCTTCTTCATGAATGCATCAAATTTTGGAGCTCAGGATAGATTGTCTAAGACGCTGATGCCCAATAACTTGAAACTCCTTTCCCTCTCCATTGCTGAACTCTTGATGAGGACTAGTTTGGGTTCTCCTGACCTCCCCTTCCTGAATTCCTTGGTCTTCCTGATGTTGAATACAAAGTTCATAATTATGACATCACCTAATCAGCCCACCTATCTCACTCCTGTATGTCTCCTTATCACAATCTGAGACTCTGCCCACAACAGGTATGTCATCAGCTAAGTTAGAAATGGTATTTGAGCTGTGTTTAGCCACACAGTCTTGAGTAGAGAGTAGAGAGAGTAAGCATGCATTCCTGAGGTGCTCCTGTGTTGACAGTCAGCACAGAGGAGATATTATTTCCAATTTGCACTGACTGGTCTCCTGATGAGGAAGTCAAGGAGCCAGTTGTGGAGGAAGGTACAGAAGCTCAGGTCTTGAAGCTGGTTGATTAGTACTGAAGGGATAATGCTGTTGGACACTGAGCTATAATCAATAAACAGTAGCCTGGTGCAGGGACTTCTGTTGTCCAGGTGGTCCGAGGCCAAGTAGGAAGCCAGTGAGATTGTATCCACGATAGACTTTTTGCGGCAGTAGGGAAATTGCAGCGGCTTGAAGTTCTTGCTCAGTCAGAAGTTAATTCTAGCCATTACCAAGCTCTCAAAGCACTTTCTGACAGTACATGTCAGTGCTACCAGCTCATACTCATTGAGGCAGCTCACACTGCTCTTGAGGCACTGATGTCCTTTTGAAACAAGTGGGAACCTCTGACTGCAGTAGTGAGAGGGAGGCTGAAGATGCCCTTCAATGCTCCAGCCAGTTGATTGGCAGAGGGTTTCAGTGCCCTGCTAGGGCTTGATGCCTTGTGAATGTTTACCCTCTTGACAGATGTTCTGACGTCAGCAGCTGAGATAGATTCATCAGATGCACAGGTATAGTTTTATTCTCCCTTTCAAGGCATTGAGCTCATCTGCGAATGAATTATTACCACCATTTATGATGTTAGGTCTTACCGTATAGGAAGTAATGGCCTGCAAACATTGCCATATTTGACGTGCATCCAATCACATCTCCAGCTTCACAGAGAATTGATTTTTTCACTCTCATGATAGCCTTCTGTAGGTCCTAACTGGACTTGTTACACTTCTGGATCACCGTTCTTGAATGCCACAGATCTAGCCCTCAGTAGGCTGCCAATCTCCTGGTTCATCCATGGCTTATAGTTTGGGTATTTCTGGTATTTTCTCGAAGACATACTTTCATTCACAAAGATCTTGATGAAGTTGGTTACGACTGTGGTACATTCATTCAGATCCGAAGATGAATCCCTGAGTATGGTCCAATCCAATCATGTATGAAGAGCCAATAGTGTAATACTGTTTACTTTTTAACTTGTGTTGTAAATTCACTTTATGCTAAACGTCAATCTTCTGGAATATATTTTATTATTTGTTAACTTATTTATGGTAATATTGCTTTATGTATTGTGTGTGTGTGTGTGTGTGTGTTATATGGACTGTATTGTGGACCTCAGTCCAGTGGAATGTTGTTTCTTTTGGCAGTATACATGCATACGGTTGAATGACAATAAACTGAACTTGAACTCAAAGCAGTCCTATAAATGCTCCTCTGCATCCCTTGACCATACCTTTATGGTCCTCATGGTCCTGGTGCGTGTGATAGTCATTCAAATGATAGTGAACATAATAGTCACTCAACATCATCTCCTCAGTATTAATCACCAAGCTTCTAACCTGGGCCTCTGTACCTCCCTCTGCAACTGGATCCTCAACTTGCTCATCGGGACACCACAGTTAACACAGATTAGTAATACCATCTCCTCCGCAATCACAATCAACACAGGTGCTCCTCAAAGATGTGGCTGTAATGGCATTCAATGATCATCTAGGGCCATAGAAGCTTGCTTGATTTTCAGAAATAGACCACTTTAAAAATTAATATTTTTCCAATCTTAGTAAGAAATTAGAAAAATTACTTCGAAAAATGCAGGAATCAAGGAACAGTAGGAAGCCACGTGGTTAATTGTATACATAGAACATCGAACTGTACAGCATAGTACAGGCCCCACAGCCCATAATGCTGAGCTGACCATATAACCAACTCCAAGATCAATTTAACTCCTCCCTCCCACATAGCTCTCCATTTTTTCATCCATTCTTAAGTGCCCCTAATATATCTGCCTCTACTACCAAGCCAGGGAAAAAGTTCCATAAGTTAACCACTCTCTATGTAAGAAAAACTTACCTCTGCCCCTGCCCCACTCACTTCCCTTCAAAGATGTTAAAAGTATGATCTCTTGTATTACCCACTACCACCCTGGGAAAAAGGCACTATCTGTCCACTCTATCAATGTCTCTTATTACCTTCTACACCTTATCAAGCCACCTTTTATCCTCCTTTGCTCCAAAGGGAAAGCCCTAGCTTGATCAACTTTTCCTCATAAGACAAGTTCTTTAATCTAAGCAAAATCGTGGTAAACCTCCTCTGCACCAAACCTTCCACATCCTTCCTATTATGAGGTGATCAAAACTGAACACAATACTGTAAGTGTGGTGCAAACAGAGCTTTATAGAGCTGGAACATTCTGAACTTAATCCCCCAACAAATGCAGGCTAACACAACATACACCTTCTTAACAACCCTATCAACTTGCATTGCAACCTTGAGATATCTATGAACATGAACATCAAGATCCCTCTGTTCCTGCACACTGTGAAGAATCTTGCCATTAACCTTGTACTCCGCCTTCACGTACAACCTTAAAAAGTGCATCACTTCACACTTTTCCAGAATGAACTTGATCTGCTATTTCCCAGCCCAGCTCTGCATCCTGATAATGTCCTGTTATAACTTACAACAACCTTCTGCACTATCCACAACAGCTTCCACCTTCATTTCATCTACAAACTTACTAACCCTCTTCTAGGTATCCTATGTTCCTTCTTAAGCTCTGTCCTAGCTTCCTTATAACTCTCAGGAACCCTGTCTGATCTTTGCTTCCTAAACCTTAAGTATGCTTCTTTCTTCACCTTGGCATCCGTTAACTCATCCAAGTCGTTTACAAAAATCACAAAGAACAGGGTTCTCAGAACAGGTGCCTGCAAAACACCACTAATCATGGACCTCCAGGCAGAATATGTTCCATTTACTAGCATCCTCTGCTTCCTATGGGCAAACAAATTCCGAATCCATGCAGTCAAGTTTCCATGGACCCCATGCCTGCTGACTTTATGAAGGAGAATCTTATCAAACAATTTATTAAAACCCATACACACCACATCCACCACTCAACCTTCATCAGTTTCTTTTGTCACTTCCTCAAAAACATCAGTCAGGCTCATAAGGCATGATCTACCCCTCGCAAAGCCATGCTGACTATCCCAAGCGCTCCCTAATTCCTACCTAATAGCATCATAATTAGCCCTCCCACAATTAAATACCTTCCCATACTGTCTACTCCTATCCTTGTCCAAGGATATGCCAAAGGCCAGGGAAATGTGGTCACTATCTCCAAAAAGCTTGCCCATCAAGAGATCTGCCACCTGACCAGGTTCATTGCCTAGTAGTTGATCCAGTATGGCCTCTTCTCTAGTCTGTCAGGAATATTTCCTGGACACACTTAACAAATTCCGACCCATCTAAATCTCTTGCACTAAGAAGGTGTCAACCATTATTCGTGACACTGAAGTTCACCCATGACAACAACCCTGTTATTTTTGCACCTTTCCAAAATCTGCCCACTGATTTGTTCCTCAGATTCCCATTGTTATTGGGAGCCCTATAGAATACTGACTACAAATTGGAGTAACGCTGACTATAAAGAACTTTATATTCATCCCATCTTGCAGCCCTTGCTCGATAGCCTGCAGGTTATGGCTCTGCAGCTGATCTTAAGGTACCTTGTGAATGCAGCTACTTCCACCACCCTATTGGGTAGTGCATTCTAGACTAACCACTCACAGAGTGAAATTGTTTTTTAAATTATTCCTCTTATCCTCTACCAATTAAATTAAATCTATGATCCTTATTTACTAGCTCTCTACTAAAGGAAATAGATCTTTATTGTTTAATGCATTTCATTTACATCTGCCTTTGCACAAAAGAAAACTGGCTCATGACAATATTTCTTCTGTCCTCACAACATTCTTATAAATCTCTGTAGCTTTCCTAGAGTTTTCGCTTGCATCCTAAGGTTTGATGTTTAATAAGCTATACAGTACACGAGTTGTAACTTAACTGCAAATGATTTCTTGGCCTCAACCAAATATAATATATTAACCTCTCCTCTTATTTTTGGGAAATGGTGAACATCATGTCAAAGAACCACTTCTACTAAATACCTTATGATAAATAGCATTTTCTAATGCCTTCTTAACCTGTGGAACTCCATTTGTCATTTTTACAGCCACACAACATGACTGTATTAATAATGGACTTCTGTGATTTGGTTCACTGAGTGAGTGCCTACTTTAAGTGGCAACACAACTTATCAAATGGAACAATTATTCAAAAAAAAATCCAGTGAGCGGCAGTTCAGTGGATGAAAATGCCTTGTTAAAGAGCCAGGTCAGAGAATGGCCAGACGAGTTCAAGCTGACAAGAAAGTGACAGTAACTCAAATAACAACAGGTTACATCAGTGGTGTGCCGAAGAGCATCTCTGAACATACAAGTGGCATACATCATCATGCCACTACGTCATAAGTGCAGTGTTAAAAAACATAAATTTAGATATGCAACATACATCAAAGTTGCTGGTGAACGCAGCAGGCCAAGCAGCATCTATAGGAAGAGGCGCAGTCGACGTTTCGGGCCGAGACCCTTCGTCAGGACTAACTGAAGGAAGAGTGAGTAAGGGATATGAAAGGTGGAGGGGGAGGGGGAGATGCAAAATGATAGGAGAAGACAGGAGGGGGAGGGATAGAGCCGAGAGCTGGACAGGTGATAGGCAAAAGGGGATACGAGAGGATCATGGGACAGGAGGTCCGGGAAGAAAGACAGGGGGGGGGTGACCCAGAGGATGGGCAAGAGGTATATTCAGAGGGACAGAGGGAGAAAAAGGAGAGTGAGAGAAAGAATGTGTGCATAAAAATGAGTAACAGATGGGGTACGAGGGGGAGGTGGGGCCTTAGCGGAAGTTAGAGAAGTCAATGTTCATGCCAACAGGTTGGAGGCTACCCAGACGGAATATAAGGTGTTGTTCCTCCAACCTGAGTGTGGCTTCATCTTTACAGTAGAGGAGGCCGTGGATAGACATGTCAGAATGGGAATGGGATGTGGAATTAAAATGTGTGGCCACTGGGAGATCCTGCTTTCTCTGGCGGACAGAGCGTAGATGTTCAGCAAAGCGGTCTCCCAGTCTGCGTCGGGTCTCACCAATATATAAAAGACCACATCGGGAGCACCGGACGCAGTATATCACCCCAGTCGACTCACAGGTGAAGTGATGCCTCACCTGGAAGGACTGTTTGGGGCCCTGAATGGTGGTAAGGGAGGAAGTGTAAGGGCATGTGTAGCACTTGTTCCACTTACACGGATAAGTGCCAGGAGGGAGATCAGTGGGGAGGGATGGGGGGGACGAATGGACAAGGGAGTTGTGTAGGGAGCGATCCCTGCAGAATGCAGAGAGAGGGGGGGAGGGAAAGATGTGCTTAGTGGTGGGATCCCGCTGGAGGTGGCGGAAGTTACGGAGAATAATATGTTGGACCCGGAGGCTGGTGGGGTGGTAGGTGAGGACCAGGGGAACCCTATTCCTAGTGGGGTGGTGGGAGGATGGAGTGAGAGCAGATGTACGTGAAATGGGGGAGATGCGTTTAAGAGCAGAGTCGATAGTGGAGGAAGGGAAGCCCCTTTCTTTAAAAAATGAAGACATCTCCCTCGTCCTAGAATGAAAAGCCTCATCCTGAGAGCAGATGCGGCGGAGACGGAGGAATTGCGAGAAGGGGATGGCGTTTTTGCAAGAGACAGGGTGAGAAGAGGAATAGTCCAGATAGCTGTGAGAGTCAGTAGGCTTATAGTAGACATCAGTGGATAAGCTGTCTCCAGAGACAGAGACAGAAAGATCTAGAAAGGGGAGGGAGGTGTCGGAAATGGACCAGGTAAACTTGAGGGCAGGGTGAAAGTTGGAGGCAAAGTTAATAAAGTCAATGAGTTCTGCATGCGTGCAGGAAGCAGCGCCAATGCAGTCGTCGATGTAGCGAAGGAAAAGTGGGGGACAGATACCAGAATAGGCACGGAACATAGATTGTTCCACAAACCCAAACAAAAAGGCAGGCATAGCTAGGACCCATACGGGTGCCCATAGCTACACCTTTAGTTTGGAGGAAATGGGAGGAGCCAAAGGAGAAATTATTAAGAGTAAGGACTAATTCCGCTAGACGGAGCAGAGTGGTGGTAGAGGGGAACTGATTAGGTCTGGAATCCAAAAAGAAGCGTAGAGCTTTGAGACCTTCCTGATGGGGGATGGAAGTATATAAGGACTGGACATCCATGGTGAAAATAAAGCGGTGGGGGCCAGGGAACTTAAAATCATCGAAAAGTTTAAGAGCGTGAGAAGTGTCACGAACATAGGTCGGAAGGGATTGAACAAGGGGTGATAAAACAGTGTCGAGGTATGCAGAAACGAGTTCGGTGGGGCAGGAGCAAGCTGAGACAATAGGTCGGCCAGGACAGGCAGGTTTGTGGATCTTGGGTAGGAGGTAGAAACGGGAAGTGCGGGGTGTGGGAACTATAAGGTTGGTAGCAGTGGATGGGAGATCCCCTGAGCGGATAAAGTCGGTGATAGTGTAGGAGACAATGGCCTGGTGCTCCTTGGTGGGGTCACGATCGAGGGGTAAATAAGAGGTATCCGCGAGTTGTTGCTGTGCCTCGGCAAGGTAGAGGTCAGTACGCCAGACTACAACAGCACCCCCCCTTATCAGCGGGTTTAATAATAAGGTTAGGATTAGTGTGGAGGGAGTGGAGAGCAGAGCGTTCCGAAGGAGTGAGGTTTTTCTTCCCGGACCTCCTGTCCCATGATCCTCTCGTATCCCCTTTTGCCTATCACCTGTCCAGCTCTCGGCTCTATCCCTCCCCCTCCTGTCTTCTCCTATCATTTTGCATCTCCCCCTCCCCCTCCAGCTTTCAAATCCCTTACTCACTCTTCCTTCAGTTAGTCCTGACGAAGGGTCTTGGCCCGAAACGTCGACTGCGCCTCTTCCTATAGATGCTGCTTGGCCTGCTGCGTTCACCAGCAACTTTGATGTATGTTGCTTGAATTTCCAGCATCTGCAGTATTCCTGTTGTTTGCATTTAGATATGCATTTAGAGCTCCATGTTTCCTTTCAATTGGTTTTATGTTTTGTAGTTACAAAATAAAACAGTGATGATAAGGAAGTTTTAAATGAACATGAGATGACTATTTACGTGTTAAAGCACAGCGAGACGTTCGAGTTTAAACAAAAACGCAGCAAGAAACAGTCGAGTAAAAAACAGCACAGCATATGCTTCTTTGGGAAAAGACAGATACAGCCGAGTTTTAAAAAAAGGCAGAAAACAAACAAATTCACAGGTTCATAAACAGTGAGTATCTGGTGATAATAATCATAAATTAAAAAAAAGCAGAAATGGCTAGTCACATCAGAAAGATAGATGTGCTCGATTGCACAACAGACAACTGGAATATGTATACTGAGCAAATTGAGCTGTATTTTGAAGCAAATGAAATAGCAAATCAGAAGAGAGTGTGAGTTTTGCTGAGTACATTTGGTTTAAAGGCATACAACTTGATTATAAGTTTAACTGCTCCAAACAAACCATCTGAAATGAGCTTTATTGATATTGTGTAAATAATGCAGGAACATTTAGAACCACAACCATTATTGATTACAGAAAGCTTCAGGTTTCATAACTGGAATCAAAAGGAAGAGAAGTCCACTTCAACGCATGAGGCTGAATTGAAGAGATTGTTTGAGTATCGTCAGTTTGGTAATGGGCTTAATGATGCACTGAAAGATTGTTTAGCTTGTGGAATCTTACAAGAAAGCATTCAAAAACAGCTCTCACAACAAGCTGGAGGAACTCAGCAGGTCGGGCAGCATCTGTGGAAACGATCAGTCAACGTTTCGGGCCGGAACCCTTCAACAGGACTGAAGAGGGAAGGGGCAGAGGCCCTATTAAGAAGGTGGGGGGGGTGGGAAGGAGAAGGCTGGAGGGTTCTAGGTGAAAAGCCAGTAAGGGGAAGGATAAAGGGGTGGGGGAGGGGAAGCAGGGAGGGGATAGGCAGGAAAGGTGAAGAAGGAATAGGAGAAAGCACAATGGGTAGTAGAAGGAGGCAGAACCATGAGGGAGGTGATAGGCAGCTGGGGGTGGGGGCAGAGTGAAACTGGGATAGGGGAAGGGAGGGGGAGGGAATTACCAGAAGTTGGAGAGTTCTATGTTCATACCAAGGGGCTGGAGACTACCCAGATGGTATATGAAGTGTTGCTCCTCCAACCTGAGTTTAGCCTCATCATGGCAATAGAGGAGGCCATGTATGGACATATCCGAATGGGAATGTGAAGCAGAGTTGAAGTGGGTGGCAACCGGGGGATCCTGTCTGTTGTGGCAGATGGAGTGGAGGTGCTCGACGAAGCGGTCCCCCAACTTGCGTTGGGTTTCACCGATGTAGAGGAGGCCGCACTCCTAACTGAAGCACAACTTGCATTTAAAAGAACAGTTGAAATAGCTCTATCAATGGAAGCAGTAGACAGAGACACAACTGAGTTGTAATCAGGAATGAATGTGAGCGTGAACAAAACTGCAACATCTAAACAGAAACTGGCCTGGCCGAACAAATTGTACTAATGTTGTAGTGGGGGCTCACGTACACCAGACCAATGCAGATTCAAAGTTGCAGAAACTTGCAGAAAATGCAACAAAGTAGGACACATACGAAGAGCATGATAAGCAAACAAAAGTAAATGGACTACGCAAGGAAAAGAAAAAGATAAAAAGTCAAATTGCAGTTTCAAAAAAACCACTAATTTGCATGCTGTTGAAGAAAAAAGTCTGAAAATGATGAGAGTGGTGTCGGACTGCACAGCCTTGAGATTTACAATGTGAAAACTAACAATAGATAAGCAATATAGTTTACACCAGAAGTGAAAGCAAATTAATTACAATGGAACTGGAGACTGGCTCAGCTGTTTCAGTCATTCCACAAAATGAGTTTGAACTGCATTTCAAAGATACTGAACTGAAGCCTACAGATATCCAACTAAGAACATACTGGAGAAAAGGCAATTTCTGTGGGAATAACATTCATAACAGTGAGATACAACAGCGAACAAGCCACATTGGGTTTGTATGTGGTAACAACAGGAGGGCCAGCATTGTGATGCCATGAGTGGCTGGGACAACAACAACTTGATCAGAGATCCACCCACCATTTGCATGCCACATACCCTGCAACAGAGTCAACTGAAAGCAAATTAGGAAAAATACTGGATGATGCTACAGTTGTGTAATGCATGGCATTAGAAAATTCAAACATATCAAGGGTAAAATAGTGATAAAATACCACATCCACATTTTGCAAAGTTTGCCTGGTTCCTTATACCATCTGTGACAAATTAGCCAGTGAGCTAGATCACATAGAAGCTGAATGAATTCTTTCCAAGGTTGAGTGGAGCCCATGAGCAATACCAATGGTCCCAGTAGCCAAGAAAAATGGCGTGTCAGGATCTGTGATCACCATCAACCCAGGACTGAAAGTAGATCAATATTCTCTGCCCAGAAAAGAGGATATCTTTGCAAAACATTCTGGAGGAAAATACGTCAGCAAAATGGACTTAGCTTAAGCCTACCTACAGATGGAGATGGAAGAAGAATCCAAGGTGTTTCTCACCATAAACACACAAAGGGCTTTATTGCTATATTAGGCTTATTTTTGAAGGAGTATTTGCACCTACATTCTGTCAGAAAGCTGTGAACCAGGTGCAACAAGGCTTGTCCAGGTGCTCAGTGTTACCTGGATGACATCATGGTTACCAGTAAGGATGACAAGGAACATCTCCAAAACCTCAAAACATTGTTAAAAAGGTTATAAGTTTATGGGCTCAGAGCATGATGCAACATGTGTGAATTCCTTGTGTAATGCCCTGGTTCATATTTTTACTGTTGCCCTGGTGCTGCACTTAAACCAAGCATCACTTACTGTGGTCATACCATTGATACACCAAAGTGCTGAGAAAATTCAAGCAATCGTAGATGCCCCAAGGCCAAAGGTTGTGTCACAGTTGTAGTCCTTTAGGATTTGTCAATTACAATAATATGTTCCTGCCAAGCATGGCTACTGTGCTCCACCCCCTTGAACTCATTATTACAGATCGGAAAAAAATGGCAATGGACAAAGCAGTGTGAGGTAGCTTTCCAAAAGGTAAAGGAAATGGTGACATCAGACACTGTATTCACACATTATGATCCACACTGTCCATTGAAGCTTGCCATGCATTGTTCGGGATGCCAACACATCCAGAAGAAAGGTGTCCAGAGTAGTCAGAACCTCTTCCTACAGTCCCAGAGTCAACTCATACAACCATCATGGAGGAGGCCCCAGGACCTGAGATTCTTTCACAGCCACAGTTTCTCCTATCAAACAGAGTGAACCCCCTACCCCCCCAACCCATAACAGGAAAGACATTATCCTACAAGTGTAAGAAATCCTCTGCAGCAATTAAATGCTGCTGATGTCTATAATCTAATTGTATTATATAGAATACTGTGTATATACAGTTGAAGTCAGAAGATTACATACACCTTAGCCAAATACATTTAAACTCAGTTTTTCTCAATTCCTGATATTTAATCCTAGAAAACATTCCCTGTCTTAGGTCAGTTAGGATCACTACTTTATTTTAAGAATGTGAAATGTCAGAATAATAGTAGAGAGAATGATTTATAGCTGAAATATGGAGGGCTTAACATGTGATGGGCTATATTCATTACCTTTTGTAGACACTTTAGTATCCAGGTCATCTTCAAAGAGCAGTGCCTCAGAAAGTTGGCGTCTATCATTAAGGACCTCCGCCACCCTCTTCTCATTGCTACCATCAGGAAGGAGGTACGTGAGCTTGAAGGCACACACTCAGCGATTCAGGAACAGCTTCTTCCCCTCTGCCATCAGATTTCTGAATGGCCATTGAACCCATGAACACAACCTCACTACCTTTTTGCACTTCGTATTTACATTTATACACACATATTACTGTAATTCAGTTTTTTATTATTATGCAGTGTAATTTACTGATGCTGCATAACAAATTTCACAACATATGCCGGTGATAGTAAACCTAATTCTGATTCTTTCCATTTTAAGAGCTCAGTAAACATATAAATAGCGCCCCCACCAATGTTTTCCTAAATCTATCAGTTGAAGGCAACTTCAATTGCAAATTTTGATTTATAAATGGAAGTGATGTACCTTAAACTCGGTGCGCCAGTGATTTCAGTAACGGTTCAATCGCTGACAGCTCCCTGCATCCACTCGCTCAGAGGTACAGCTGGGAAAAGCGAAACCCCAGTAGCTGCTGTCAACACCGGCTCAGGTGTGCCGGCTCTTGCAGAGCAGATCTGCGGAGGACCCGCTGTGTGACAGCCGCCAGCCCGACCCTCAGCTGCTGGGCACCGGTACATGCTCTTGGACACCCACCCCACTACCCCTCCCCAGGCCGCGCATCCAGTGGATCAGGTCACCATAGCAACCTCGGGTGGCTGGAGCCCGTGATGCAGGAGATGGCAGTGCCCAACCTTCGCCCGAGCACCGGCGCGCGCTCGTGCCTCGAGCCCACACAAACGCGGCGGAACGACCGGCATCATCGCGGAGGGAGCGCGTGCGGACGTTCGGCCAGGGACTACCCATCATGCCTCGGCCGGCCCAGCATTACCACCATGGTTCAGGGGGTAAGTGGCAACGCAGTTAGTGTTGAATATCACCTCAGGCTGCCGCAGTTCCACTCCACTTGGGCGGCTTGGCTTTGATAGATCGCTTTCCACGGCGCTGTCCCTACCTCCGCTGTTTGTGGTAAGGCAGATTGTTCAAGTCGACATTTTGGAAAAAATAGGGTTTCAGACTTTTGCCGGTTATGAACGATGCTGATCGTCTCTTTGAAGCTGTAAACAATTTGTCCGAGGGCGGTACAGGGGGAAGACTGGGGAAAATGGCGATAGGTATAACAGTGTGTTTGGTATCGCCAACATAATTGCATAGATTAGAAGCCGCAGCTGATATTGACAGAAATTTCAGAGGTTTAAGGTCAGCAGAAAAAATATAAATATATTGCTATTTTCATTGAATAAATAAGATCTTAGAATGTTTATATCTGCCCCGTTAACTTTAATGATGCACGGAAGATTATATGACTGCAGATACTTTTTATGGTATGAAACTAGCTATTAGGAATACTTTTTGGAAATTCTAATCGACTTTACCTGTTATTTATTTGTAAATTGATTCCGAGTTAAAGACTTGGCAGGTGCCAGTTTTTTCCCCATCACTAAGAGAACTCTAATATAAAAGGGATGGGAGACTTATTTCCTTTGTTTTTTTTGGAGAAAAAGCTCTGTGTAAATTTTAAGGAGAAGTTAAAGGATACTAACTGTTCTATTGTAGCAGTGTAAACTCAAGGAATTGCATTTTACATGTGGCCATTAACTTCATGCCATCTAAATTCAGCATTGTTTAACAAATTTTGGAGGTGTTTTGTTTATTTTACTTGTTTAGAAACTATTTTCTTTGAAAACATAAAAAATAGGAGCAGGAGAGATTGCCTGGCCCATCAAGTCTGTTAGCCACAGACTGAGCTCCACCTACTTGTCTTTTCCCCATAACCCTTAATTCCCCTCCTATGCAAAAAGTCAAACTGTGTCTTAAATATTGTAGCCTTTACTGCTTCCAAAGATTCACTCCTCTCTGGGAAATGCATTTCCTCCTCATCTCTGACCTAAATCTACTGCCCCAAATATTGAAGCTATGTTCTCTAGTTCAAGGTAAATGCATTATAAAAGTATATATATGTCACCATATACTACCCTGAGATTCATTTTCTTGCAGGTGTTTACAGTAAATACAAAGAAACAATCAAATCAATGAAAAACTACACACAAAGGTGGGGACACAACCAATGTGCAAAAGACAAATTATGCAAATACAAAAAAGAAAAAAACAATAAATGAGTAATAAGTATGGGGAACATAAGTTTCAGAGTCCTTGAAAATGAATCTGTAGATTGTGGAATCAGTTCAGTGTTGGGGAGAGTGATGTTCTCCCCTCTGGTTCAAGAGCCTGATGGTTGAGGGGTAGTAACTGTTCCTGAACCTGGTGGTGTGGGTCCTGATGGCAGCAGTAAGGAAAGAGCATGGCCTGGATGGTGGATGCTGCTTTCCTGCAGCAGTACTCATGTGCTCATTGATATGGAGGGCTTAACATGTGATGGGCTGTATTCATTACTTTTTGTAGACACTTTGGTTCAAGGCCTTGGTGTTTCCATACTAGGCTAGTCAGTACACTTTTCACTATGCATCTATAGAAGTTTGTCAAAGTTTTGGATGACATACCAAATTTTCACAAACTTCTAAGAAAGTAGAGGAATTGCCGTGCCTTTTATGTAGAAGATGATGTTGTAGCTATTAGTGAAACATGGTTGCAGGAGGGGTGTGATTGGCAACTAAATATTCCTGGAATTCATTGTTTCAGGTGTGATTGAATCGGGGGGAGGGGACAAGAGGGGGAGGTTTTGCATTGCTTGTCAGAGAAAATTATACAGCGGTGCTCTGGCAGGGTAAATTAGAGGGCTCATCTAGGGAGGCTATTTGGGTGGAATTGAGGAATGGGAAAGGTGTAGTAACACTTATAGGGATGTATTATAGACCACCAAATGGGGAGCTAGAATTGGAGGAGCAAATTTGTAAGGAGATAGCAGATATTTGTAGTAAGCACAAGGTTGTGATTGTGGGAGATTTTAATTTTCCACACAAAGACTGGGAAGCCCATACTGTAAAAGGGCTGGATGGTTTGGAGTTTGTAAAATGTGTGCAAGATAGTTTTTTTGCAGCAATACATAGAGGTACCAACTAGAGAAAGGGCAGTGTTGGATCTCCTGTTAGGGAATGAGATAGGTCAGGTGACGGAGGTTTGTGTTGGAGAGCTCTTTGGGTCCAGTGATCACAATGCTATTAGTTTCAATATAATTATGGAGAAGGATAGGTCTGGACCCAGGGTTGAGATTTTTGATTGGAGAGAGGCTAACTTTGAGGAGATGCGAAAGGATTTAGAAGGAGTGGGTTGGGACAATTTGTTTTATGGGAAGGATGTAATAGAGAAATGGAGGTCATTTAAAGGTGAAATTTTGAGGGTACAGGATGTTTATGTTCCTGTTAGGTTGAAAAGAAAGGTTAAAAGTTTGAGAGAGCCATGGTTTTCAAGGGACATTGGAAACTTGGTTTGGAAAAAGAGAGATATCTACAATAAATATAGGCAGCATGGAGTAAATGAGGTGTTTGAGGAATTTTAAGAATGTAAAAAAAATCTTAAGAAATTACAAAAGCTAAAAGAAGATATGAGGTTGCTTTGGCAAGTAAGGTGAAAATAAATCCAAAGGGTTTCTACAGTTATATTAATAGCAAAAGGATAGTGAGGGATAAAATTGGTCCCTTAGAGAATCAGAGTAGACAGCTATGTGTGGAGCCAAATGAGGTGGGGGAGATTTTAAACAATTTCTTTTCTTCGGTATTCACTAAGGAGAAGGATATTGAATTGTGTAAGGTAAGGGAAACAGATAGGGAAGTTATGGAAACTATGATGATTTTAAAGAAGAGCATGTACTAGCGCTTTTAAGGAATATAAAAGTGGATAAGTCTTCGGGTCCTGACAGGACATTCCCTAGGACCTTGAGGGAAGTTAGTGTGGAAATAGCAGGGGCTCTGACAGAAATATTTCAAATGTCATTAGAAACGGGGATGGTGCCGGAGGATTGGCGTATTGCTGATGTTGTTCCATTGTTTAAAAAGTGTTCTAAGAGTAAACCTAGAAATTATCGGCTTGTGAATTTGACGTCAGTGGTTGGTAAATTGATGGAAAGTATTCTTAGAGATGGTATATATAATTATCTGGATAGACAGGGTCTATTAGGAACAGTCAACATGGATTTGTGTGTGGAAAGTCATGATTGATAAATCTTATTGAACTTTTTGAAGAGGTTACTAGGAAAGTTGACGAGGGTAAAGCGGTGGATGTTGTCTATATGGACTTCAGTAAGGCCTTTGACAAGATTCCACATGGAAGGTTAATTAGGAAGGTTCAATCGTTAGGTATTAATATTGAAATAGTAAAATGGATTCAGCAGTGGCTGAATGGGAGATGCCAGAGAGTAGTGGTGGATAACTGTGTCAGATTGGAGGCCGGTGACTAGTGGTGTACCTCAGGGATCTGTACTGGGTCCAATGTTGTTTGTCATATACATTAATGATCTGGATGATGGGGTGGTAAATTGGATTAGTAAGTATGCAGATGATATTAAGATAGGTGGAGTTGTGGATAATGAAGTAGGTTTTCAAAGCTTGCAGAGAGATTTAGGCCAGTCAGAAGAGTGGGCTGAAAGATGGCAGATGGAGTTTAATGTTGATAAATGTGAGGTGCTACATTTTGGTAGGACTAATCAAATCAGGACATACATGGTAAATGGTAGGGCATTGAAGAATGCAGGAGTACAGAGGGATTTAGGAATAATGGTGCATAGTTCCCTGAAGGCGGAATCTCATGTGGATAGGGTGGTGAAGAAAGCTTTTGGTATGCTGGCCTTTATAAATCTGAGCATTGAATCCTGAGGAAGGGTCTCGGCCTGAAACGTTGACTGCACCTCTTCCTAGAGATGTTGCCTGGCCTGCTGCGTTCACCAGCAACTTTGATGTGTGTTGCATTGAGTTTAGGAGTTGGGATGTAATGTTAAAATTGTACAAGGCATTGGTAAGGCCAAATTTGGAGTATTGTGTACAGTTCTGGTCGCCGAATTATAGGAAAGATGTCAACAAAATAAAGAGAGTACAGAGAAGGTTTACTAGAATGTTACCTGGGTTTCATCACGTAAGTTACAGAGAAAGGTTGATCAAGTTGGGTCTTTATTCTTTGGAGTGTCGAAGTTTGAGGGGGGACTTGATAGAGGTATTTAAAACTATGAGGGGGATAGATAGAGTTGACGTGGATAGGCCTTTTCCATTGAGAGTAAGGGAGATTCAAACAAAGGACATGAGTTGAGAGTTAAAGGGCAAAAGTTTAGGGGTAACATGAGGGGGAACTTCTTTACTCAGAGAGTGGTGGCTGTGTGGAACGAGCTTCCAGCAGAAGTGGTTGAGGCGGGTTTGATATTGTCATTTAAAGTTAAATTGGATAGCTATATGGACAGGAAAGGAATGGAGGGTTATGGGCTGAATGCAGGTTGGTGGGACTAGGTGAGGGTAAGCGTTCGGCATGGACTAGAAGGGCCGAGATGGCCTGTTTCTGTGCTGTAATTGTTATGTGGTTATATGGTAATAGCACTTACATGCTGGACCCAGGACAGATCCTCTGAAATGGTAATGCCAAGGAATTTAAAGTTGCTGACCTTCTCCACCTCTGATCACCTGATGAGGACTGGCTCGTGGGTCTCTGGTCTCCTCCTCCCATAGTCAATAATCAGCTCTTTGGTTTTGCTGACATTGAGTGAGAAGTTGTTGTTGTGGGACTATTCAGCCAGCCTCGTGGAAACAGCTTTCCTGCCTCCATCTTGTCTCTTCCTTTTATGATTTTGTCTGTTCCTATAAGATCCCCTCTCATTATTCTGAATTGCAGTGAGTCTAGTCCCAGGCGACTCAATCTCTCCTCATAGGCTAACCCCTCATCTCTGGAATCGACTGGTAAACCACCTCTGAAGCCAGTATATCTTTCCTTAAGTAAGATCAGAACTACATTCAGTACTCCAGATGCAGCATCAGCAGTACCCTGTGCAGCTGTAGTGTAACCTCCCATAACCTTCAATCCTTCTAGCAATGAAGGCCAACATTCCATTTGCTGCCTTGATAACCCATTACACCTGAAAAACAACCTTTTGCAATTTACGCACAAGCACTCTCAAGTTCCTTTGCACAACAGCATCTTTCACCATTCAAATAAAAATCTGATCTTTTATTTTTCCTTCCGAAGTGGATGACCTTGCATTTACTAACATTGTACTCCATCTGCCAGACTCTCTCCCACTTACTTAACCTACCTATATCTCTCTGCATACTTTCCACATCCTCTGCGCAATTTACTTTTCCACTCAATTCACAATTTCTCCTTCTTCACAGCATCTGCTCTTAGTCATCAAACTTAAATATGCAACACACACAAAATGCTGAAGGAATTCAACAGGCCAGGCAGCATCCATGGAAAAGAGTTCAGTTGACGTTTTGGGCCAAGATCCGTTAGCAGGACTGGAGAAAAAAAGATGAAGGGTAGAGTTGAAAGGTGGGAGGAGGGGAGGGAGAAACACAAGGTGATAGGTGAAACTGGGAGGGGGAGGGGTGAAGTAAAGAGCTGGGAAATTAGTGAAAAAGAGACAGGCTGGAGAGGGGGAGTCTGATAGTGGAGGACAGAAGGCCATGGAAGAAAGGAAAAGGGGGAGGAGAACCAGAGGGAGGCAATGGGCAGGCAAGGAAATAGGGTGAGAGAGGAACCCTATTCCTGGTAGGGTGGTAGGAGATTGGGGTGAGAGCAGACATGCCATCCCCTTCTCACAATTTCTCTGTCTTCGCAGCATCTGCTCTTAGCATGAAGCTTTTCATTTGGGAACGAAGGAGATGTCCTCCTCCTTCAAAGAAAGGGGCTTTCCTTCCTCCACTATCAACGCTGCCCTCAACTGCATCTCTTCCATTTCATACATGTCTGCTGTCACCCTGTCCTCCCACCACCCTACCAGGGATAGGGTTCCCCTTGTCCTCACCTTCCACCCCGCCAATCTCTGCGTCCAGCACATAATTCTCTGCAACTTCCACCATCTCCAATGGGATCTCACCTCCAAGCACATCTTCCCCTCTCCCCTCACTTTCTGCTTTCCGCAGGGATCACTCCCTATGTGACTCCCTTGTCCATTGTCCCTCCCCACTGATCTCCCTGCTGGCACTTATCCTTGCAGAACAAGTGCTACACCTGCCCTACACCTCCTCCCTCATTACCATTCAGGGCCCCAAACAGTCCTTCCAGGTGAGGGGACACTTCACCTGCGAGTCTTTTGGGTCATATACTGTGTCTGGTGTTTGGTTAATCAGCCCTCTATATATGGTAATACATTACTCCCAACTCTATGTATCCTTATCTTACAGATGTTTCTTTTATGCAGCACCTTATCAAGTGCCTTCTTGAAATCCAAGTGTATGACATCCACATGTTTGCTCCCTCCATGTATTGTGCACTTTATATCCTGAATAACTCCCGTATGTTTGTCCAACAGGACCTTCCTTTCCTGAATCCATGCCTGATGGAACTACTTCTATCCGGATATATTGCTATTTCTTCCTTGATAATAGCTTCAAACCTTTTCCTGACACCTGGCGTTAAGCTAATTGGCACAAAGTTACTTGTTTTTGGCTAACATCCCTTTCTAAACAGTGGCATGGCATTGCAGTCTTCTAATCTGCTGGAATCAGAGAATTTTGGTAAATGATCACAAACGTCTCTACTCTAGCTTCGACTGTTTCTTTCAGTAGTCCAGAGTGTATTGTGTCAAGGCCAGAAGACTTGACTACCTTTAGGCCCATGAGTTTGCTCAGCAATTTTTCATTAGTGATAGCAATTGTATTGAAGTCCTCACCACTCATCAGGTCCATAACATCTCTTTGGCATATTAGAGTTCCCTTAGTTGTGAAAACTGATACAAAATAGTTATTCAAAGCCTCAGCCATTTCCACATTAGCCAACAGTAATTCCCCTTTCTCATCTTTAGCCATCCTTCTCTCCCTTATATGATAATAGACACATAGTAAAAGTCTTTATATTTAATGCTAATTTATTTTCATAATATATCTCCCTCTTCCTTATTGCTTTTTTGCTCCTTAAAGTTGTCCTCAATCTTCTAGTTTCCCACTTCTCTTGGCAACTTCGTATGCATGAGTTTTTAGTTTGATGTTTTTGTTTTTTTTTTAGTTATCCAAGGCTGGTTCTCCCCACTGTTACTGTTCGTCCTTATAAATGTAATTTACGGTGGTGCTGCAAAGTTTTGGAACCCTGTAGAATTTTTTCTATTTCTGCATAAATATGATGTAAAATGTGATCAGATCTTCAAGTAGGTCCTAAAACTAAATAAAGAGGACCCAATTAAATAAGACAAAAAACATTATACTTGTTCATTTATTTATTGAGAAAAATGATCCAATATTACATGTATTAGAAAAAGTGTGTGAACCATTGCTTTCAATAACTGGGTGACCCCCCCCCCCCCCGTGCAGCAGAAACTTCAACTAAACATTTTGGTAACTTTTGATCTGTCTTGCACATTAGCTTGGGGGAATTTTAGGTCATTCCTCCCTATAAAACTGCTTCAAATCTGGGATGTTGTTGGGCTTCCTTGCATGAACTTCTTGCTCAGGTCCTTCCACATTTCTATAGGATTAAGGTCAGGACTTCGACTTGGCCATTCCAAAACACAAATTTTCTTCTTTTTAAAACATTCTGTTGTTGTTTTACTCTTGTCTTTTGGATCATTGTCTCACTGCATTATCCAACTTCTATCAAACTTCAGGTGATGGACTGCTACCCTGACATTGTCCTGTAAAATGTTTTGATACATTTTTGGATTCATTGTTCCCTCACAACGATTGCAAGCTGTCCAGGCCCTGATACAGCAAGGCAGCTCCAAACCATGATGCTCCTTCCACCATGCTTTACAGTTGGGATGAGGTTTTGGTGTTGGTGTGCAGTGCCCTTTTACCTCCAAACATAGCAATGTGCATCTGTGCCAAAAAGTTCAACTTTTGTCTCACCTGTCCGCAGAATATTGTTCCAGAAGTGTTGTAGAACTTCCAGATGGTCTCTTGCAAACTTGAGACCTGCAGCAACGTTTTTGTTTGGAGAGCAATTGTTTTCTCTGTGATGGTCTTCCCTGAACACCATCCTTATTCAGTGTTTTTCTTAGTGGATACATGAACAGAGACTTTAGCAAGTTCTAGAGATCGCTGCAGGTCTTTTGCTGTTACCCTTGGGTTCTTTTTCACCTCCTTCAGCATTGCACATTGTGCTCTTGATGTGATCTTTGCAGGATGCCCACCCCTAGGGAGAGTAGCAACAATACTGAGTTTCTTCGATTCGTATTCAATTTCTCTTGCTGTGGACTTATGAACTCTTGGGTATTTAGAAATACTTTTGTAGCCTTTTCCAGTTTCATGAATCTCTAGAATTCTTCTAAGGTCCTCTGAAAGTTTTCTTGATGGAGGCATCTTGCACATAAATCTTTTTTTTTTGAGAAGAGCAGGCTGTGTCAATAACCTGACTGTGTGTCTTTTTTAGAGGCAGAGCACCTCTGCAACCAACACCTCCAATCTCATCTCATTGATTGGAACACCTGACTCCAGATAGCTTTTGTAGAGGGCATTACCCCACAGGTTCGCATACTTTTTCAAACAGATATATGTCATATTGGATCATTTTTCTCAATAAATAAATGAATTTTCTCAATGAATGAATGAACAAATTAATTTTTTGTTAATTTTTTAACTGTAATCTCTATCTAGTTTTAGGACTAGCATGAAGATCTGATCATATTTTAGGTAAGATGCAGAAATAGAGAAAATTCTACAGGGTTCACAAACTTGCTAGCACCACTGTATTTTTATTGAGCACTGAAAAATTTCTCTGAAAGTCTTCCACTGTTCGTCTACTGTCCCCCACTATTTAGCCTGGGTTCCTAGTCTACGCTAGCCCACTCCTTCCTCATCCAATTGTAGTTTCCCGGTCATACTATTGCACCCTCCATTTATGAGAAATTCAGTTATACTGCGAGAATTTTTTTTCCAAGAGGATTCCGAATTACCATATTGTTAATTTTGCCTTTCTGATTGCACAGGACCAGACCTGAGACAGCATTTTTCCTTGTAGGTTCAGGAACATGATGAATGGACGCATTTCATGAAAATCTCCTCAAGACTGCCTCAACCAACTTGGTTTGCCCAATCTTTGTGCCAGTTAAAAACCCATATAATTTTTTAAATAACTTTATCTTTGTTGCTTTTACTCTATCACAAACTGGCATTTTCTAGACTTTTGCTGCTGCTACTTAAGTGAAACTTAAGTTTCTTGCTTATTGCAATGGACCTGTAACTTTTATATACTCCACCAATCCTATCTGCTAAGTTTAGCTTATCCAGCATTTTCAATAACATGAGGAATATTGCAGTAGATTGCAACAAAACATAGACAGAATGGCATAATAGGTAAGTGTCAAATGAAATTAAATTTAGAAGAATGAAATGATGCCCTTTGACAGAAATGACAAGGAGTAACAGTGGTATGCTTCCAAAGAGTGTACGGAAACATAGAAACCTGAGTATGTGTGTTCATAACATATCTATGGTGGCAGGACAAGCTGAGAGAATAGATTGAAAAATATGGAAATTGGCATAAAAAGAAGTCTTGGATACAAGCAAGAAGGTTGTGTTGAAGCTTTATAAAACATTGTTTAGGCAATACCAATAAATACTTATCACCAGACTTAAGATGCAGAAAAGTCTTGCTGTAGTGCTTCCAACAACATGGTTGTACTGGAGCAGCTGGAATTGTTCCTTTTGGAGAAAAGAAGATTGAGGAGATTTGATTAAGAAATGCAAAATCATGACTCATTTAGATAAGGAAACAGAGGGAAAGTTTTTGAATTTAGTTCATTTTTAAAGGACCAGGGAGATCATATTAAAACTTAGACAATATGGCAAGTGGCATGTGAGGAAAAACTCTTTTTGGAACTTATTGCTTGTTCGAGTAGTGGAAACATGGTCTTTCAGGGTTTTCAAAAGGGAAAATCAAAAACTGCAGATGCTGGAAATGTGAAGTAAAAAGACAAAAAGTGCAGATCAGGCAACATATGGTGCTGTGCTAAAGTATTAGGCACATGTTAAAAAATTCTGTAAAGTGAAGATGCTTTCAAAACTAATGAAATGAGAAGTTTCTAAATATCAAAATATTTACTATACAGAGCAGTAAACAGTTAAAAAAAACTAAATCAGATCAATATTTGGTGTGACCACGCTTTGTCTTTAAAACTGGATCAATTCTCTTGGATATGCTGCAGTGTAGTCTTATAAGAAAATTGTTTGGTAGGTTGTTCCAAGCATCTTGGAGAACTTGCTACAGTTCCCCTGCAGATTTTCGCTGGCTTCTGCCTCTCCAGGTAATGTCAGATGGCTTCAATGATGTTGCGATCAGGGCTTTGTGAAGGCCATACCATGTTGCAGAACTCCTTATTCTTCTTTTCACTGAAGATAGTTCTTTATGACCTTGGCTGTGTGTTTTGGGGTCATTGTCTTGCTGTAGAATGAAGTTGGGACCTATCAGGCTGATTAATACCTCCCTGATGGTATTGTGTGCTGGATGAGAATCTGCTTGTACTTCTGAACATTGAGGATTCCATTAATTCTGACCAGATCACCAACTCCATTTGCAGAAATGCAACCACAACCCTGCAGGGAATCTGTATTTCACTATTAGCTGCAGACAGTCATCTATGTATCACTCTCCAACTCTTTTATGGACAAACTGCCTCCCGTTTGAACCAGAAATTTCAAATTTTGTCTCGTCAGTCCAGAGCACTTGCTGCCATTGTTCAGCACCCCAGTGTTGTGTTTTTGTGTGTAGTTGAGTCTGTTGGCTTTGTTTTCGCTTCAGGAGAATGGCTTTTTGTCAGCAACTCTTCTATGAAGACCACTTCTGACAAGACTTCTCTAGACTCTAGAGGACGGTTCTTGGGTTCCAGTGGTCTCTGTAAGTTCAGAGGTGATAGTAATGTTGGACTTCTTCCGATTTAGAAGGGATGTCAGTTTGATATATCTCTTGTTTGTTGCACTCAGTTTCTGTTGCCGACCACTGCATTTCTGGCCCTTAGCCTTGTCTGTTTCTTTGTGCTTATTTAGAAGAGCCCAGACAGCACAACTTGAAACTCCTGACTGCTGCAAAATTTCTGCTTGGGAGAGATCTTGCTGATGCAGGATGACCACCTTGTGTTTTATTGGTACGTTTACTCTTACCATGGTGTAAGAATTGATGATTTGAAGGTTAAACTGGCACATCTGCCACACCCTCACCTTTCAGTCTGGTTGTCCTTCGCCCAGTTTAATTCCTTTTACACCTGTTTCTGTTTCATTTAATCAGTTTAGTTCATTCAACTCATTATGTCATTGATCATTAGCACCTATTTGTTATCTTTGTTTAATCATGCACTGGGCTATATACATACTAAATAATCAGGTTTTATTTGACAAGTGGAACTTCTGATGGGCCTTTGCCTCTATTCAGGGCCTCAAGCAGTCCTTCCAGATGAGGCAACTCTTCACCTGCGAATCTGCTAGGTTCATCTATTGTTTCTAGAACTTTTGATGCAGCCTTCGCTATATTGGTAAATTGGAGGACTGCTTAAATGAGCACCTTAGCTCCATCTGCCAGCAGCAGAACTTTCTGGTGGTCAACCATTTTAATTCCAATTCCCATTCCTATTCCAACATGTCGGTCCATGGCCTCCTCTTGTGCCACGATGGGCCAATCCTCAGGATGGAGGAGGAACATCTTGTATTCCATCTAGGTAGCCTCCAACCTGATGGCATGAATACCAATTTCTCATTCCTGGAAAATATTTTTCCTTCCACCTCCCCTCTTCTTCTATTCCCCATTCTGGCCTCTGACCTCTTCTCACCTGCCTGTCACCTCCCTCTGGATCCCCTCCTCCTTCCCTTTCTCCTATGGTCAACTCTCATCTCATATCAGATTCCTTCTTCTCCAGCCCTTTATATTTGCCACCCACTTGGCTTCACTTTCAAGCTACCCTCCTTCTCTTCCCCTCACCTTTTTATTCTGGTATCTTTCCCATTCCTTTACTGAAAAAGGGTCTTGGCCGAAAATGTCGACTGTATATTCATTTCCTTAGATGTTGCCTGACCTGATGAGTTCCTCCAGCATTTTGTGTCTATTACTTAATATGCTATTTCTTTAACAAAGTACAAAAATTTCTATGTAACATTTAATTTCTTAGAAAACGAACATTTGGAAATCTAAAATTTGTTCCTTCATACTAACATACTAATGCAGAAAACATTAGAACCAATTTCCCCCAGGATCAATAAAGTATGACTATGACTATAAAAGATAATTATCTAAAACAAAATTTGTGTTTATAAATAAAAATCTAGGGTGCATAAGGCCGTTCCCCCTCCCTATGTAAACCAGTTTTAGTCCTTATGAAATCTCCTTCATCAATCCTCCTTTCACCAGTTTCTCAAAGTTCAAGTTGGTTTATAGTACTAGGCATACATAGCTAGGTTACAAATGCAATAAAAGTTAGCTATTTGCAGTACCACAGTTCATTTCAAACATAGATTACATTAACTTATATTAACAGATTATACGTACACAACAAAATAAAATAAACATTAGTGCAATTTGTGGAAAACATAATAGAATTGCTGTTTCTGAGGGTGGTTCAATACCAGTTTCTTTCTTTAAGGTTCTTGAACCATTTTTCAGGTCGGTTCAAGAATCTGATGGCAGTTGTGAAGAAACTATTGTTGAACTTTGAGGTGTTGGTCTTCATGCTCCTGTATCTCCTGCTTAATTGCAGCAATAAGAAGAGGACATGGCCTAGATCAGCCTTTCTCAACCTTTTTGCCCTGGAGGAACCTTTGAAATAATTTTCAGGTGTCAGGGAACCCCTGCATAAAATTACTGTATCTACTGCTCACAGTACATTAGCGTGATCAGTAAGTTATAGCTATAATAATCCAAAAATAATTGTCAATGCTTTTTTAAATAGAAGTGAACTTTTAGCCAACCTTTCTTTAAAAAAAATCAGGTAATTAAACTTAACTTTCCTTTTTGAAATTAATTTCTTTCCCTTTCATAAATTTTAAAAACTCCAGGCAAACATAAATTTCTGTTAAATAACTGGCTTAAGCCAAAATGGGTTTTAATTTTTTTAAAGGTGGGCTCTGTAGATTTAATTTAAATAAAGGTTGTAAATGATTTTAATTAATGCTGTTTACAACATGAACATTTATTGACAATGTTGAGTAGTAAAGTTTCTAAAAAAAACCTTAAGCCAAAGCAATATGAAAAAAAATAGCCTAAGACACAATTTTATACGAGAATTTGAAATGACATTTTCTTACTAAGTGTCAGGATCAGGCTCAGATATAGGCTTAGCATGTGAAATCTGTGCTTGTTTGTTACTGCACAAATAACTCAATTCTGGGTTGAACTTGAAATAAGCACACATGAATTGCACCTTCAACTGAAATTAGGTGATTTCTATCCTTGCTCTTGATGCTTGTTAAACAGGAAAAAGCTTGCTCACATTTATAATAAGTTGAAAACTACAGCAAAATGTTCATTGCTTTCTTATGAATAACTGGGCATTCTTCTTTCACAGAAATCCAGAACTTGCCCAGGGGCAGGTTAGTAAATCTCATCTTGAGCATGCGATCAGACTGCAGCTCAAAGTTCTTCCTCTTCTCTCAAAGTCAAGTTCTCAGGCAGAGCAGAAGATTCAATGAAAGGGCCCCTCACCCAGTCAAACACTTGTGTTGAAAGGGAGGAAAATACTGTAGAACTTTGTTCTGTAATTCTTCCAGGTGGTTTTCAATAAGACTTGAGACTTTCTGATATCCTTCTTCACTCTCAAGCCCAAACAGCAATGGAAACATTTCAAGATTTCCTTTTTCAACATGATTTTTTGGTTTCCTTTTAGATCTAATAATCTTGTCACTTGAAGTCAAAACATTTTCTCCGTGGACTTGCAGAGACTTGTTCAGCTGATTCATATGATGAAAAATGTCTGTTTAGTAGGCTAGTTTCTATAGCCATTCTTCATCTTCAAAGCACTCAGCAAAATCTTGCCTACTTTCTTCTTGAAAGTACCCCTGCAATTCACCTTTCAGCTCAAACACCCTGTTGAGAACTCTTCCTCTGCTAAGCCACTGGATTGTGTGTAGCTGGAGATTGATGTGCTCTTTGGCCAGGTTTTCAGTTTTATAAACATTCTTGAGTGAACTGGTCTTTGTTTAATAAAGTTGACCATTTTTGTAGCATCATCCAGAACTTTTTAAATTTCATCTCTAAGAATTTTTGACATTAGCATCTCTCTGTGAAGAAAGCAGTGTGTTGTGACGTCAGGATTTTCTTTTTTCACAACAACAGCAAAGCAGCAGGCCAGCAGCTGAGTCGTGGCACATAAAAAATCCTTCTTTAGAATAAAAATTTCCTGCCAATTTTCTACTACACCAGTAGAGTTTATTCGCTCCCATAAATCCAAATCTGAAATGTAAAAACAGATAGTAACAGTAGACATTTAAAAATCACAAATTAAACATCGGTCCTATTGAAAGTGAATATAATAATACTATCCTGTATCAGGCAACAACCCTGCCGTTTCTTTAGCATTTGTCTGTTTTATGAGGCTGAGTTACTAGCTTGATGCTCAACCCAGCACGGATGGAAAGCATGTAAGGAGACTTTACTGGAATACCAACACCGAGGCTGTTTACAAGAAGGGGATGAGCAGACTCTATTTTCTAAGGAAGGTGAGATCCTTCAAAGTGTGCAGCGGGATGTTGAAGATCTTTTACCTGTCTGTTGTAGCAAGTGCGGTCTTCTTTGCGGTTTCATATTTGGGGAGCAGCATCGGTGCTGGTGATACAAAAAGAATAAATAAACTCATGAAAAAGGCTGAATCTGTCCTTGGCTACAAACTGGACTCTTTTGAGCTAGTGGTGGAGAGGAAGTCACTAAGCAAACTGTTATCCATTATGGACAATCAGGCACATCCTCTCCATGAGCTACTGAATAAGCAGCAGAGCACCCTTTCCAACAGACTCATTCAGCTCCACTGTCACAAGGATCGTTACAGAAAATCTTTCCTACAAAGTGCAGTAAGCATATACAGCAGTTCACTTCTGTGCAACTGATCATTTCAGTGATCAGCAGCACTGGGGCTCCACAGGGGACTGTCTTGTCTCCCTTTCTCTTCACCATTTACACCTCGGACTTCAACTGCTGCACAGAGTCTTGTCATCTTCAGAAGTTTTCTGATGACATAGTTGGATGCATCAGCAAGGGAGATGAGGCTGAGTACAGGGCTACAGTAGGAAACTTTATCACATGGTGTGAGCAGAATTATCTGCAGCTTAATGTGAAAAAGACTAAGGAGCTGGTGGTAGACCTGAGGAGAGCTAAGGTACCAGTGACCCCTGTTTCCATCCAGGGGGTCAGTGTGGACATGGTGGAGGATTACAAATACCTGGGGATACGAATTGACGATAAACTGGACTGGTCAAAGAACACTGAGGCTGCCTGCAAGAAGGGTCAGAGCCGTCTCTATTTCCTGAGGAGACTGAGGTCCTTTAACATCTGCCGGACGATGCTGAGGATGTTCTGCGAGTCTGTGGTGGCCAGTGCGATCATGTTTGCTGTTGTGTGCTGGGGCAGCAGGCTGAGGGTAGCAGACACCAACAGAATCAACAAACTCATTCGTAAGGCCAGTGATGTTGTGGGGATGGAACTGGACTCTCTGATGGTGGTGTCTGAAAAGAGGATGCTGTCCATGTTGCATGCCATCTTGGTCAATGTCTCCCATCCACTACATAATGTACTGGTTGGGCACAGGAGTACATTCAGCCAGAGACTCATTCCCCGGAGATGCAACACTGAGCGTCGTAGGAAGTCATTCCTGCCTGTGGCCATCAAACTTTACAACTCCTCCCTTGGAGGGTCAGACACCCTGAGCCAATAGGCTGGTCCTGGACTTATTTCATAATTTACTGGCATAATTTACATATTACTATTTAATTATTTATGGTTTTATTACTATTTAGTTATTTATGGTGCAACTGTAACGAAAACCAATTTCCCCCAGGATCAATAAAGTATGGCTATGACTATGACAGGAGAATGCACATCATAGTACAATAGTCTCTGTTTTATTACAAATTATTGCAGATTTGTAAATTATTATTGTGTATATTATTATTCTGTACTATATTATTTTAAGTCAGTCGGAGGTGCATAGGGAGAAGTTGGAGGAGGTAGAGGCTAGCTAACATTAATCCCAACTAACGTTACAGCCCATGTTGGGCGAGTCCATTCAATGCTCAGAAAATGCATGTCACGCTCCTCATCCGCTTACTGTCCTCCCCTCCATGCAATACAGTGCTCACTAATTATTAATAGCCTCCCCATCTCACGTCAAAAACTGAGAATGGACTCAACCAAGTAAGCACGGTTCCTGCGCACTGCCATACTGGGCTGAGAGAACTCTGATGACATTGCTAATGGGTCTGCTCCGTCACTGCCCACCAGTGTGAGCGCTAGCATTGCGAGATGCGTGATGTTCAAAAAAAAAACAATGTTTAGTTTTTTTAATCACAATCTCTCGTGGAACCCCTAGCGATTTCTTGTGGAACCCTGGTTGAGAAACCATGGCCTAGGTGGTGGTGATATTTAATGTTGGATGTTGCATTCCTGAGGCATTGCCTCTTGTGGGTGTCCTCAGTGGTGGAGAGTGCTGTGCACATGATGGAACTAACTGGGTCAACCACTCACTGAAACTTCTTGCACTCCTGTGCACTAGATTTCCCATACCACTCAGAATGCACATCTGCAGACATTTGAGAGTCTTTGATGTCTTAAACTTTTAAGCATTAAAGACAAAATGTGTTACCAACATTTTAAAATGTCCCAAAGATTGTTTGTAGCCAATTATGTACTCGTTTTTGTTGCCTTAATATGTGCAGTTAGTGCTGCACAGCAAGCTCCCATAAAACAAACATGGTAACACTGGGTGTACAGTAAGTATTCACCTGGACACTAAGGATACTCACAAAACTTTTTTTTACATTTTTTTGTATTAACTGAGAAAACAAACAGGTCCATGGTTTAAAATCTCTTCAGAAAAACTATACCTCTGACTCCCGCAGTGTAACTTCCCTCTGGAATATTGGACTGAATTTTTGCATTCAATTTTTGGAATGGAATCAGAAACTTCTTGACTCAGCCAAAAATGTTGCTAACTGAGCTACAATTATATCGCCGATCATATGGAAAACTGTCCTAAATCAAATGAAACCTTCATTAATGAAGTATTTTCAAAACTTTTGACCTCTGTGTTGCAAACAGTATTCTGAAAACTAGCCAAAGACAGGAAAGTATAATGGTTGTGAAAATAAAAATTCATGTGGACTACTTATTAAACAAGTATTGGGAGAGACTTAATCATCAATAAAATATCTGTATCATCAGCATCTTGGTAATAAATGTAATGGCTTCTCTGTAATGTTAACTGCTGAGGTAATGGTTTCTCTGTAGCTGCGATGTTTGGGTTATGACTGGAGATAGCGAGACTTTGGTATTCAGGGTTATCCAATCGGGAGAAATGTTATTCTTTCTTGTGTCTGGGAACCGGAGTTTTTTGTGGGTTTTTGGTCGAGGAGAAGGAAGAGGAAGGACGTGTGCGGGGAGCGCTGGTAGACCACCGGATGGCAGAGACTGGATTCGGAGGCTCCAAGGGTCGGCGACGTTTTGGCAGAGGTCGTTTATGGAGGAATACCTGAGGCGTGAGCTCCGATGATTTTGTGCACGAACTATTTAATAAAAGTGACGTCTTTTATATTTTGTTTCTCTACTAACCACATAGTGAAGTAAGAGTTATAAAATGTAATCATTTAATTGCATATTGTATACTGTCTGATATTTTGTGTTGTGGGTTTGTACTGGGGTACATTACACAGTGTCCACCCAAACTTGAATACCCTATTTGGCAGAAATGAAAGCTGATTCCCCTAGACGAACGTGAGTGGCAAGCCCGGTGGGCTACATTTGTAGCAGCCACGTCCGGGATTTGATTCCGTTGGATGCTGTGTGATCGCCCTTTTTAAATTAGCGCTGATATGGATGCTGCTGGGGTCGAACACTGGTGTGTAGCTGAAGGACTACCAGTAATTAATGTGTGCGTGTTGAGTGGGGTAGATATTCATACCCCGGATGAATTGTTAATTTGACATTTGAGTATGCTTAAAGCTGTCAGCAAGGTTGAAATCGTAGTGTGAAAGTTTGATAAAATGGTGAGGTGTTGGTGTAGACTGGTATTGACGTAATGGCGGTTGAACTGCCAGAGTCTGTTGGTGACCCAAGGGAGGTGGGACCATGGCGTATTCATACTGTCGGCGGGGGGGTGGGGGGAGCAGAGCCCAGTGGGCTGGGGCACAAGCTGAGTTGCCGCAGTTAAGGGCAGAGATTTTGGAGAACGGGGAACAGGTTCTCTCATTACTGCGGAATGAGGGGAAAGAGTGGTTGGATTTGGAAAGTTTGATTAATTCCCGTCCCCCAGTGAAGAGTGAGAGTTCTGAGTTGGCATCTGCCATTACCTCCCTGGTGAGTAAGGCAGCGGGACCCCACCAGAAGCAAAGAATTTTCTCTGGAATAATGCCCACCCCCAAGGGGGAGGAGGATTATGAGACGTGGGTGGAGCAGACCTCTTGGTTGTTAGGTGAGTGGCAGTGCTTTGATGATGAAAAGCGACACAGATTGGTTGAAAGTTTGAGGGGGTTGGCGGCTGAGATAGTAAGAGGCGTGAATGTCAACCAGCCCTCTGCCTTTCTTGCTGAGTATCTGGATGCATTTGAAAGCACTTTTGGTCTGACCGGGATCTCCTGGGAGCGTTTCAAAACATGCGTCATGAGAAGGGGGAGAAGCTTTCCGCGTACCTTTTTCGGCCAGAGAGACGGCTAAGTTGTTTGCGATGCCAGGGGGGTCATTCAGGTGGCTGAGGTGGATGAGTTAAGGATGGACCAGGGAACTAGGGGTGCCCAGGCCCAGGACAGGATTGCTTGGAGTCTTCGGCAGTCCCGTAAAACGCGTCCCCCTCCATTGTTCGTTCAGCTGATCAGAGAAGTGCGGGAGGATGAGAACGTGTGAGGTCGTGAGAGGACTGTCGGCAGGGCGCAGTCCTCGGTAGTAGCCCCTTGTGGTGAAGTGGCTGGGGCCAACTTAACGCGGGAAGTGGTAGAGCTGAGAACTGAGAGGTCACGGGGGTTCATGGCGGGTGTGGACCCTTCGTATGATAGGACTGGTAAAGAGGCCCCCCTCTCCCTAGGGGACGGACTGCGCAGAGGGCTGCAGGTGGCCAGTGTTTTGCGAGAAGAGGGGCAGCGGGTAGCGTGTGCTATAACTGTGGGAAAGAGGGACACTTTTGGCAGGAATGTGAGTGGCAGGAAGCCCCTCGGAGAGCGAGCCACCGGGTACCTAAGCAGGGAGAGGTGTTGGGAAACTTAGAGGAGACCCAGTGAGGGAACGGCCTGGTGTCTCTAGGGGAAGACGTTCCCAGCAACGTACCAAGGAACCCAGAAAGCAGAAGACCCTATTCCTGGAAGGATTAGTGGGACCCCACTCCAGCATGTCACTACGGATAGAGGGAATCTATGCTAAAGCTATCCTCAATACTGGGTCGCAGGTAATGTTACTGTACAGTTCGTTCTACAACCAGTATCAGAAGCGTTTGCCCTTGACCCCATTTAGTGTGCTGTACATTTGGGATATCAGTGCTGGTGATTATCCGTATGATGGTTATTTGGCAGTGAAACTGGAGTTCTCGGAGGCCGATGTGGGAGTAGCTGAGGTTCTTGAGATGTTAGTGCTGGTTTGTCTGGATCCAGTTGAGATGGGCGGTGTTTCATTTCTGGTGGGGGCCAACACCCCTCTTATATGGAGGCTCATGGGGGCCTACAAGGAGAAGGCGGGTGAGAACTTATTGGGGACTTTGTCTGTGCACCCAGTGTTTCAAGCTGTGTTTGAGGAAGTGCGTGGCCGCACGGGGCCAGATACCGAATTTAAACAAGGGACTGTGTCGTACACCCAGTGGAAACTTAGGGTGATACAGCCCGGGGAAGTAGTGAGAGTGATAGAGACTCCTAGATTTCCTGGAGTGCCTGAGAGCGAAACTCTCTTAGTGGACTCTCTGGAAGACCTCGAGGGGGAGTCGCGATTTCCGGCTGGGGTGCTGGTGAAGTCTGAATTGCAGATGCCCTCTGTTATACAGGCGAGCAGGATGGCTGCGATCGTTAAGAACACTGCAAAGAGGGAAGTCACCTTTAAGAGGGGGATGCCCCTGGAGCATTTGTTCCCTGTGACGGCAATGTCTAGTGACCCCGTGAGGCCTGCTGGGGAGAAACTATTGGAAGAAAGGGAAAAGTTGACCGCTGAGGCATTTAACTTCGGGGACTGTCCTGTACTGCCGGGCTGGAAAAGGAGGTTAGTAGAGAAGATGTTGAAGCTGGAAGGTGTCTTTACCATTGGCGAGTTTGATGTGGGTTGTTCCAAGAGCACTCAACACACCATCCGGGTGACCGAGGACACCCTGTTTAGAGAGGGGTCGCGGCAACTTGCCCCTGCAGACATGGAAGACGTGGCAGCATTTGTGTAAGTTGAAGGAAACTGGAATTATCACTGAGTTCCGAAGTCCTATGCATCCCCAATAATAGTGGCCCGGAAGAAGAATGGCAAGGTACGCATGTGTATGGACTATAGGACTATGAAAAGGTGCATCGTCCCTGACCAGTATACAGTCCCGAGGGTCGAGGACGTGCAGGTCAGCCTGAGTGGGGTGAAATGGTTTAGTGTGCTGGACTTGAGGAGTGGATATTACCAGATCCCGATGAGTGAGGCCGATAAAGAGAAGTCGACATTTATATGTGTTCTGGGATTCTTCCAGTTCTAAAGGATGCCCCAGGGCATATCGGGAGCCCCTGCCACCTTCCAGAGGGTCATTGAGAAGACAATGGGGGATATGAACTTGCTTGAGGTGTTGGTGTATTTGGATGACCTGATAGTATTTGGATCCACCTTGGAAGAACACGATGTGAGGCTACTGAAGGTGCTAGTCCGCCTGAAGGGTTAAAACTTTCTCTGGACAAGTGCCAGTTCTCCAAAACATCTGTTATCTATGTCAGGCATATAATTTCATGGAATGGAGTGGCCTCAGACCCGGCTAAGATAGAAGCAGTGAACCACTTGGCCAAGGCCCCAGACTGTGGGCGCGCTGCGCTCGTTCCTTGGGTTCTGTGGTTATTATCGGAGATTTGTGAAGGACTATGCCAAAGTGAGTCACCCCTTGAATCAGCTTCTGTGTGGTTACCTTCCCTTGAGGAAGAAAGGGAAAGGGGAAAAAAGAATGGGAGGTTGGAGAATATCTAAACACGTCGGAGCCCTTCGGACAGAGGTGGGATGCAAACTGAGGAGGCTTTTCAGTCGCTGAAAGAGTTGCTGACTCAGGCAGCAGCGCTGGCTTTTCTGGAACTACGATTGCCGTATGTATTACACACGGATTCTAGCCGAGAGGGTTTAGGAGGCGTCCTGTATCAGGATCAGGGCACCGCGTTGAGCCCTGTGGCGTTTGTCAGCTGGAGTTTGTCACCCTCCGAGAGAAACTATCTCACCCACAAGTTGGAATTCCTGGCGTTGAAATGGGCGGTAGTGGATAAGCTGAGTGACTATCTCTACAGGGCCAAGTTTGAAGTGAGGACGGACAACAACCCTCTAACTTGTATCCTGACCTCGGCGAAACTGGATGCCACGGGCCATTGGTTGTTGGCAACGTTGTCGGCCATGATTTCAGCCTGAAGTACTGGCCAGGGAGCCAAAACGTTGATGCGGATGCTTTGTCCCGACGGATGCATGAGGGACTGGACAGGGATGAGGAGTGGGAGAGCGTTCCTGCCCCTGAGGTGAAGGCCATGTGTCAGTTTGCCATCACCGTGAAGGCAGAGGAAAGGAGGGACAAGATCAGGTGGTGGATCAATTGGGGACTTCTGATGGTGCCATACCCCAAGTTTAATGTAACCTGACTGCGTTGAATACCAAGCAGCTGCCGGAATTGAGTTCTAGGGAAGTGGCAGCTGCTCAGCAAGATGATCTGGGCATTGGCACTATTTGGTATGTGGTTGAAAAGGGGGACATGGCTCAGGCAGAGAAGACGAAACACGCTTCAGTGCCTCCATTACTGAAGGAGTGGCTTCGGTTGAAGTTGAAGAACCAGATCTTATAGCGGGTGACGTCACCCTGGACTGACCTCGGCAGTACCAGCTGGTCCTGCCCGAGAAATATCGGAGGATTGTGTTGGGGTCACTTCATGATAATTCTGGACATTTGGGGGTGGAACAGACCTACGGATTGCTCAAAGATCAGTTTTACTGGCCTTGAATGAAGTCAGAGGTGGAAGAATACTGCAAGTCATGCAGTCACTGAATACAGCGGAAGGCACTGCCTATGCAGGCAGCTCCTTTGTCCCACTTGCAGAGTGCAGGGCCCCTGGACCTGGTGTGTATGGATTTCCAGTCCATCGAACCCGATGCCAGCAACACGGCGAATGTCTTAGTCATCATGGACCACTACACCAGATATGCTTAGGCTTTTCCTACCAGGGACCAGAGGGCGACTATAGTGGCAAAAGTGTTATGGGAGAAGTATTTTGTTCATTATGGCCTTCCCAGGCGGATACATAGTGACCAGGGACGGGACTTTGAGAGCAGACTCATCTGTGAGTTACTGGGGATGCTTAGAGTTGAGAAATCGAGGACCACGCCTTATCACCCGTAGGGTGGTCCCCAGCCTGAGAGGTTTAATCGGACCTTGCTAGATATGCTCGGGACTCTGGAGATCGGCAAGAAGAACAGGTGGAGTCAACATATTGGGCAACTGGTTCATTGTTACAACTGTACACGAAATGAGGCTACAGGGTACTCTCCCTATTATCTGATGTTTGGGTGCGAGGCACGGTTGCCCATTGACCTCTGTTTTGGGACTGACGAGGGTGACTTCCAACCGAAGTGTTATCTGAAGTATGTGTCTGATATGAGGGGAGAGCTGAAAAGGGCTTATGAATTGGCTGGGGTCATGGCTGCCAAGCAGAATCAAGGAAATCAGAGGAGGTATGATCAGAAGGTGAGGTTCTCCCAACTCCTGCCGGGAGACCGCGTCCTCATAATGAATCTTGGGCTACCTGGAAAGTACAAGTTGGCTGACTGCTGGGCGACCACCCCCTATGTGGAGGAGAGTCAGATGCCAAACCTACCAGTGTTCTGGGTGAAACCAGAGGTGGGGAATGGGCCTGTCAAGATTCTTCATCGGAATCACCTGTTGTCCCTGGGACAAAAGGTGCAGGTATACCTGGAGCCCGGTTGGGAGTCTACACCAAGTAGGAGGACTCTGCGGAAATGAGGGGAGACTGCAGGGCCCCTAGCGGGAGAGGTTGGGCCGGGGTCCACCCCTGAGAGGGATACTGATTCGGAGGATGATGATCTGGATGTCCGGTACATGCTGCCTTTCGCTAACTCCCCATTGACTGAGGACGAGACTCCTGGCCCTTCTCCCACTGAGTCAAGTGAGATGAGGGGACTATCTGTGGGCAGTCTGGGGTACAGCAGGACCCTGAAGGAGAGGAGGCGGGACCTGGACACGAAACAGGGGGCTCCGAGTGGCAGGGGTTTTGAGTGATAGACCGAGGGGGGTTTCACCAAGCAGACCTGAAGTGTCCCCAGTAGCGTTTGAGCCGGAAGAGTTAGGCGAGGAGGTGCGGAGGTCTCAGAGAATTAGGAACCCACCAGATAGGTTGGCCTATGTAGCACCTGGCCGACGGCGTGATCTCTACTGTTCTGGGGAGCTATGTCACAGCTTTCTGCACCTGGATTGGACTTTGTGTTTTGCAGGAATGGTTGGCGAATTATCTCAACGTTACGAGGGCATGACTAAATTCGGTGGGGGGGGAAATGTAATGGCTTCTCTGTAATGGTAATGGTTTTGCTGTAGCTGCGATGTTTGGGTTATGACTGGAGATAGCGAGACTTTGGTATTCAGGGTTATCCAATGGGGAGAAATGTTATTCTTTCTTGTGTGTCTGGGAACCGGGGTTTTTCGTTGGTTTTTGGTCGAGGAGAAGGAAGAGGAAGGACGTGTGCGGGGAGCGCTGGTAGATCACCGGATGGCGGAGACTGGATCCGAGGCTCCAGGGGTCGGCGACGTTTTGGCAGAGATCGTTTATGGAGGAATACCTGAGGCGTGAGCTCCGACGATTTTGTGCACAAACTATTTAATAAAAGTGACGTCTTTTATACTTTGTTTCTCTACTAACCACATAGCGAAGTAAGAGTTATAAAATGTAATCATTTAATCGCATATTGTGTACTGTCTGATATTTTGTGTTGTGGGTTTGTACTGGGGTACATTACACAGCATCCACCCAAACTTGAATATCCTGTTTGGCAGGACCAAAAGCTGATTCCCCTAGACGAACGTGAGCGGCAAGCCCGGTGGGCTACATAAAAATATTATCAATCCCCCTTTCATCCTTACGACTTACTTGGATGTGCAGCCAAGGGATAGTGGTAGCCACTCACAACATGAATTTGAAAGAAAATTAGGATAATTGTGTTGTGAACATACAATGATACTAATGTAATTAAAAACACCCTTGTGGAACCAAAGCATTGAGTAGTAAATACTTGCATGTACTCAAAAAAAAACCCAAACAAAATTGGAATAAACATAGAATAAACCTCTTTCTACGCTGCCCCGTTTGCACACTTCCAGGACAGTAACAATATTGAACTAAGACAGACAGACACACTCACTCACTCACTCTCCCACCTCTTCCTTCTCTCCCCCTCTCCCCTCACCCCCAGTGGAAAAGAATAAACAACCAGTTTCGAGCCGAGACCCTTCATCAGGACTGGAAAAGAAGGGGAGAAGTCAGAATAAGAAGGTGGGGGTAGGGGAGGAAGAAGTACAAGGTGGCAGGTGATCCGATAGTGGGAGAGGTTGTGAGGTAAAGAGCTGGGATGTTGATTGGCGCCAGAGATAAAGGGCTGGAGAAGGGGGAATCTGATAGGAGAGAACAGAAGACCATGGAAGAAAGGAAAGGGGGGAGGAGTACCAGAGAGAGTTGATGGGCAGTTAAGAAGGGAAGGTGTAAGAGGAAAAAGTCTGGGGAATGGCGAGGGGTGGGGGGCATTTACCGTAAAAAAAGAAATTGATGTTCATGCTATCAGGTTGGAAGTTTCTGTCAGGTTGCTGTCTGGTCCATATTTTCAAATTATCAGCAAGTTAATGATCAAACAGAAAGAAAGCAAAATTGCTACTGCCTTTGGGCCCCAGTTAAACCAAGCCATGTTCAATCACTGAGTATACTTTGTGAAATAACATAGCCATAAGTCATCTCTATACATTACCAAGACTTTGTACACAGTAGGTGATCTGTTCCACAGTAGAATAGATTAAATTATTTCATTAGTAGAATCCTGAGCACAAATAAAATTCTATTACAGCAGTGAATGATGATTAAAAATTGCTACAAATACAAATAACTAGTGTAACACCCTGTTAAAGATTTTATTGCTAATGTTATAGGGTATTTCATGTAATGGTTTTCTGTAGAAGCAATGTGTTCTGCTGGAAGTGTTTGGGTTCCTGTTAAAGATAAGAGATGCTTAGCAATGTTGTGTCATCCAATCAGGAGGGTGGAACTGGGAGAAGATTCTAGGGAACATTGTGGAAGAGGTTTTGTGATAGAAACTAAGGTGGGTTGGGGTCCTTTTCAGCAGGAGATGGAGAGAGAAGTAGCTCCAGTGGCCATAGAATTCACTCTGGTGGGAATGCGCTATCTGATGCAGCCCAAGAGGGGAGTTCTAATGGGGATCAGTGAATATGAGCTGGCGTCTTGAGTACAGCGGACACATCGGCTTTTGGAAGATTTAAGCTCTAACCCAGTGGTCCCCAACCACCGGGCCGCGAACAGTACCGGGCCACGAGGAAACGATACAATCTGGCGATATGAGTCAGCTGCACCTTTCCTCATTCCCTGTCACGCACTGTTGAGCTTGAACGCACGCGAGGTCATTACCTGCAAGTCATCCATGTCAGCGCGGGAAGGAGATCAACTCCTAGAGCTTGCAAATGATGGTGGGCTGAAAAATATGTTTGATGTAACATCTGTGCCGGCATTCTGGATCAAAGTCAAGGCTAAATATCCTGAGATAGCCACGAAAGCACTGAAAACGTTGCTTCCATTTCCAACATATCTCTGCAATGAATGCAACGAAAACTAAATTGTGGAATAGACTGGACATAAGGAACCCTGTTCGAGTATCGCTGTCTCCCATCGCCGCTCGATGGGACTGTCTTGTTACAGGGAAACAAGCCCAGGGCTCCCACTGATTCAGTGATACTGGTGTGTTGCAATGATTTTATATGTTCATACGGGGAAAATATGTGCTGTGTGTTTAATATCCAAACGTTACTTAACATGTTATGATGCTATTGACTTATAAGTGACTTATATAACTATATAACAATTACAGCACGGAAACAGGCCATCTCTGCCCTTCTAGTCCATGCCGAACGCTACTCTCACTTAGTCCCACCGACCTGCACTCAGCCCATAACCCTCCATTCCTTTCCTGTCCATATACCTATCCAATTTTTCATTAAATGATAATATCGAACCTGCCTCTACCACTTCTACTGGAGGTCTGTTCAACACTTACTTCAAGCTCCCCAGTCCACCCGTGATAATTGACTTATCACTATATTCATGCGAGGAAAATATGCACTGTGTGCTTAATATTAAATTCTTTAGATAAACCCTTTTAGAAACAAAATTGAGTGTATTAGCCACTTATCACCTATATTCCGGTCGCGATTAACACCGCACCGAACAGAATCGCCAAAAACGATTTGTAGAAAAAAATCGGCACGTACACACATGCGCACACAGGTGCCCGCGCAAGGCTTCATGGTCATTGTAGTCTTTCTCAGGGTAAATACAATGTATGTGACTGCTACTCTTGTCCGTCGGTAACCCTACCCCCCTCCCCCCGGGGTCGGCCGGTCCACAAGAATATTGTCAATAATAAACTGGTTCGCGGTGCAAAAACGATTGGGGACCCCTGCTCTAACCTATGCACATTTGACTGTTTAAATGGGCCCTTTTTGTGTTTTATTTTCTTTTGTTTAATAATGCTTTGGTTAAGGTAACATTCATAAATATTGTTTCTTTATAATTTTATGCAGTGTATGATTTGTTAGTTCTTGTGGACGGTGATTGTATGGGGCAGTAAATCACAGAGTATTCACGCAAATTGGGGTTCGGGTGAGTGAGACATCTGAACCTCAGGGGTTTGCTGGGACCTAAGTCATATCGACCCTAGACATATGGAAACTGAGAAAAGTGGTTTTATCACCGCTGAGTCTGGTGGCCGTTAGCGAGGGGCTAACGAGTCACATCTCTAGAGATGCCCAGTAAAATGGGGTTTCATTGTGGGGGCTTGTACAGGATTGAATTCGTTGAATATTGTGTGATTGCTCTGAGGATTGATTAAGTGGTTTTGTGCTTAAGCCTGTGTTAAACTATTGTCCGGGAAAATGATTAAGGTGCGTGGTTGTAGATGCCACAGGGAATAGGTATTGGTGCGATCCAAGGAGATTTCCCCATAACTAATGTTTGTGTTCTGAGTGGGCTGGATATCCACAGCCCAGATAAATTGTTGATTAGGTTTTTAAGTACTGTTAAAGTATTAGGGAGAATTACAATCATGGAACAGCAGTTTGACTAAATGGTGGGCAAAGATGTTGTTTTAGTTCAGGCTAGTGATGACGTGAAGGGAGTGGATCTGCCTGGTGACATTGGGGTCCCGGGAGAAGTGGGGCCATGGGCCGTTCATACTTTTGGAGAGGAGGGGAATGTAGGCGAGGGAGCCGAATTGGGAGCCGAGTTTCCCCTGGCTGCTCTTGTTTCTGCAGAGTGAGTAGAAGGAGTTGTCTGATGTGGTAGGTCTAATGAGTCCTCCACTGAGGGGTGAAAATTCTGAATTGGTATTGGCAATTACGTCCCTGGTGGGTAAATGGCAAAGTGCACCAGTGGGGAGTCCACATTATCACAGGCTGAGAATGTTCTCGGGAGTGAAGCCCACCCCGAGGGGGAGGAGGAATATGAGATTTGAGTGGAGCAGACATCTCAGATGCTGGATGAGTGATAGTGCTCTGATAATATGAAAAGAGAGTGACTGGTAAAGAGTCTTAGAACATCCGGCTACTGAGGTAGTGAGGTCCTAGTTGGCAGAGAACCCCCTCGTGGGCTACATGCAAGCATTAGAAAGCATTTTTGGCACTCCGGGAAGCCCAGTAGAGCTTATGACAGGGTTTAGGAACGTGTTTCAGGAGAAAGGAGAAAAACTTTCTGTCTACATTTCCAGCTAGAGGGACAACTACTTTGTTTGTGGTGTAAAGGGGCAATTCAACTGGCTGATGTGAATCAATTAAGGATAGACCAAGTGGCAAAGGGCGTACAGTTACATGACGTGATTGCTTCAAATGTCTCATAAAATGCACCCCCTTCCTCGTTTGTTGAGCTGATCAGGGAAGTAAGAGAGGAGGAAAACACGATGGAGGAGTGGGAGGCCCCCATCAGCAGAGCACAGTCCTTAGTAGTAGCCTCTGTTACTGAAGTGACCCCTGATAGCCCACAGGTGGGGGCTTTACAGAATTTCGTGAAAGATTTTAGAGCTGTGGTATCTCGGTTGATATCGGTGGGTGCTGTCACCAAGCATGACAAAGCCAATAGGGGGTTAGATCCACTGACTAAGTAAAGGACTGCTATTGAATGGGGTCCATTGAAAAGGAGAGCGAACGGTATTATCTGTTACAACTGTGGAGAGGAGGATATATTTCAGGCAGGAGTGTGAAGGACGAGAAAACCTTCGGAAAGTGAACCAGCGGTTACTTAAACAGAAGGGAAAGTCAAGAAACTTCGGAGAGATCTAGTGAGGGAACAGCCTGGCATCTTGGGGGGGAACACATTCCAGTCAATGTTTCAAGGAAAACACTGAAGTACAAAACCCTATTCCTGAAGGTTACTGGGGCTGTGCTCCAGTGGATCCCTATGGATTAAGGGTATTATGCTAGAGCCATACTTGACACAGGTCCTCAGGTTCTGTTGCTTCTACAACCAGTATTTGACGCATTTACCATTGACGCCACTCAGTGCCCTAGTGCTCTGGGCACTTAGCTCTGATGACTACCTGTATGATGGTTACTTGTCATTGAAACTGGAGTTTTTGGAGGCAGATATGGGAGTAGCTGAGGTCCTTAATACGTTAGTGTTAACTTGTCTGGACCTGGTCGAGAAGGGTGAAGCTTCAATTCTTGTGGGAACAAATACCCTATTGTGAGGAGGCTAATGGGAGCCTGGAAGGAGAAATTTGGAGAGAGCTTTCTGAAAACCTGGTCCATTCACCCTGTGTTCAGAGCTGCTTTTGAGGAAGTGCACTCCAATCCTAGGCTGCATGGTGAGCACAAATGAGGAACTGTGTTGTACATCCAGTCCAACCCCATCGTGTTACAGCCTGATGCTGAGACCCTCCTGGTGGTTGCTCCAGAAGACCATGAAGAGGAATCGTGCTTACCTGCTGGGGTATTCATGAGGCCTGAACTGCAGAAGCTGTCGGTTGTACCGGTAAACAGGATGACAGTGATTGTCAGGAACACCTCAGAGAGGGAGGTCACCCACAGGCAGGGAGTGCCGATGGCACATCTTTATCTGGTGATTGTAATGTCTAGTTTTCCTGTGAGAAAAGCCGGAGAAAGTCCATCTGGAATGGGAAAGTGGACAGCTAAGTCATTCAACTTTGGTGACTCCCTGGTAACTGGAGGTTGGAAAAGGAGACTGACAGAGAAGATGTTAAAGTTTTAAGATTTCTTTTCTATTGACAAGTTTAAAGTGGGTTGTTCCAAGAGTACTTGCAACACCATCTAAGTGACAGAGGACACCACTTTCAGAGAAAGGTCTTAGCGACTGGCACTCGCAAAGGTGGAGGTTGTTCGGCAGCATTTGCTGAAGCTGAAGGAAGCTGGGATTATCACTTGAGTCCAGGAGTCCCTATACATCACCCATAGTGGTGGTGAGAAAGAAGAATGGGAAGGTACAACTGTGTGTTGACTATTGGACACTGAACCGACATGCAGTCCCCAACCAGTAGACTGTTCCATGGATCGAGGATTCTCTGGCCTGCTTGAGTAGAGCGAAATGGTTCAGAGTGCTGGACCTAAGGAGTGGGTATTATCAGATACCATGAGTGAGACTGACAAAGAGAAGATGGCATTCATATGTTGACTTGAATTCTTTCAGCTTGAAAGGATGCCCCAGTTACTTTCCAGCATATCACGGAGAGGACTGGGGATATGAATTTGCTTGAGGTGCTGGTGTACCTGGATGATCTCATAGTGTTTGGGTCCACCCTGGAAGAGCAAGAGATGAGCCTATTGAAGGTGTTAGGCCACCTGAAAGCTGAAGGGTTAAAACTGTCACCGGACAAGTGTCAGTTCTGCAAGATGTCTGTCAACTGCATTGGGCACACTGTCTCATTGTATGGAGTATCTATGGATCTGTCAAAGATAGAGGTAGTGACTACATGGCAAAGGCCCAGGAATGTCTGTGCTCTAGGCTCATTCCTTGGATTCTGTGAGTACTATTGGAGGTTAGTGAAGACTACTTCAAAGTGAATCACCATTTGAATCAGATACTGTGCGGTTGTCCTTCCTTGGGAAGAAAGGGAGGAGGATGAAAGGAGAAGATGCAAAGTTTATCTTGGCCCTTTGGAGCCTTTTGGAGAGAGATAGAATGCAAAATGTGAAGAGACCTTTCAGTTGCCGAAGGAGCTGCTGACGAAAGCACCTGTGTTTGCTTTTTGCAAACCCCCAACTGCCACATGTATTGCATACAGATGCCAGTTGAGAGGGATCTGTATCAGGATCAGGCAAACATATATATATATATATTTGACTTGTATCCTGACCTCTGATCTCTGTCACAGGCCATCATTGGTTTGCAGCGCTGTCTACCTATGATTTCAGCCTGAAGTACCAGTCAGGGAGCCAGAACATTGATGCGGATGCACTGACCCATGTGCATAAAGGGCTAGAAATGGACAGAGTGTGGGAGAGTGTTCCTGCATCTGGAGTTAAAACAATTTGCCAATTTTCTGTCACAGGGAGATCAGAGGCAAGGCCTGTGCAGGTTAGAGCTGTGGATCATTCTGGTTGGACCATTCCACAGGCTTACTGCAACTTGACTGCTTTGAATACAACGCAGTTGCCTGTGTTGAGTCCTGGGAAAATGGCCGCTGCTTAGTGAGATGAAACTTGGATGGGTTTCATTTGATCAGCTGTTGCAAAAGGGTATATGGCCCAACTTATAAAGACGAAACAGCCTGCCATACCTCTTCTGCTGAGAGAATGGAATGAATTGGAGTTGAAGAACCAGGTTCTGTACTGGGTCACGTCATCTTCCAGACGGGCCTTGGTGTTCCCAGTTAGTTTCACCTGAGAAACATCAGAGAATTGTGTTGAAGCCACTTCATGATGATTCAAGTCATTTGGGGTTTGACAAGACCTATCAGAGCTCCACTTGACAAAGTATGGAGTAAGACATTTTTGTCATAGCTCCATCTTTCACAACTTACTTTCCACTGCTGGATTCGTTTCAAGTTTGAAGATTTATTAAACTTGCTGAAGGATTTGCGATTTAATTACGATGGCTGGAACTGAATTAAGAAGTGGCAAAACTCTTTCTGAACCTCAACAGAGAAATCAGAGGAAGTTTCTACTTCAGAAAGAATGCTATCTTTAATAGGAGCTATTACTGTGAAGATCGGTGCAGTGGATACCAAAATTGATAAATTGATGAAAGCTAATGAATTGCTTGAAAAAAACCATCCTCGCTGTTCAGGAATCTTTGAAGAATCTGGAAGATCGATATCAGACGCTTAAGCAGAGTACTCATAGAATTGAAAGGGAATTCGAGTTAATGAATCAAACTATTAAAGAGCAGGATTTGAAGATGTCTTTTATGGAAAAGAAAATTAATGAGACTACTTCAGAATTATCAAGAATTAAGAAGAAAACGATTGATTTGGAAAGCAGAAATTGTAGGATGAATCTACGTATACTGGATTTGCCTGAAAATACGGAAACTGGTGAGCCATTAAAGTTTTCTTCGAACATGTTATATTCACTCTTTAGTGACATTCTCGAAGCCTGTCCGATATTGGACAGAGCCCACCGAATTCGACGTCCTAAGCCTTCAACCGAAACTAAACCACGTCCTGTAATTCTGTGTTTGCATTATTTTACAACCAAATAAGCTATTCTTTGGAATGCAAGGAAAAGGGATAAGCTAATTTATAATGAAGTTAAGATTCGTATAGTTGAAGATTTTACCCCAGAGGATTATGCTGAAAGAATTAAATATTGGGAAGTGATGGCGGAACTTTTTAAAATTAACTGTCGCCCGTTGTTGTGTTATCAGGCTGGTCTGATGATTACTGCACCCAATGTTCATCTAAAACGGATTGACTCTCTAGAAGACGGTTGGAAATTTATAAAAGAGTTTGAGTCCACTTCGTAAGCAATTTGAAAAAGTTGATCCTTAGCTTGGAGTGGTTTGTAACGCCGTTGATGAAAGTCCACTCCACGTTTTATGAATGCCTAGACACAGACTTGGCTAACTCACTTAGATCTGTTGTTGTTTGCTTTAACAGTTAATGTAGCTTTGAATTTAATACATATATATTTACTTACTTTTTCTTTGATTTGTAAGTCTTTAATATTAGTTGTATATTAGTTGATTGGATTTATCCTTTTTTTCAATGCATGGCTGCATATATTAAATGGATGTAAGATGGCCGTTGTTAATTCGGTCTTAACTACTGTTAGACATAATATGAAAATATTTGGAATCTGTTTACTTCTTTATATATTCTTTGTTATGTCTTTTTGGTGGTGGTAACCTTTTACTTTGTAAACAGGAGCTGCCAGCTGGAGACAGGGGTTAAAGGTTATTAGAATAGCATGCCGTTCGCCTATTGGATGGTTTCTGGGGGATGAGTGGGTCTATTAGGTTAGTTTTTTTTTGACTGGGCAGTCCTGAGGGGTTTTTCTTTGTCAATCATTTTCCTTCTCTGTCTGATCAAGTCATGCTTCGCCCTTTCTTCCAATTTAGAATGCGCCTGCGCATTAGATTACTTTATAAAATTTTAAAATTAAACTTTAAATATGGATCTTATTAAAATTAATGTAATATCTTGGAATTTAAATGGTATGAACCAACCTATTAAGTGCAGAAAGATTTTTAAGAAATTAAAAACACTTCATGCAGATATTATTTTTGCGCAGGTGACTCATATCCGTAGGCATGTTGAAAATCGCTTTTTTAAATTTTGGAAGGGACCCTTATTTCATTCTTTATCAGTAAATAAAATAAGAGGGGTATCTATTTTTATTAATTCTAAAATCCCCTTTGTTCACTTTAATACTGTTACTGATTTAATTGGAAGATAGTTAATTGTCACTGGCTTGTTATGTGGACAAAAGGTGGCTTTGGTGTGTGTGTATGCACCTAATATAGTCTTGAATTTTTTAAGAAGCTATTTTCTGTATTGCCGAATTTAAATGAATTTAAGTTGATTATGAGTGGTGACTTTAACTGCTGTCTCAATCCGTCGCTCCCAGATAAAGCTGCGACTTGCATTAATTCTTTTTTATTAGAATACGGTCTGGTCGACATTTGGAGATTTAAATATCCTGAAGAAAAAGATTTTTCTTTTTTTCATATTTATGCCATAAATATTCAAGAATTGGTTATTTTTTGCTGGATATGTGATTGGTGCCCTCTGTTGTTGAGTGTGCCTATAATGTGATACCGTTGTCAGATCGTGCACCCATGAAACTAACTTTGGAGCTCTCTGATAATATTCAGATACCTCAGTGGAGATTTAATGTTTCATTGTTACAAGATTCAACTTCTGTAAATTTTATTAAAGAGCAAATTTCTCTGTTTTTTGAATTAAATACAACTGAGTGAATGTCAAATTTGGTTATTTGGGATGCGATGAAACCTTTTCTTAGAGGACAGATAATTTCATATTCGGTAGGTTCAAGAAGGAAAACTAAGGCGGAACTTTTAGTGATCACTAATAGGATTAAAGAAGTAGATAGACTTTATTCAGTAATGCCTAGTGAAGATCTCTTTAAAGAAAGGGTGGAACTCCAAGCACAACAAGTCAGGCAAATTATTAGCTGGTCAGTTAAAAGCAAATATGGCTAGAAGACAGATTCTGAAAATATGAAGACCTGATAGAACTGCAACGGTAGATCCTTATGAAATTAATAAGATATTTATGTATTTCTACTCTAATCTTTACGAGTCTGAATTTTCAGATAATATCACCCTTATGAATAGTTTTTTTGCAAAAAATTGAATACACCTAAAATCTCTATTCAAGATATGAATACATTAGATGCACCCATTAAACAAGAGGAAATAGCAAGGGCTATATCCTCTGTCCAATCAGCTAAGGCTCCGGGACTGGATGGATATACAGTGGAGTTTTATAAGACTTTTACTGATATACTTATACCTCATTTATGTTAAATTTTCACTGATTATATATCCTCTGGGACTCTCCCGAAAACTTTCTATGAAGCTTCAATCTCTTTAATTCTTAAAAAAGATAAAGATTTACCTGAATGTGCCTCTTATAGACCAATTTCTCTATTGAATGTGGCCAAGTGGTCAAGGCGTTCGTCTAGTTACATCAAGGTTGCTAGTTCAAGCCTCAGCTGTGGCAGCGTCTTTGTGCCCTTGAGCAAGGCACTTAATCACACATTGCTCTAGTCTGTGCGAGGATTGGCGCCCCACACAGACTTCCAATCTCCGCCTTGTAAGACATGAAAATGCCTGTCACAGGCCTCTCATGGTCGGAGTCGGTGTTTCCTCCCTCCCCTCTCTATTGAATGTGGATTTTAAAATTCTCTCTAAGATCTTGGGTAATAGACTTGAGAATATTTTACCTACTATTACAGTGGTATGCGAAAGTTTGGACACCCCTGGTCAAAATTTCTGTTACTGTGAATAGCTAAGCAAGTAAAAGATGAACTGATTTCCAAAAGATATAACGTTAAAGATGACACATTTCTTTAATGTTTTAAGCAAGAAAACTTTTTTATTTCCATCTTTTGTAGTTTCACAGTAACAAAAAAGGAAAAGGGCCCGAAGCAAAAGTTTGGGCACCCTGCATGGCCGTACTTAAGTAACACCCCCCTTTGGCAAGTATCACAGCTTGTAAACACTTTTTGTAGCCAACTAAGAGTCTTTCCATTCTTGTTTGGGGGATTTTAAAAATGTTAAGGATCTCTATACATATAATTTTTTCCTGTAATTGGCTGCACCAAACAAATGCTTTCTAAATGGTCACCTATGACATTATCATTAATAGATCCAATTAATGCTATTAAAATGATTGTTTTACCAAAATTCTTATATATATTTCAGGCAGTTCCTTCCTGTGTTCCTAAAAAGTTCTTTGGCAGAATAGATTCTATAATCTTATCTTATATTTGGAACAATAAAAATCCTAGATTGAGTAAACCCTTAGAGCAGAAATTTTAAAAAAAGATGGTGGTATGGCTTTGCCTAACTTTAGAATGTACTGTTGGGCAATTAATATTCGATATATTACTTTTTGGATTCACTATTCAGATATACATGAATGTCCTTCACGGTTGGATTTGGAGGAAAACTCGGTGAAAGGATTCTCCTTGGCCTCTTTACTGGGAGCTCCTCTTCCCTTTTTGTTTTCTAGTAACAAGCTAGTAGACAAGATTTTAATTGCATTATTAAACGTACATTAAGAATTTGGTTTCAGTTTCGTAGATTTTTTGAGTTAAATAATTTTATTCTTTCTAGTAATATTCATCTCAATTATTTTTAAACCATCAATTTTGGAAAAGGCCTTTTTAATTTGGAAAACCAAGGGAATAATAACTTTTTCAGATCTGTTTTTAGGGGACTGTTTAATGTCCTTTTTCTCAGTTAGTGGATAAATATGATTTATCTAATGTACACTTTTTTAGATACTTACAAATTAGGAATTTTTTATGTGGTTTGTTGCCAAGTTACCCTTCTACTTATCCACCTAATATGACAGACGCTCTCTTTCAGTTTAAACCATTTCAAGAAGGGTTGATAGCTATAATCTATAAACGGTTATTGAACTCATGAATGATATCTAATGATAAAATTAAATGCGCTTGGGAGTTGGAGTTTCGGAGTCATTTTCAGATAATCAGTGGAGTAAAGTTTTTCATTTGGTTAACAACTCATCTATTTGTGTCCGTCATTCCTTGATACAGTTCAAGGTAGTGCATCGGGCCTATATGTCAAAGGATAAACTAGCACATATTTTCTCCAATTTGTGACAGATGTAATACTGAGCTGGCCATTTTAACTCATATGTATTGGTCTTGTATAAAGCTAGATAACTTTTGGAGAGATGTTTTTAAAATACTATCAAAAGTCTTGGATCTGGATCTACAACCTAATTTGCTTAGGGCAATTTTTGGGATTATCCCATCAGAAGCAGGAAATATTTCTTGTTTCCGCTCGACCTATGATAGCCTTTTCGACTTTACTGGCTAGGAGAGCCATTTTATTGATGTGGAAGGATTCTAATCCACTTACAGTCTTTTATTGGCTCTCCTCCATTATATCCTGTTTAAGTTTAGAGAAAATAAGAAGTCGGACATTTGATACATCCTTTAAATTTGAGCAAATCTGGCGACCTTTTATCCAAAATTTTCATTTAATTTGATTTATCACTCTTCCAATCTTTTTTTTCGAAGTCTTTCTTTTTTTTTTGGTCATATCCTCAAAATGGACTGCCCAGTCCCCCTTTTTTTGGGGTTTTTTTTTTATATATAGTGTAGTGGGTTTTTTTCCTCTCCATTTAAAACTCAATGTTTTTTTCTTTCCTCTTCGTGAACTGATAAGAGGAGAATTGATGTTTTCATTTTTTAATTATATATTTCATACTAGCTTAACAATATGTATGATTTTGACAATGTCTGTTTTAATCTCGGTTTGTATTGTTATTGATAGATATATTTGAGATAATTCTCCTCTTGATTGTATTTATGTTCCTTTTAAATCAATAAAAAGATTAATAGAGAAAGACAAGACCTAAGATTGGTTCTACTGGCCCTGAATGAAGCCTGAGGTGGAAGAGGACTAAGTCATGCATTCAGTGTATTCGGAGGAAGACGTTGCTTATGAGAGCCACTCCTTTATCCCATTTGCAGAGTGTGGGGTCACGATCTAATATGTATGGATTTCCTCTCCATAGAGCCTGATTTCAGCAATGTGGCGAATGTTTTAGTTATTATTGATCACTGCACCAGATATGTTCAAGCCTTCCCTGCAAAGGATCAGAGGGTATCCACCATGGCCAGAGTGTTACGGGAAAAGTATTTCTTTCATTATGGCCTTCCCGGATGGATAGTTCGCGATCAGGGAAGGGATTTTGTGAGTAGGCTCATACATGAGTTACTGAGCATGCTTGAAGTCGAGAAGTCATGGAAGAGTTTTATCACCCTCAGAGTGATCCCCAGTCCAAGAGGTTCAACTGGAAATTGCTGGACATGATCAAAACCCTGCATATCAGCTAGAAGAACAAATAGAGTCAGCATATTGGGCATCTGGTCCACTGCTACAACTGTACACAAGATGAAGCTACTGGATACTGGCCATATTATTTGACGTTTGGGCACAAAGCAAGATTGCCTGTAGACCTCTGTTTTGGGATTGGTAGGGAAGACTTGCCACAGAAGATCTATCTTAAGTATGGGTCTGACATGAGGAGGGAATTGCAAAAGGCTTATGAACTAGCAGAGGTTTCTGCTACCAAGCAGAATCAAGAAAACAAGAGGAGATATGATCAAAAGATTAGGTTCTCCCAACTGGTGCCTGGAGACAGAGTTCTCATAAGGAATTTGGGGCTACCAGAGAAGTATAAGTTGGCTGATTGCCAGGTGGAGTGGAGATTCAGATGCCACATGTGCCAGTTTTTCGAATGAAGGCAGAAGGCGAGAATGGACCTGTCAGGATTCTCTTTCGGAACCACCTTTTGCCTCTAGGACAAGAGGTACGTGTTGACCCAGAGCCTGACGTGGACCCTACACCTGGTAGGATAACACTGCAGTGACTTGGGAGAGTGGAAAGACGGTCAGTGGAGAAACCTGAAGATTACCTAACCACTGAATGTTGTACAGACTCGGAGGATGAGGAAATGGGGTGTGGTATATGCTACCTTATGCAAACTCCCCAATAATTGATGAAGATTCCCGAACTTCCCCAGGCTGATGCTGATGTAGCGGGGGTGACTAGCAGTGGATAAGCAGGCTTGCAGCTGGATAATGAAAGGAAACTGGGCTCCAAAGTATTTGAGAATGAAGCTGAGCTTAGTCAAGTGACAGGGAGAACTGAGTTGCTGCAAGGCACGAGTAATGGACAGGGGGAGGCTTCTCCAAGTAGACAGGAAAGATCCCAAGTAGTGTTTGAGACTGAAGAAGTAGATGATGGGATAAGGAGGTCTCATGGAGTCAGGAAACCCCCAGATAGGCTGGCCTATATTGCATCAGGGGAACAGAGTGTTGCACCTATCCCCTAGTGAGATATATCCCTACCATTTACAATGGATTGGACATCCTGACATCACAACATTCCTTTGAAAACTGTCATGAAGGTATGACTGTTTTGTGGGGGGAGAATGTAACGCCCTGGTAAAGATATTGTTGCTAATCTTGTAGGGTATTTCGGGTAATAATTTTCTGTAGAAACAGTGTGTTTGGGTTACTGTTAAAGATAAAGGATGCTTAGGAATGTTGCATCATCCAATCAGGAGGGTGGAACTGGGAGAAGGTTCTAGAGAATGCTGGGGAAAAGGTTTTGTGATGGAAACTGAGGTGGGTCAAGGTCTTTTTTGGTGGGAGATGGAGAGGGAAGAAGCTCGAGAGAACTGGCTGTAGGATTCAATCCGATGGCGCCCAAGGGGGGAATTCTACCGGGGATTGATGAATATGAGTTGCCACCGTGAGTACATTGGACACATCGGCTTTTGGAAGGTTGAAGCTTCAACCTGTGCATATTTGACTGTTCAATTATAATGGGTCATTTTTGTTTTTACTTTCTTTTGTTTAATAACTCTTTGGTTAAGTTAACATTCATAAATATACATTCTTTATAATTGTATGAGGTGTACGACCTGTTATTTCTAGCAGACAGGCAATTGCAAGGGGCAGCAGATTACACAGTATTCACACAAACTGGTGTTTGGGTGGGTGAGACATCCAAACTTCACAGGTTTGGCGGGATCCAAGTCATATCTACCCTAGAGGTATGGAGTCTGGGAAAGGTGGTTTTCTCTCCACTGAGTCTGGAGGGGCTAACGAGCCGCATCTCTAAAGACAGCCAGTAAAAAGTGGTTTCACTAGATTGGGAAGTTCACACTTCAATATTCATTTATTTATAAGTTGAATCAGATGGAAAGTTTGGAGAGGTAAGTAACTTTCTGAAACAACCTACAAAATTGTTTCCTATGATTTTTGTTTTTCTTAGTTTGTACCTTTTGTCACAGATCTCTAGCGAATGAGGAAGTAAGATTAAATCAGTGATGCATGGAAAATTTAATATTTTCAATTTGTCATTACACATATAGAAACAGTTCAGCAAGTCATGAAGAAATCCCATATCCAAAATAGAGAATAGTATGCCCATGTGTCAGCTGTGGAATCAAATCCTAATTTGGTCAGATTTCAAATATTAATTGATGTAAGAGTTAGCTGAATTATCCAGTTAGGACAGGATGCAATGTCAATATTGAACTTAAACACAAAATATTCTACATTTCTATTAGAATTTCCAAAGTTGCCTTCTCTGTGTGGTGGATTGATGAATGGAAGTGCATAATTGAGTTTTCCATGCCTCAACAGATTTTCTACAGGACTAGTATATGATCAGTTATGGCAGTCTGAGATTAATATTGTGGCATAGGTCTTGTAAGCATATACCCCTGAATTAAAAGCCCTTAGGCTTATTGTTTAGCAGAGGTCCAAGTTCAGTAGATCTCTTGTAGCATTTCATTGCTGAATTAGATTTTACAGTAATAAATGAATTATACATCCTTTCATGAATTGTAAACTAGGAAGGGATCTATTTAATTAATTGTGGGGCTCTCGGGTGTGTTGAGGAGCAGGGTGACCTTGGGCAAGTTCTCTGGATCTCTGAGTATGGCAACTCAAGTGGGTGGTGTGATACAGAGGGCATTCTTGCCTTCATCCAAAGGTGTTTGGAGAGGGGCATAGTTTAAATGAGGGCAGTTGTGGAGGAGATTTGTGAATGTTTCCTGAGATGGGTAAATCTTAGTTGAGGCATTGGTTGGTGGGTTTTGTTTATTTTGCTTGGATCTGTGGAAGCTGAGAGGGGTCTGATAAAAGTATACAGATGAGACTTGTGGATAGAGTGAAGACATTTCATGGCAGAGGTGAGAAGTTTGGGTTGGGAGCTTTTTTCCCAGAGGATGTTTGCAGCCTGGGGTGTGTTGACTGATACATAGATCACTACCTTGTTGCCTTAGTAGTGTATAGAAATAATCTGTGGGAATGTTCGCCCACTAGGGACATTTAGGGATTGAGTGTGATATGGCAATAATGGAAAGAATGCTGAAGAGATTCACCAGGATATTGCCTGGAATGAAGTACTGTAGTTAAAAGAAGATGATGAATAGGCTGGAATATTTTTATTCCAGGCACTAGAATCATTAGACATGGAAGGTTGTGGCGCATGTGCTAGTGATTGAGATTGGTGCTAGGATCTTTGCTGTTTGTAGTGTATAAATCAAGTGCATGAGAATGTAGGGAGTCTGAGAAGTAAGTCTGCAGATGACATGCAAGTGGTGGAGTCATTACAAAGGCCATATGAGCATATTTTAACACACAAAAGTTATTGGAATGGTAGTGTTTAATCCAGACAAATGTGAGTCAATTCACTTTGGGAATGCAGATTCTGGTAGGATATGCAGACATAATGGTAAGGGTCTTGGGGGCATTGATGTACAGGAGACCTAGCGGGTGCAAGTTCACAGCATGTTAAAAGTGGAAACACAAGTGTATAAGGTCTTGAACAAGGCATTTGGCATGCTTGCTTTCATAGCCCATAGCACTGAGTGTAAGAATTGCCACATCTAGTGGCAATCACAGAAGATCTAGCAGTGCTGCTTCAAGAATACCATTTTAATAACATAAGAGGGAAAACAACATTAAAGGATGGGATACAGCTTGGCCTTGATTGAGATATGTAAGTAAGTTTGACATAAGGGTGATACTGTAAGTCATTAAAACTCACTCCATCTTTTTAGAAACACTGAGTCTTATGGATCTTTCCCACCTTTTCCTTTTTATTTACATGATTTTTATCATTTATAAGTTGTAATAATAAGTTTCATTAGGCAAGATGATTGTAAATGGAGAGGGTATTCTGATTCATAAATGCTCTTTTGATGTCTGTTTAGTTGCAAAAGTCTTGAGTGAAGGAGAAGGTACACTATGATGGAAATAATACTCTAGAGCAAAATCTTCAATATAGTTTTGTAGTGAAGATGGTGAATATTGTTTGTGAATGAACAAAGCATCCAGTGGACAAAAACATTCAAAACTTTTGTAGTTACTAGGAATATTTAATTTGGTTACATTGCAGGATCTCTAGACTAATTTTCTTAGGAGTGAGATGCATTAGAAATGTGAATGGCGGATTCCGGTTAATGGGGCCACATCAAAACCAGCATATTTTGGCCCAATTAGCTGAAGTTCCATGGAAATAGTCAAAAAAGTATATAAAAAAATACAAATTACCATTTAACTGAGTACCAAATTATTCCCGCTGCTGCCTGTAAAGAGTTTATATATTCTCCCTATGACTGCGTGGGTTTTCTCAGGGTGTTCCAGTTTCCTCTCACAGTCTAAAGATACACTAGTTTGTAAGTCAATTGGTCATTATAAGTTGTCCTGTGATTAGGCTAGGATTAAATCGGGGGATTGCTGGGCAGCACAACTTGAAGGGCCAGAAGGGCCTGTCCCGTGCTGCACCTCAACAAATAAATAAATACAGACAAATTAGAGTGCTACTAATGCGGTGGTGGTGATTATTACATCCAACAATGACAGGAAACTGCATGGGACAGTTTTTAAAGTGGAAAAGCCATTGCAGTGAGGCAGTTCCACTCGATCTCAGAGGTCTGGGTCCAGTGGTTTGAGTGGTGTCACAGTTGGGGCCTTCCCTGGTTGTAATGGTTTTGTCTGTGCCTTGTCATGCACATTGTGCATTGTAGAACTGCCTTTCTAGTTGTTGGATCTCTGTAGATCTCATCCGCCCAGTCTGCTGGAGCTGACTTCGCAATACTGCAATAGTACTATAAAACTGTGTATTAGTTCCTAATAGTTAATGATGGAGGAATTCATTCAGTGTACATTGCCATGTTCTTTTGGTTGACTGTAAATGAACAAAATTAGCGCAGACACCTAGTGCAGATAATAGTTTGCTTTAATACAACGCTTTTGGCAATTGCATCCTCCAAATCCTAATTTTCATTGTAACATTCAAGATGATTATCAACACCTTCAAATTCTTCATGGTTTCTATCGTGTTGAAGTAGTGAAATTTATTTCATCTTCACTCCTGGCTGTTTCTGGCATCACCAAGCTGAATGATTGAAACTCCAGTGAGCAAGATAGTTCTGAATTGTCTTATCAACTATCAGTGACAAAAACTACTACTTTTTGAACATGAACTCACTCAACTTGCACTATTTTAAAAACTGTGCTCTCCAAGCACAGTGTGCTGTCTAATGGCCACACAACTACACATGACTGATGCTAGTTGGTCATCCTATCCCAATTAAGAGGTAAAGGGAATAATGGCTATTTTCTCAATTGGTTTTTGTTTTTCTTAGAGTTGTCCCAAATAAGCAGCTCCCCCGATTAACCAATGGGCCAATTAACTAGAAGCCACTGTATTTGAATGATTTGTACTTTTGTTAGTCTTCAACATTGGTTTCTTTATATTCCCAGTGTAACTGCTAAATGACAATTGGATGTCATGTTGTGGTTTATGTAATATGCTTTACATATACATTTTAAAATACTTGCATTTGCACAGCTGAATCCAGTTTTGCTCAAAAAACTAGGCAACTTCCAGAAACACATGATTTATTTCAATCAGAATTCTGAATGCAGAAGCATTCTTATTTTAGGTGCAATTTGCTCAATGGATAATTTGGCTCGGAAAGCTTCAACTGTAACAATATAATTTTGAACTCTTGTATTGGCGTCTGTCAGTCCTAAAATAACATCAACTTGTGCTATACTTTAAGAAGTGGGGTTTTTGCAATGCTATATAGCAGGAGAGACTGAAGAGAATTGAATCCATTTGAACAATCATTGATGCTGGAGGCATTTAGATATAGTTCAGAGTTTTATTTTACAGCAGTGATCCATTAGGGTAGTCTGGAGCTGCAGGACCACAAGTAATTATTGCAGCTGCAGGAGTAGCACTCAGGGTGAGTGTGGGCAGTAAGCGTATTTTACCCTGTGCTTCCGGTTTATAACCTGAATATTTAATCAGTTTCCCAATACTTGTACTGAGGTTATTCTTGTATTATTTGTATGTATTTGAGATCTGCAGCATTTGAAGAATTTTGCTTTTGAATAAAAAAAATTAGCATAATTGGATTTAACTTTAGAAAGTGAAGAGTGTTACTAAACTAATGCAGTCAGAAAGTGACTGTAGATTAATTGGTGGTTATGCAATATGTATGTGAAGGTATGGTAATTTAGAGATTGCAGAGGAAATTATCGAAGTATTAAACCAATGAAAACCGCAGAAACTTGAGTGGTGCAGATAGGAAGTGCATGCAAACATATAATACAGGTATTTAATTTTATTCTTTTGTTCAGCCCAAGACACAAAGATAGAGTCTGCCTTTGAATCTCCAATGTGTCAACAGTCATATCAGCATACAACTTTGTCCCAGACACTGCAGCCTTTTACTATCCAGCCTCTGCTTTCAAAGCGATCCCAGAACCTTCAGTCAATCTCGCCTGCAATGATGCCACCATCCTCACAAATGTTACCTACAAAGATGTTTAAACCATCTCAGTCAGAGAATGATCTTTTATCACAAGAAAAAGCACCATCTTTTGATGCAGACCAAGATCCTGTTTTAGCAGATCTCTGTAGACCACTACATTGTAAACTGTGCAATGTGTCTCTCAATTCAACTCAGCAAGCACAGGCACATTACCAGGTAAGTAGGCCAACAATGAACTGAATGTGCATCTGTGAATATATTTATACTCTATTGAACTATTGAAATAACCAGGGGTGATTTTGTTTTCTTGCTTTCAGGTGAAATAAGACGAGGGTATAATTATTGAGCAATCATCATTTTAAAAACGAACACTGCTTTTGTTTTCATAATACTTTGTATATTAGGCTAGATTCAGATGTAAAATTGATGACGCTAACAGTTGCAACCATTGTTAAAGAATAAGTAGAATACCAGACCTTAGTGATCGTACATGTGCAATTATATGCATAAAACCAGAAAATTTCTGCCAAATTGCTCTTCCCAGTATTGGGAACACACCCTATGTACTGAGAAGGTAATTACTACAAAAAGTGACTTGAATTATTGTTTGAAAGTTAATGAGCATAGTTCAATTTTTGTCAACTTTATTTACTTTGTCCCTTAATTTCCGAATTTTTCTCCTGCTGCTATCTGACATGTGTGCTTGCCCATGAGCACACACATACACACTCTTGTTCAAATGGTATTATATTGAGCAATTGGGAGGAATAGAGCATATTGAAGGACAGAGAAAATAAAAGGAAGAAGATGAGAGGAATGGGAGAAAGGAATAGGGGAAGTAATCAGAGGGGAACAGCAAGGTGTAAAGAAGACAAGGGAATGACAGAGAGGGGGTTAGTGAGGGGAAGGAGATAGGATTTTTTTAAAAAAGGGGAGCAACTAGAAATACATGAATTTCTGTTTTTAGATAACCAATGGACCCAGAGAAGTAAATATAAAATGCAAGTATTGAAGGCATCTGTTTGAATCCACACAAAGAAGATCAAATAGCTTTCATGTAAGGATCACTCATTATGCTGCACAGCAACTTGACAAACTGAAATACCACTTACATTAAACCATATTCACAAACTGAAATACCACTTACATTAAACCACATTCACATTTTTCAGTAAGCAAAGCACACTGCTTTTAAAAAACCTAAGTAGAAAATTTTGGAAACAGAAGTAAGCTAGCAATTGTGGAGCTGTAAGTCTAACGCATAGTGTTAACTACTATTTAGAATCATCAGTTAAGACCAAAGATGATCGATCTTGCCTTGACTTCATAACTTTTTGACTAGGGAGAATGTCAGTTTGTGAATAAACAGAGAAAATGATGAAGTAATCATAGGTCATAAAGCTAAATGAAAAGAGGGCAAAGTTGAGAAAGGCAGTACTATGTATTTCTTAAGCAAAATACCAAAAATATTGAAAATACTTACTGCATAATGATCATATCATGCAAATGTATATGTTCGCTCTCTCCCCAAATAATTTAATAAATAATGTTTATTTTAGGGTAAAAATCACTCAAAGAAACTTCGTAATTATTATGCTGGACATCAATGTGTATCTACTTCCAAAGTGACTCATCCTGTAGATCAACCAGCCGCACAGCTTCATCCTTCAGCATCCCAGGTATTATAAGTGTATGTTGGTATTGGAGAAATGTCTAAAGCTTACAGCAGTTATGTTTCCTGGAAAGCATCATAATTTGGCACTGTAGTTGAATTTCAGCTAGATAAATAATGCTTGTGTTTCTACACTTACTTTTCTAGCATTTACTGTATACATAACATATGCAAGTTCCAAACCATTGCAGAGCCAATGTAACAGTGGATTTTTAAATTATCTAATGTATGTTGAGGATTTTGAATAGTGTAATGAGCAATAAATTTTTTAAAAATTGTATTTATCTTGTCCTATTGTTTCATATCAATGACAGGTCTGCTAAGTTTGGAACTTAAGACATAGGAACACATTAAACTATTCGGCCCATTGAGTCATCATGTCTGATTTATTATCCCTCTGAACCCTGTTTTCTCCCCTTTAAGGCATTTACTAATCAAGAACCTATCACCAAAATCCAATCAGAATCAATCAGACATATGTTGTGAAATTTGTTGTTTTGTGGCAGCAGTATAGCGTAAGACATAAAATAATTAATATATATTATAATAAGATACAAAATAAATAGTGCAAAAGAGGAATAGTGAGGTGGTGGCCGTGGACTCTTTAGATATCGGATGGCAGATACACTTTATATTATCTTTTGAGGTTTCAGTCAGAGAAGGTAGAAAAAAGTTGTAGGTAGAGTTCCCTTCCCCTTCTCTATATTTTCTCAGTTAGAACAGTAGAGATGCCAGGAAGGAGAGTGGAATGCCTTCTTGCGGAATGTTGGAGGGCAGGGACACCCAGTGTCCCTGACAATGACACCTGTGAAAAGTGCATCTAGCTGCAACTTCTGACAGTCCGCACTTAGGAGATGGAGCTGGAACTGGATGAACTCTTGATCATTTGGGGGGGCTGAGGGTGTGATAGATAAGACATATAGAGAGGTAGCTACACCCAAGGTGCAGGGCACAGGAAATTGGGTGACAGGAAGGAGAAAGGTGTTAAACAGCCAGTGCAGAGTATCCCTGTGTCCATCCCACTCAACAACAGATATGTCACTTTGGATACTGTTGGGAAGGGATGACCTAGCAGAGGAAAGTCACAGCAGTCAGGTCTCTGACACTGTCTGACTCTGTGATTCAGAAGGGAAGGGGGAGAAGAGGAGAGCTGTGGTAATAGGGGATTCATTAGTTAGGGATACAAAAAGGAGGTTCTATGGACAAGAATGAGATTCCCAGAGGTACGCTGCCTCCCGGGTGTCAGGGCCTGGGATATCTCTGATCGAGACATCAGCATTCTTAAGTGGGAGGGCGAACATCCAGAGGTCATGGTCCTTGTAGTTACCAGTGAGATAGGTAGGAAGAGTGACAAGGTTCTGCAAAGAGAATTCAAGGATTTGGGTACTAAGTTAAAGGGCAGGACCCCCAGGGTTGTGATCTCAAGATTGCTACCCATGCCACGTGCTAGTGAGGCCAGAGATAGAAAGATTATACAGTTCAACATATGGCTAAGGAGTTGGTGTAGGAGTGTAAGATTTGTGGATCATTGGGCTTTCTTCCAGGGAAGATGGGACCTGCACCGAAGAGATGGTTTGCACTTGAACTGGAAGGGGACTGAAATCCTAGCAAGAAGATTTGCTAGTGCTGCATGGTGGGGTTTAAACTAGAATTGCAGGGGGATGGGAACCAGGGTGTCAGAACAGTTAGTGCAGAGGTTGTGGAGACAACTGTTGATAAGACCTCAGACAAAGTTAGGAATCAAAAGGTTGAGCATGGTGCAACTAATGTCCTGAGCTACATATATTTCAATGCAAGAAGTATCGTAGGAAAGGCAGATGAGGTCAGGGCAAGAATCAATGGAATTGTGATATTGTAGCCATTAGTGAGACTTGGTTGCAGGAGGGGGAGAGCCGGCAGCTCAATATTATGGCATTCCATTGTTTTAGACGTGACAGAGCAGGAGGAAGGGTGATGTTATTAGTCAGGGAATATGTCACGGCATACCTAGTCAGGATAGACTGGAGAACTTATCTAGTGAAATGTTATGGGTGGAACTGAGAAATAAACATGTTAATGGTGCTATAATACAGGCCACTGAGCAGTCCACGGGAATTAGAGAAACAATTTTGTAGAGAGATTGCAAGAAACATAAGATTGGGTTAGTTGGTGATTTTAACTTTCCTTATATTGACTGGACTCCTACACTGTAAAATAACTAGATGGGATAGAGTTTGTCAAATGTGTTCAGGGAAGTTTCTTTAATCATTGCACAGAAGTCCCAACGAGAGTGTGCGATTCTTAATCTGCTGTTAGGGAGTGAGTAAGGGAAAAAGTTTGTGTGGAGGAACACTTTGCATCCAGTGATCATAATCATAATCAGAATCAGGTTTATTATCACCGGCATGTGTCGTGAAATTTGTTAACTTAGCAGCAGTTCAATGCAATACGTAATATAGAAGGAAAAAACATAATAATAAAAAATAAATAAATCAATCAATTACAGTATACGTATATTGAATAGATTAAAAATTGTGCAAAAGAACAAATAATATATATGAAAAAAGTGAGGTAATATCCAAGGGTTCAATGTCCATTTAGGAATTGGATGGCAGGGGGGAAGAAGCTGTTCCTGAATTGCTGAGTGTGTGCCTTCAGGCTTCTGTACCTCCTACCTGATGGTAACAGTGAGAAGAGGGCATGCCCTGGGTGCTGGAGGTCCTTAATAATGGACGCTGCCTTTCTGAGACACCGTTCCTCGAAGATGTCCTGGGTACTTTGTAGGCTAGTACCCATGACAGAGCCGACTAAATTTACAACCCTCTGCAGCTTCTTTCAGTCCTGTGCAGTGGACAGTGATGCTGCCTGTCAGAATGCTCTCCACGGTACATCTAAAGAAGTTTTTGAGTGTATTTGTTAACATACCAAATCTCTTCAAACTCCGCATGAAGTATAGCCACTGTATTGCCTTCTTTATAACTGCATTGATATATTGGTACCAGGTTAGGTCCTCAGAGATCTTGACACCCAGGAACTTGAAACTGCTCACTCTCTCCACTTCTGATCCCGCTACGAGAATTGGTACGTGTGCCTTTGTCTTACCCTTCCAGAGGTCCGCAATCTTTCGTTATACTGATATTGAGTGCTAGGTTGTTGCTGTGACACCATTCCACTAGTTGGCATATCTCGCTCCTGTACACCCTCTCGTCACCACCTGAGATTCTACCAACAATGGTTGTATCATCAACAAATTTATAGATGGTATTTGAGTACACAAACACGAGGAAATCTGCAGATGCTGGAATTTCAAGTAACACACATAAAAGTTGCTGGTGAACGCAGCAGGCCAGGCAGCATCTCTAGGAAGAGGTACAGTTGACATTGCGGGCCGAGACCCTTCGTCAGGACTAACTGAAAGAAGAGCTAGTAAGAGATTTGAAAGTGGGAGGGGGAGGGGGAGATCCGAAATGATAGGAGAAGACGGGAGGGGGAGGGATGGAGCCAAGAGCTGGACAGTTGATTGGCAAAAGGGATATGAGAGGATCATGGGACAGGAGGCCCAGGGAGAAAGAAAAGGGGGAGGGGGGGAAACCCAGAGGATGGGCAAGGGGTATAGTGAGAGGGACAGAGGGAGAAAAAGAAGAGAGAGAAAAAGAAAGTGTGTATATAAATAAATAAATAACGGATGGGGTACGAGGGGGAGGTGGGGCATTAGCGGAAGTTTGAGAAGTCAATGTTCATGCCATCAGGTTGGAGGCTACCCAGACGGAATATAAGGTGTTGTTCCTCCAACCTGAGTGTGGCTTCATCTTTACAGTAGAGGAGGCCGTGGATAGACATATCAGAATGGAATGGGATGTGGAATTAAAATGTGTGGCCACTGGGAGATCCTGCTTTCTCTGGCGGACAGAGCATAGGTGTTCAGCGAAACGATCTCTTACTAGCTCTCATTTCAGTTAGTCCTGACGAAGGGTCTCGGCCCAAAACGTCGACTGTACCTCTTCCTAGAGATGCTGCCTGGCCTGCTGCGTTCACCAGCAACTTTTATTTGTGTTGGATAGTATTTGAGTTATGTCTAGCTACACAGAAATGAATATATAGAGAGAGAGCAGGGGGCAAAGCACACACCCCTTAGGTGCGTCAGCAAGGAGATGTTATCACCAATCCGCACTGGGTCTGGTCTTCCGGTTAGGAAGTCGAGAATCCAATTGCAGAGGGAGATGCAGAGGCCAGGTTCTGCAACTTCTCAGTCAGGATTGTGGGAGTGATGGTATTAAATGCTGAGCTATAGTTGATAAACAGCATCCTGACATTGGTGTTTGTATTGTCTAAGCGGTTAAAGCCGTGTGATGAGCCATGGAGATTGTATCTGCTGTTGACCTTTTGTGGTGATAGGCAAATTGCAATGGGTCCAGGCCCTTGCTGAGGCAGGAGTTCAGTCTAGTCATGACCAACCTCTCAAAGCATTTCATCACTGTAGATGTGAGCACTACCAGGCAATAATCATTAAGGTAGCTCACATTGTTCTTCTTAGGCACTGGTATAATTGTTGCGTTTTTGAAACAAGTGGGAACTTCTGCCCATAGCAGTGAGAGGTTGAACATAGCCTTGAATACTCCTGCCAGCTGGTTGGCACAGGTTTTCAGAGCCTTACCAGTTACTCTATTGGGACCTTCCGCCATGCGAGGGTTCACTCTCTTTAAAGACAGCATAACATCGGCCTCCGAGACAGAGGTCATAAGGTCATCAGGTGCAGCAGGGATTTTCACAGCTGTAGGTATGTTCTCCCTTTCAGTGCAGGAATAGAAGGCGTTGAGTGTATCTGGTAGTGAAGCATCGCTGCCATTCATGCTACTGGGTTTCACTTTGTAGGAAGTAATGTCTTGCAAACTATGCCAGAGTTGTTGTACATCTGATGTCACCTCCAACCTCGTTTGAAATTGTCTCTTCGCCCTTGAAACAGCCTTCTGCAAATCATACCTGGTTTTCTGGTAGAGGCCTGGGTAGCCAGAATTGAATGCCACAGATCTAGCCTTCAGCAGATGACGTACCTACTGGTTCATCCACGGCTTTTGGTTTGGGAATGTACATACTCATCCACACAGGTTTTAATGAAGTCAGTAACAACTGCAGCATACTCATCCAGGTTTGAAGATGAATCCACGAATACAGTCCAGTCCACCGATCCAAAGCGGTCCTGTAGCTGCTCCTGTGCTTCCCTTGTCCATACCTTCTTGGTCCTCACTACTGGTGCTGCAGTCTTCAGTCTCTGCCTATACCCGGAGTAGAAGTACAGCCACGTGATCAGACTTCCTGAAGTGAGGGCATGGGATAGTACAGTAGGCATTCTTGATGTCATTAGTTTCAAAGTAAATATGCAAAAGATAATTCTGGTCTGCGGGGCTGAGATCTAACTTGGAGCAAGGCTAATTTTGATGGTATCTGAAATGATCTGACAAGTGTGGATTGGGACAGGCTGCTTTCTGGCAAATGTGTACTTGGTATGAGAGGCCTTCAAAAGTGAAATCTTGAGAATACAAAATTTGTCAGAATAAAAGGTAAAGATAACAAGTGTAGGGAACCTTGGTTTTCAAGAGATATTGAGGCCTTGGCTAAGAAAAAAAGAAGCTGCACATCAGGTATAGGAAGATAGGAGCAAAGGAGGTGCTTATGGAGCATAATGCTTACGAAAGAAAGAGGGCTAAAAGAAGGCATGAGGTAGCCTTGTCAGACAAGATGAAGGGAATCCTAAGGGCTTCTATAGATATGTTAAGACCAAAAGGATTGTAAGGGACAAAATTGATTCTCTAGTAGATCAGAATGGTAATCCATTTGTGGAGCTAAAAGAGATGGGGGAGATTTTAAATACATTTTTTGCATTTGTATTTACTCAGAAGATGGGCACAGAGTCTATAGAAGTGAAACAAAGCGGCATCACTTTCGGGGACCCTGTACAGATTACAGAGGAGAAGGTGTTTGCTGTCCTGAGGCAAGTCAGGGTGGATAAATCCCCAGGGCCTGACAAGGTGTTCCCTTGGAACGAGGGGAGGCAAAAGCAGAAATTATCTAGCAGAGATATTTAAATTATCCTTAGCAACAGAAGAGGTACCAGAGGATTGGAAAATAGCCAATTTTCCACTGTTTAAGAAAGGCTGTAAACATAAACCAGAAAATTATAGGCTGGTGAGTCTGACATTAGTAGTGGGAATGTTATTGGGAGGTATTCTAAGGAACCGGATATATAAGTATTTGGACTGATTAAGGATAGTCGGCATGGCTTTGTGCGTGGTAGGCCATGTCTAACCAATCTTAGAGTTTTTTTGTGAAAGTTGTAGCTATTTTTATGATGTTGTAGCTATTAGTGAAACATGGTTGCAGGAGGGGTGTAATTGGCAACTAAATATTCCTGGATTTTGTTGCTTCAGGTGTGATAGAATCGAAGGGGCAAGGAGGGAGGTGTTGCATTGTTTGTCATAGAAAATATAAAAGCGGTGCTTTGGCAGGATAGATTAGAGGACTCGTCTAGGGAGGCTATTTGGGTGGAATTGAGGAATGGGAAAGGTGTAGCTTATAGGGGTGTATTATAGACCAACTAATGAGGAGCAAGAACTGGAGGAGCAAAGTTGTAAGGAGATAGCAGATATTTGTAGTAAGCACAAGGTTGTGATTGTGGGAGATTTTAAATTTCCACACTGACTGGGAAGCTCATTCTGTAAAAGGGCTGGATGGTTTGGAATTTGTAAAATGTGTGCAAGATAGTTTTCTGCAGCAATACATAGAGGTACCAACTGGAGAAGGGGCAGTGTTGGATCTCCTGTTAGGGAACGAGGTAGGGCAGGTGACGGAGGTATGTGTTGGGGAGCACTTCGGGTCCAGTGATCATAATACCATTAGTTTCAATATAATTACGGAGAAGGATAGGACTGGACCCAGGGTTGAGATTTTTGATTGGAGAAAGGCTAACTTTGAGGAGATGTGAAAGGATTTAGAAGGAGTGGGTTGGGACAATTTGTTTTATGGGAAGGATGTAATAGAGAAATGGAGGTCATTTAAAGGTGAAATTTTGAGGGTACAGGATCTTTATGTTCCTGTTAGGTTGAAAGGAAAGGTTAAAAGTTTGAGAGAGCCATAGTTTTCAAGGGATATTGGAAACTTGGTTCGGGAAAAGAGAGGGATCTATAAAAAATACAGGCAGCATGGAGTAAATGAGGTGCCCGAGGAGTATAAAGAATCTTAAGAAAGAAATTAGAACAGCTAAAAGACGATATGAGGCTGCTTTGGCAAGTTAGGTGAAAATAAATCCAAAGGGTTTCTACAGTTATATTAATAGCAAAAGGATAGTGAGGGATAGAATTGGTCCCTTAGAGAATCAGAGTGGATGGCTACGTGCAGAGCCAAAAGAGATGGGAGAGATTTTGAACAATTTCTTTTCTTCAGTATTCACTAAGGAGGAGGATATTGAATTGTATAAGGTAAAGGAAACAAGAAGGGTAGTTATGGAAAGTATGATGATTAAAGAAGAGGAAATACTGGTGCTTTTAAGGAATATAATAGTGGATAAGTCTCCGGGTCCTGACAGGACATTCCCTAGGACCTTGAGGGAAGTTAGTGTGGAAATAGCAGGGGCTCTGTCAGAAATATTTCAAATGTCATTAGAAACGGGGATGGTGCCGGAGGATTGGCGTATTGCTGATGTTGTTCCATTGTTTAAAAAGTGTTCTAAGAGTAAACCTAGAAATTATCGGCCTGTGAGTTTGACGTCAGTGGTGGGTAAATTGATGGAAAGTATTCTTAGAGATGGCATATATAATTATCTGGATAGACAGGGTCCGATTAGGAACAGTCAACATGGATTTGTGCGTGGAAGGTCATGTTTGAGAGATCTTATTGAATTTTTTGATGAGGTTACTACAAAAGTTGATGAGGGTAAAGCGGTGGATGTTGTCTATATGGACTTCAGTAAGGCCTTTGACAAGGTTCCACATGGAAGGTTAGTTAGGAAGGTTCAATCGTTAGGTATTAATATCGAAGTAGTGAAATGGATTCAGCAGTGGCTGGATGGGAGATGCCAGAAAGTAGTGGTGGATAACTGTGTGTCAGATTGGTGCATGGTGTCCAGTGGTGTGCCTCAGGGATCTGTACTGGGTCCAATGTTGTTTGTCATATATATTAATGATCTGGATGATGGGGTGGTAAACTGGATTAGTAAGTATGCAGATGATACTAAGATAAGTGGAGTTGTGGATAATGAAGTTGGTTTTCAAAGCTTGCAGAGAGATTTAGGCCAGTTAGAAAAGTGGGCTGAAGGATGGCAGATGGAGTTTAATGCTGTTAAATGTGAGGTGCTACATTTTGGTAGGACTAATCAAAAGAGGACATACATGGTAAATGGTAGGGCATTAAAGAATGCAGTAGAACAGAGGGATCTCGGAATAATGGTGCATAGTTCCCTGAAGGTGGAATCTCATGTGGATAGGGTGGTGAAGAAAGCTTTTGGTATGCTGGCCTTTATTAATCAGAGCATTGAGTATAGAAGTTGGGATGTAATGTTGAAATTGTATAAGGCATTGGTAAGGCCAAATTTGGAGTATTGTGTACAGTTCTGGTCACCGAATTATTGGAAAGATGTCAATAAAATTGAGAGAGTACAGAGGAGATTTACTAGAATGTTGCCTGAGTTTTATCTCCTAAGTTACAGAGAAAAGTTGAATAAGTTTGGTCTTTATCCTTTGGAGCATAGAAGGTTGAGGGGGGACTTGATAGAGGTATTTAAAATTATGAGGGGGATAGATAGAGTTGACGTGGATAGGCTTTTTCCATTGAGAGTAGGGGAGATTCAAACAAGAGGACATGAGTTGAGAGTTAAAGGGCAAAAGTTTAGGGGTAACATGAAGGGGAACTTCTTTACTCAGAGCTTCCAGCAGAAGTGGTTGAGGCAGGTTCGATGTTGTCATTTAAAGTTAAATTGGATAGATATATGGACAGGAAAGGAATGAAGGGTTATGGGCTGAGTGCAGTTCGGTGGAACTAGGTGAGAGTAAGAGTTTGGCATGGACTAGAAGGGCCGAGATGGCCTGTTTCCGTGCTGTAATTGTTATATGGTTATATGGTTAAGTTACCAGGAAAGTGGATGAAGGCAAGGCACTGGATATTGTCACATGGACTTCAAGATTTGACAAGGTTCCGCATGGAAGGTTGGTCAAGAAAGTCCAATCACTCGACATTCAAGATGAGGTAGGAAATTGGATTAGACAGTCGCTTTATGGGAGAAGCCAGATAGTGGTAGTAAATGGTTGCCTCTCTGACTGGAGGCCTGTGACCCGTGGAGTGCTGCAAGGTCCCATGTTTATCATCCAAATCGTTGATGTGGATGACAATGTGGTTTAACTGGATCAGCAAATTCGCGGACGGCACTAAGATTCGGGATGTAGTGGACAGGGAGGAAGGCTATGATGGCTTGCAGAGGGATCTGGATGATTTGGGAAAAAGGGATGAAAAATGGCAGATGGAATTTAATGCAGACAAGTGTGAGGTGTTGCACTTCGGTAGAACCAACTAGAACCGACTGTGTAGGCCTTGCACAGTGAGTTGTAAGGCACTGAGGAGTGTGGTAGAACAAAGGGATCTGGGAGTACAAGTCCATAATTCATTGAAAGTGGCATCACTAGTTAATAGGGTCATAAAGAAAGTTTTTGGCACATTGGCCATCATAAATCTAAGTATTGAGTACAGGAGGTGGGATGTTATGTTGAAGTTGTGTCAGACATTTTTGAGGCCTAATTTGGAGTATTGTGTGCAGTTTTGGTCACCTACCTACAGGAAAGATGTAAATAAGTTTGAAAGCATACAGAGAAAATTTTCAAGAATGTTGCTGGGTCTGGAGGGCCTGAGTTATAAGGAAAAATTGAATAGGTTAGGACTTTATTCCTTAGAATGTAGAAGATTGAGAGGAGATTTGATAAAGATATACAAAATTATGAGGGGTATAGATAGAGTAAATGCAAGTAGGCTTTTTCCACTGAGATTGGGTGGAACTACAATCAGAGGTCATGGGTTAAGGGTGAAAGGTGAAAAGTTTAAGGGGATCATAAGGGGAAGCTTCTTCGCTCAGAGGGTTGTGAGAGTGTGGAACAAGCTGCCAGCACAAGTGGTTCATTTGAGTTCAGTTTCAACATTCAAGTGTTTTTGGATAAGTACATGGATGGTAGAGGTATGAAGGCCCTGGTGCTGGTGCAGGTCGATGGGAGTAGGCAGTTTAAAGGGTTTCGGCATGTACTAGATGGGCCGAAGGTCCTGTTTCTGTGCTGTACTTTTCTGTGACTTTATGACTCTATATGCTTGCAAATAGCTAATAAGTAACTTCCTGAGTAAAATTAGGTGACCAGATGAAAATAATCTAGGTTTTGGTAAACTATCTATATTGTCATGAAACGTTTACCATTGATCTATCAGAATAGCACCTATGAAATGGGTGGGATATTTGGAACTCACTGAATGATGAGGCCAATAGAGGGATGAGATGGGAGAAAGGAATAACTATCTAATCTATGTTGGGATTTTGAATAGCATGAGCTTAAACTGAAAGAGTATAGAAGATATGGGGGAGAAAATAAAGGTGAAATTCTGAAAACAGAGTGGACATAAAAAAAGTACTGAGTAATTTTTTTTTGAAATCCAAAGATATTTGCTATGTACATAAGGAGCAAGAGAATAACTTGTAGTCTATAGGGATGAGAAAGATGGCCTATTTGTATAGATTCTTGGTGAGTACATTGTCGCTTTCTTAACATAATAGCAAACAATGCAGTCATGCAAAGAAGAAGTGTTTAATATTGGATGGGTTAAGCATAACAGGAGAGGAAGTGTTAAAGTGTTTCGGTTGAATGAAAGTGGATAAATCACTAAGGCTGAACATATCATACTGTTTTTTAAAAAAAAGCAAGAGAGAAAATTGCTGAGAGATTCTGACAGTTTTATTTAATTCTTCCCGACCAAAGAAGTAATACTAAGGATTGGAGAGCCACTTATGTTGTACAGCTGTCCTAAGGGAGGAAGGAAGAAACAGAGTAGTTACAGACCAGTTAATTTTGCTGAAGGACAAGCTATTGTAATCAATTCTGAGGGGCAGTGTAACTTAATTTAGAAGATTAATCTTGTTAGCATGAATTTATTATGGGAAAATTATGGCTTCTTAAAGAAGGACCTTTTTGAGTGATGATAAGGATATTTAGTGAGGATACATGTCTAATATAGTCTATGCAGATTTTTAACAAGGGTCTTAACGAGGTCCTAAAGAACTCAAATGTCAAAGAAATAAAAACTCATTGGATCTAGGGTAGTGGAAAATTGAAGCTGAAGTTTGCTGAGTGGCATGAAACAAGGGTAATTGTTGTGGATGTTCTTGTGACAGTAAGGCTGTTACATGCAGTTCAGTCTTCAGAAAATAGAATATATTAATGATTTGGATTGATATTTTTCATTGCACCCGTGCATAAATGTACTTGTCCATCTGACAATAAACTTGGATTTGATATCGGTGGAATGATTTTAAAAAAAAGTTTTGCAAATGACTCAAGAATTTGTCTTGCAGATGACATTGAGGTAAAATGTTTTTGACTGCAGCAAAATAGAAGTGCCTCGTCATTTATACAGAAAATTCAGAGAAATGTGAATGGATGTATTAGAGGACAAGAAACAAAACAAAAGTATAAAGTGGAGGAATACCAAAACTTTGGAATATATATGTTCACAGGTCCTTATTAATAACTTGACAGATCAACTAAGTGCTTAAATGGATGCTTTATTGATTAACTGTGCAATCAATGGCACCAGTGAACTTCTTTCAGACAGTCCACGAAACTCTTTCTTTCACATTTTTAATGTTTTCTTTTTCTCTTAAATGTGTTTCTGGTACTGTTGGAGCCTGTGATTTACTGTTTGAAGGTGTGTTTTGGGCTGATTGAGCAATTTGGCATTTTACTGTCTCCGAGAAGGTTCCAGGTGCCAGCCAGTCAAGAAGCTTAGAAACGCAAGAAATGAGCCCATGATTGACTCACCTATTAAAGCACCTATTAAAGCACTGAGGAAGATTGAAATCATCGAGGCGATTTCAATTTTCCGTTTTTATATTCTGTGTTTTTGTTCATTCTTCCTTGTTGTTTTCACGACTTATGTGTTTTTTGCGTGTGGCTGAAGGTTTGATGTTCTTGTTGCCGTTTGCGCGATTTGTTTTTTTGTGCGTGGAGGGAGGTTGGTGTTTTTCTATGAATGGTTTCCATAGTTTTCTTCATTTAGTGGCTGTCTATAGAAGATGAATTTTACTTAAATATGATAATAAATGGACTTTGAACCTGGAACCTTAAGTGTAAGATAAGGGATATTGTGCTGCGGTTGTGTGTATATAAAAAAATTATAACAAAAGTAGCATGTACTGTAACTACGTTAAAGGAAAGACGTAATAATACCTGAAAGAGTACTTAGGAGAATTAAGAGAATGTTGTCAGGAATGAAAAGTTATAGTTTTGAGGAATACCTGAAGAAACTTAGTCACTTTTGCAACAGTGGAAGTTGAGGAAAGATTTACTTGAGGTGCATAAAATTATGAGGATCCCAGACAGGAAAAATACACTTGATTAGAAGAACCTTAGTGGAAGGCTGTGCACAGGTCCGCAGCAGATGTCATTTCGTTGACTCTTCACTCAACCCTGGAACATTTGGAGAGCAAAAATGCATACATCAGGATACTCTTTATCGACTACAGCTTGGCATCCATAACTATCCTCCTTTCAAAACTAATCAATAGTCTTTGAGACCTCAATATTTCCTTGTGCAATTGGTTCCTCAATTTCCTCACGCAGACCCAGTCAGTTCGGATTGCCAACAACATCTCCTCCACAATCTCCATCAGCGCAAGTGTACCACAAGGCTGTGTGTCTAGACTGCTGCTGTGCTCGCTCTACACTTATGACTGTGTATCTAAGCATAGCTGCAATGCCTTATTTGAATTTACTGAAGACACCACTCTCGTTGGCTGAATCAAAGGTGGTGACAAATCAGCATATAGGAGGGAGATTGAAAATCTGGTTGAGTGGTGCTACAACAAAAACCTCTCACTCATGTCAGCAAGACCAAGGAGCTAACTATTGTCTTCATGAGAATGAAACCAGAGGTCCAAGAGCCTGTCCTCATTGAGCAATCGGAGGTGGAGAGGGTCAGCAACTTTAATTATGAAGAAGCCTGGCAGCACCTCTACTTCCTTAGAATTTTGCGAAAATTCGGCCTGACATCTAAAACTTTGACAAACAAGTACATATGGATGGTTGAGAGTATATTGGCTGGCTGCATCACAGGCTGGTATGGACACCCCAATGCCCTTGAATGGAAAATACTACAAAAAGTAGTGGATACAGCCCAGTACATCACGGTTAAAGCCCTCCCCACTATTGAGCACATATACGTGAAATGCTGTCACAGCAAAGAAGCATCATTCATCAGGGACCCCCACCACCAGGACCTGCTCACTGCTACCATCAGGAAGAAGGTACAGGAGCCTCAGAATTCACACCACCAGGTTCAGAAACAGTTACTACCCCTCAAAAATCAGTCCCTTGAACCAGAAGAGATAACTTCACTCAACTTCACTTGCTCCATCACTGAACTGTTCCCACAACCTATGGACTCACTTTCAAGAACTCTTCATCTCATGTTTTCAAATACGTATTCCTTATTTATTCATTATTGTAGAAAACCTATAGCACAATGCAGGCCATTTGGCAAACAATACTGTGCCGAACATCCACTTACTTTAGAAATTACTTGGGGTTACCCATGCCCTCTATTTTTCTAAGCTCCATGTACCTATCCAGGAATCTCTTAAAAGACCCTATTGTACCTGCCTCCACCACCGTTGCTGGTAGCCCATTCCATGCACTCAGTACTCTCTGCATAAAAAAACGTACCCTGATATCTCCTCTGTACCTATTTCCAAGCACCTTAAATTTGTGCCCTCTCGTGTTAGCCATTTCAGCCCTGGGAAAAAGCCTCTGACTATCCACACAATCAATGCCTCTCATCATCTTATACGCCTCTATCAGGTCACCTTTCATCCTCAGTCGCTCCAAGGAGAAAAGGCCAAGTTCACTCAATCTATTCTTATAAGGCAGTCTCCAATACAGCTGTAACGTTACCTCTCAGCTTTTGAACTCAATCCCACAGTTCATGAAAGCCAGTGCACCGTATGTCTTCTTAACCACAGAGTCAACCTGCGCCAACAACAGGAATTCTGCAGATGCTCGAAATTCAAGCAACACACGTCAAAGTTCCTGGTGAACGCAGCAGGCCAGGCAGCATCTTTAGGAGAGGTACAGTCGATGTTTCAGGCTGAGACCCTTTGTCAGGACTAACTGAAGGAAGAGTTAGTAAGAGATTTGAAAGTGGGAGGGGGAGGGGGAGATCCAAAATGATAGGAGAAGACAGGAGGGGGAGGGATGGAGCCAAGAGCTGGACAGGTGATTGGCAAAGGGATATGAGAGGATCATGGGACAGGAGGCCCAGGGAGAAAGACAAGGGGGGGGGGGCTATCCAGAGGATGCACAGCAGCTTTGAGTGTCCAATGGATTCGGACTCCAAGCTCCCTCTGATCCTCCACACTGCAAAGAGTCTCAACATTAATACTATATTCTGCCATCATATTTGACCTACCAAAATGAACTACCTCACACTTAACTGGGTTGATCTCCAACTGCCACTTCCCAGCCCAGTTTTGCATCCTGTCGATGTCCTGCTGTAACCTCTAACAGCCCTCCACATGACCCACAACACCCCCAACCTTTGTGTCATCAACAAATTTACTAACCCATCCCTCCACTTCCTCATCCAGGTCATTTATAAAAATCACAAAGAGAAGGGGTCCCAGAACAGATCCCTAGGGCACACCACTAGTCACCAATCTCCATTCAGAATATGACCTGTCTACAATCGCTCTTTGTCCTCTGTGGGCAAGCTAATTCTGGATCCACAAAGCAAGGTCCCCTTGGATCCTGTGTCTCCTTACTTTCTCATTAAGCCTTGCATGGGGTGCCTTATCAAATGCCTTGCTGAAATCCATATACACTACATCTGCTCTACCTTCATCAATGTGTTTAGTCACATCCTCAAAAAAATTCAGTCAGTCTCGTAAGCCATGCCTTTGACAAAGCCATGCTGACTATTCCTAATCATATTATGCCTCTCCAAATGTTCATAATTCCTGCTTCTCAGGATCTTCTCCATCAGCTTACCAACCACTGAAGTAAGACTCACTGGTCTATAATTTTCTGGGCTATCTCTACTCCCTTTCTTGAATAAGGGAACAACATCTGCAACCCTCCAATCCTTAGGAACCTCTCCCATCCCTATTGATGTTGGAAAGATCAACGCCAGAGGCTCAGCAATCTCCTCCCTCACCTCCCACAGTAGCCTGGGGTATATCTCGTCTGGTCCCAGTGACTTATCCAACTTGATGCTTTCCAAAAGCTCCAGCACATCCTCTTACTTAATGTCTATATGCTCAAGCTTTTCAGTCCATTGTAAGTCATACTTACAATCGCCAAGGTCCTTTTCCGTAGTGAATAGTGAAACAAAGTATTCATTAAGTACATCTGCTATCTCCTCCGGTTCCTTACGCACTTTTCCGCTGTCACACTTGATTGGTCCTATTGTCTTACATCTTATCCTCTTGCTCTTCACATACTTGTAGAATGCCTTGGGGTTTTCCTTAATTCTGCTTGCCAAGGCCTTCGCATGTCCCCTTCTGGCTCTCCTAATTTCATTCTTAAGCTCTTTCCTGCTAGCCTTATAATTTTCTAGATCTCTATAATTACCTAGTTTTTTGAACCTTTCGTAAGCTTTTCTTTTCTTCTTGACTAGATTTTCAACATGTTTGTACACCACGGTTCTTGTACCCTACCATCCTTTCCCTGCCTCATTGGAATGTACCTGTGCAGAACGCCACACAAATATCCCCTGAACCTTTGCCACATTTTTGCTATACATTTCCCTGAGAACATCTGTTCCCAATTTCTGTTCCTGCCTGATAGCTTTATATTTCCCTTACTCCAATTAAATGCTTTCCTAACTTCTCTGTTCCTATCCCTCTCCAATGCTATGGTAAAGGAGATAGAATTAGAATCAGAATCAGGTTTATTATCACCGGCATGTGACGTGAAATTTATTAACTTAGCAGCAACAATTCATTGCAATATATAATCTAGCAGAGAGAGAGAAAAAAAACATAATAAATGAATTACATATATTGAATAGATTTCAAAAATGTGCAAAAACCGAAATACTGTATATTAAAAAAGTGAGGTCGTGTCCAAAGCTTCAACGTCCATTTAGGAATCGGATGGCAGATGGGAAGAAGCTGTTCCTGATTTGCTGCGTGTGTGCCTTCAGGCTTCTGTATCTTCTACCGGATGGTAACAGTGAGAAAAGTCCTGGGTGCTAGAGGTCCTTAATAATGGGCACTGCTTTTCTGAGACACCGCTCCCTAAAGATATCCTGGGTACTTTGTAGGCTAGTGCCAAGATGGAGCTGACCAGATCTGCAGCTTTTTTCAGTCCTGTGCAGTAGCCCCTCCATACCAGACAGTGATGCAGCCCGTTGGAATGCTCTCCATGGTATAACTATAGAAGTTTTTGAGTGTATTTGTTGACATGCCAAATCTCTTCAAACTCCTAATAAAGTATAGCCGCTGTCTTGCCTTTTTTATAACTACATAAATACGTTGGGACCAGGTTAGATCCTCAGAGATCTTGACACCAAGAAACTTGAAGCTGCTCACTCTCTCCACTTCTGATCCCCCTATGAAGATTGGTATGTGCTCCTTCGTCTTACCCTTCCTGGAGTCCACAATCAGCTGTTTCATCTTACTGACGTTGAATGCCAGGTTGTTGCTGTGGTGCTATTCCACTAGTTGGCATATCTCACTCCTGTACTCCCTCTCGTCACCACCTGAGATTCTATCACCAATGGTTGTATCGTCAGCAAATTTATAGATGGTATTTGAGCTATGCCTAGCCACACAGTCATGTGTATACAGGGAGTAGAGCAGTGGGCTAAGCACACACCCCTGAGGTGCGCCAGTGTTGATTGTCAGCGAGGAGGATACGTTATCACCAATCCACACAGACTGTGGTCCTCCAGTTAGGAAGTTGAGGATCCAATTGCACAGGGAGATACAGAGGTCCAGGTTCTGCAACTTCTGATCACTAGCTCCAAAATATTCTCCCACTGAGAGATCTGACGCCTGACCAAGTTCATTTCCCAGATCAAGTACAGCCTCTCCTCTTGTAGGCTTATCTACATATTGTTTCAGGAAACCTTCCTGAACACACCTAACAAACTCCACCCCATCTCAACCCCTTGCTCTTGGGAGATGCCAATCAATATTGGGGAAATTCAAATCTCCCATCATGACAACCCTCTTATTATTGCACCGGTCCAGAATCTGTCTCCCTATCTGCTCCTTCATGTCCCTGTTACTATTGGGTGGTCTATAAAAAACACCCAGCAGAGTTATTGACCCCTTCCTGTTCCTAACTTCCACCCACAGAGACTCCGTAGACAATCCCTCCATGACTTCCTCCTTTCCTGCAGCCGTGACAATATCTCAGATCCGCAATGCCATGCCCCCACCTCTTTTACCTCCCTCCCTGTCCTTTCTGAAACATCTAAAGTCTGGCACTCTAAGTAGCCATTCATACCCCTGAGGCATCCAAGTCTCTCTAATGACCACAACATCATAGCTGCAAGTGCTTATCTATGCTCTAAGCTCAACTACTTCTTTCATGATACTCCTTGCATTAAAATAGACACATCTCAAACCATCAGTCTGAGTGCATCCCTCCTCTATCACCTCCCTGTCGTCCCTCTCACACTGTCTACAAGCTTTCTTGATTTGTGAGCCAACTGCCCCTCCTCCGTCTCATCAGTTTGCCCCCCACTCCCAGCTATTCTAGTTTAAACTCTCCCCAATAGCCTTAGCAAACCTCCCTGCCAGGATATTGGTCTCCCCCAGACTCAAGTGCAACCCATCCTTTTTGTACAGGTCATGCCTGCCCCAAGAGAGATCCCAATGATCCCTGCCCCCTGCTCCAATCCCTCAGCCACGCATTTATTCTCCGCCTCACTCTATTCTGATACTCAATGTTGCATGGCACAGCAGTGATTCCAAGATTACTACCTTTGAGGTCCTGTTTCTTAACTTCTTTCCTAACTTCCTGTAGTCTGTTTTCAGGATCTTCTCCCTTTTCCTACCTATGTCATTGGTACTACTATTTTTTTTCTTGCCGCAGTTGTCTTTTGCACACTGGTTGTCCACCCTGATGTGTGAAGTCTTTCATTGATTCTATTATGAGTATGCCCACAAACAAACAAATCTCAAGGTTGTATATAGTGACATATATGCACTTTGATAATATATTTACTCTTAACTTTGAAATCAGTAGGCTTCGATCTAAGATGATTGATGGGATCCTTGAGGTTTGGTAATAAATGGGGAAGTAGAGGCAGAAGTAGATGACACACTTTACATGCTCTTGGTCTCTTCAACAACTTACAACTCCCTGGTCCTAGATTGTCTTATTCTCACCATAGATATCCTGTGCCTCTACACTCCTACCTCCCCCCGCCCCCCACCATCATGAAGGCCTAAAGCTCTCTGCTTTTTTCTTGACAACAGATGCAACTAGTTCCCCTCCATCACCACCCTTCACCGTTTGGCAGAACTGGTCCTCACCCTCAAGAATTTCTCTTTTGGTTCCTTCCACTTCCTTCAAACTGAAAGGTGTAGCCATGGGCACCTGCATGGGCCTCAGCAATGCCTGCCTTTTTGTTGCCTACATAGAACAGTCTATGTTCCAAGCTTTCCCTGGTAAAGCTCCCGCAATTCTTTCTGCACTGCATTGATAACTGCATTGGTGTTGCTTATTGTACCCATGCTGAGCTTGTCAATTTCATCAACTTTGCTTCCAACTTCCACCCTGGCTTTAAATTCACTTGTTCCATTTATGATGTGGCTCTCCCCTTTCTCGATCTGTGTTCATCAGTGGAGGCAAACACTCTACCAATATCTTTTATAAACCTATCAATTTCCATGGCTATTTTGTCTATACCTCTTCCCACCCATTTTCCTGTAAAAATGCCATTCCCTTTTCTCAGTTCCATCATCATCACTGCATCTTTTCCCAGGATGAGACTTTCCAGGACATTCCTGCCGCCTTAACAGGGATAGAGTTGCTCTTGTTCTTGCCTACCACCCATGAGCCTCTGCATCTAACACATGGTTCTCTGCAACTTCCACCATCTTCAATGGGACCCAACCACCAAACACATCTTTATATCTTTCGCCAGCCCCCACTCTCTGCTTTCCACAGGGATTGCTCCTTCTGTGATTCCCTTGTCTATTTTTCTCTCCCTCCTGATGCTTGTCCCCACAAGTGCTACACCTGCCCATTTACCTCCTCCCTCATCTCCATTCAGGGCCCCAAACAGGCCTCCTAGTTGAGGCAACGAACTTCATCTGCAAAGCTGTTGGGGTTGTCAATTGTGTCCAGTATTCTTGATGCGAATCCCTCTTCATTGGTGAGACTTGACGTAGATTGGGGGACCACTCTGTCCAGCGTCTCGACTCCATCCGCAAAAAGCAGAATTTCCTAGTGGCCAACCATTTCAATTCCTATCTCCATTTCCGTTCTGATGTGTCGATCCATGGCCTCCTATTCTGCCAGTCTCGTGTTGGAGAAGCAACACCTCATCAGACCATAAGACTATGAGGTAGAGGAGCAGAATTCAAAGGTTCAAAGATTCAAAGGTCCAATTTAATTCTCAAAGAAATGTATACAAAATACATCCTGAAATGCTTTTTCTTCGCAAAACATCCACGAAAACAGAGAAGTGCCCCAAAGAATGAACGACAGTTAAACATGAGAACCCTAAAGTACCCCCCCAGCTCCCCCCTCCCACGAATAAGCGGCAGCAAGACAATACCCCATTCCCCCCCCCGGCAAAAAAAGCACTCTCGCTACCAAGCACAAGTGTGAGCTAGGCGAACAGCAATGACATAGACCTAGCAGTTACCCCAGAGATTATCGTATTTCATCTGGCATTTGACAAACCACAGGTTCTCTCCCTAATAAGGGAGAGGGAGGCGTCCCCTATTTTCACAGCGAGTGGGAGACATAACAACAACCCGCTGATTTATGATGTTAAAAAGTCTGTTTTGTCATTTTTTACGTGCTCTGTGCCTGAAGATCACAAAGATCTTGGGTCTTCTGGCCCAAGCAAAAGATTTTCCGGCCTCCCCGACGACACACGAGTCTCCTGTCGTGACGCCGACCCTTGATCTGCCTGTCTTCAGAGCCCCGAGATCTTAGGCTTCCAAACACTAGGTTGAGCCTCAGGCCAAACTCTTGGCGTGCTGAACAACAACAGCCAGTCCTGAAACCCTGAGAATGGGTCCCATTCCTGCAAAGAACCAAAATCTGCATGTAACTCCAGGTCAGGGTCTTCAAAAGAATCCCAAAAGGGGAAAATAAAGATTTTAAAGATGGAAGTAGAGCTGTTTCCGAAGATGCAAGCAAAGGAGTTGCTGTTTAGCCCCATCTTAACTCCCATTTGGCTAATAGAGTCTGCTTTGCCATTTCATCATGGCTGATCCATTTATTTCTCCCAGCCTGAATCTTCTGCCTTCTCCCCATAACCCTTTATGCCCTGACTAAACAAGAATCTATCAACCTTTGCCTTGAATATGCCAAATGACTTGGCTTCCATAGCTGCCTGTGGCAACAAATTCCACAGATTCACCACTCCGGTGAAAGAAATTCCTCCTCATCTCCATTCTAAAATGTAATGCCATGTGTTGAGTTCAATATTGAGAGAGTGTAGAGCACACAACAGAAGGCCAGCATGCAGGATATTCAACTAACCTGTATTGATAACTCTGCTTGTACAGTATGTGAACTCCTCCCATGTGGGAATGGCTAACTGAGTCGCGTAGGATAAACACTTAACTACCAAAACACCTCCCCTTGAAAAAAGAAAAACTATGTATATACCTCCTGGATATAGAACTGCACTGAAATTATAGTCACTGAAATTGAGTGATTCAGTTCACCCTACCCATAGCACATAACTAATGCTCCTTACCTACACATAAAAAGAATTGCCAACATGATTGTCTTTCTTTTTTTCCTCTTTTTTTTGCAGATTCCTTTTTGAAGAACAGTCTCATATTGTGAAATGTTTTCAACGTTAGAACTCTCATTTTAAAAAAAACACTATATCTAATAGAGATCAGCATGAAATACCTGAACACTGGTAAAGTGAGAGGATTGTTCTGCCTTTTTAATCACTTGCCCTAAGCTACTCAGCAACGGACCCGGTCTGGTATAGGTTCCTGTAAGTGTTGGAGTGGATGGAGATTCTTCAACAGGTGCATGATAAGGATCAGGCCACTCTATTCCTTCCTCTACCTTTTGTAGACTTTGAAGGCATACAGGCGCACACCTGTTCCACTTGATGTTCTGATCATAAACGATCGTGGTGCATGCTACTGGATTGTTGTTCCTTCAGTGAATTGGTCTGAAACCCAAACAGCTTCACCACTCCTGGCAGGTCGCAAAGATTTTGCTTTGTCTGAGATTGTGCATGCTCTTCGTTTTCTCATGCTGTGTTGTCTCAAACTTTCTCACTTTGTTTGAGTCCAGTAAGTGAGGTTGGAGAAGGGAAGGAAGAATGGGTAGGCTTATTCTCAGTCTCCAGCCTATTGACAGCTCCAACAGACTGTAGCCATTTGCAAGAGGTGTGGAGCAATAAGCTAGCAGTGCTTTGTAGGTTTTTTTGGCCTTCAATAGGAGTTCTCAACTCAGCTTCATGGTGCATACAATTAGCAACTAGTATAGGCAATTTGGGTTGATAGGTCTCTGGATATTTTCCCTAGATAAATACAAACAAAAACAGACTTACTGTAAGTTCTTTCTTGTTGGAGATCTCACTTGATCTTCAGCACCAGTTCATCAAAGCTCAACCACTTCTGACACCTAGTTGTATTCTTTAATGAGGGATTGTTACAGAACACACTATTCTGACAGGATAGTCAACTGAACTTTATTGCTAACTCTGCTTGTATAGTATGTGAACTCCTCCCATGTGGGAATGTCTAACTGAGTGGCATAGGAATAACACTTTTAACTACCACTACACCATGGGCTCTTAACTTGTTAAACAGCCTCATGAGTGGCATCTTGTCAAAGACCTTCTGAAAATCCAAGTACACAACATCCACCGATTTTCCTTCGTTTATGCCGCTTGTTATTTCTTCAAAGCTTGTCAGGCAAGATTTTCCCTGAATGGAATTTGGCCTATTTTTTTTCATGTGTCTCCAAGTACCCCAAAATCACATCCTTAACAATAGACTCCAACATCTTCTCAACCACTGTGGTCAGACTAATTGGCCTATAATTCCTTTTCTTCTGCTTCTCTCCCTTCTTGAAGAATGGAGTGATATTTGCAATTTTCCATTCCTCCAGAACCATGCTAGAATTTACTGATTCTTGAAAGACCATTACAAATGCCTCTACAATCTCTTCAACCACTTCTTTCAGAACCCTAGGGTGTAGACCATCTGGTCCAGGTGGTTTATCTAGCTTCAGACCTTTCAGTTTCCCAAGCACCTCCTCCCTAGTAATGGGAACTTCACTCACTTCTGCCCCCTGACAGTATTGAACTTTCAGCACACTGCTAGTGTCTTCCACAGTGAAGAAGAATAATGCAAAATACTTATTCAATTTGTCTGCCATTTCCTTGTCCCCCATTACTACCTCTCTTGCACCATTTTCCAGTGGTTTGATATGTACTCTCACCCCTCTTTTACTCTTTATATATCTGAAGAAACTTTTGGTATCCTCTTCAATATTATTGGCTAGCTTACCTTCATCTTCTACCTTTTCCCTCTTTATGACTTTTTAAGTTGCCTTCTGTTGGTTTCTAAAAGCTTCCCAATCCCCTAACTTCCCACTAACTTTTGCTGTATTATATTTTCACTCTAGGCTTTTATGTTGACTTTGACTTCCCTTGTCAGGTACTATTGTGTCATCCTGCCTTTAGAATACTACTAACAGAGAAAATCTACAGATGCTGGAAATCCAAGCAACACACACAAAATGCTGGAGGAACTCAGCAGGCCAGGTGGCATCTGTGGAAAAGAGTACAGTTGTTGTGTTGGGCCAAGACTCTTCATCAGAGCTCACCGGTAGAATACTACTACTTCTTTGGAATGTATCTATCCTGCACCTTCTGAATTGCTCCCAGAAACTCCAGCCAGTGCTGCTCTATGGTCATCCCTGCTAGTGTGTCATTCCAATCAACTTTGATCAGCTTTGCTCTCATGTACTCTTATTTACTCCACTCTAGTAGTAGTACATTTGACTTTAGCTTCAACCTCTCAAATTACAGGGTGAAATCTATGATATTATGATCACTCATCCCTAAGGGTTCCTTTACCTTAAGCTCTCTAATCAATTCTGGTCATTGCACCACACCCAATCCAGAATAGCTGGGCTCAATCACGAGCTGCTCTAGAAAGCCATCTTGTAGGCATTCTACAAGTTCTCCCTTTTGAGATCTAGCACTAACCCAATTTTTCTCAATCTACCTGCATATTGAAATCCTCCATGACAGTTGTAACGTTGCACTTTAGACATGCATTTTCTATTTCCCACTGTAATTTGTACCTAACATCCTGGCTTCTGTTTGGAGGCCTATATATATATATATAAAACTCCGCTCAGGGTCTTTTTACCCTTGCAGTTTCTTAGCAGTACCTGCAAGGATTCTACACATTCCAATCCTATGTCACCTCTAAGGAATTGATTAAAATTTTTACTGACAGAGTCTCCCCGCCCCCTCTGCCTACCCACCTATCCTTTCAATACAGAGTGCATCCTTGGATGTTAAGCTCCCAACAATAATCTTCTTTCAGTCAAGATTCAGAATGCTCACGTCATACATGCCAATCTCTTAATGTGCTACAAGTTCATCTACCTTATTTCATCTAGGTAACCTCCAACCTGATGGCATGAACATCAATTTCTCCAACTTTTAGTCATTTCTTTCCCCCCTCCTCCCTCCTTCTTCATTTCCCCACATTGACCTCTTACGTGTTCTTCTTACCTGCCTGTCACCTTCCCTCTGGTGACCATCTTCCTTCCCTTTCTCCAATGATTCACTCTCCTCTCCTGTTATATTCCTTCTTTTCTAGCCATCTTGCATTTTCCACATCACCTCCCAGCTTCTTATTTCATCCCACCCACCTCACTTCACCTAATACCTAGCTTGTCCTCCTTCCCCTACCCCACCATCTTATTCTGGCATCTTTCCCCTTCTATTCCAGTCCTGATAAAAGACTTGGCCTGAAATGTTGATTGTTTATTCATTTTCATTGATTCTGCCTGACCTGTTGAGTTCCTCCACCATTTTGTATCCGTAGGCCAGAAGCTCTTGCCATATTTCAAGTAGTATTAAATGTATACCTGATATATCATCCCCTACAGAGCTACAAGTGCTGGAACATAAGTCAGTAGCACCAGTGGCTAGCACGGACATGGTGGGTTCAATGATTTTCTGTGCTTCAGTTTATATTCTGTGGTTCTGTTACTTCTTACTGAAGAAATATGCACCAGTTTTTAAAAAAAGTTAGTATGTTGAATCAGAAGTTTTTGTATAGCTTGGCAACTACTTGAATCTTTTTGAATCTCAAATAAAGCAAAATTTCAGAATCTTCGTGGTATATGCAGTTGTTGCTGAATAATAAATTCAATTCTATTAACTGGGAATGAATTTTTGTGTCAATCCAGAAAGCAGATTGAAGAAAAACTATCGCTCATTATTTCCAACAAAGTGATACATATTTCCCATTGCTACATCAATAAAGTGATCTCCCATGCCGATTAGTTAATCATAAAAGATTGATGGGAAAGGTTTCATGCCACAAAAATTTTTCCTGTTTATGGATTAATAAAACTGAACAAACGAAATATTTCTAAACACATGAGAACATTATCAATGCCCAACCCTTATGATTATTTTAAACGTGTTACACTGATGCTGGCAGAACTTTCAGCTCAACTGTTAGTTTGTGCAGAATTATTGGTATGTCAAGGACACACTTTGTAACCTTTATCATCTATTATTCTCCTCCAGATGGAATTAGATTTTAGGAAAGGCCTCTGGAAAATTAAGTAGTTCACATATTAGTAGCAGGTACAAAAATCTTTCTAATTCATTGTTGGAACTACTCCATATAGTTAAAATTTAAATCTCTTAATGTGTTTTTAACTTTTCAGGCAGACTATTCTTTTAAACTTCAGAGTGTTAACCAGCTTCACAGTTTGTTAATAGACTTTGGTTTGAATTATTTTTGAAGTAAAGTTTATCTTGTTTTTTTTTGTTCTGCCTGCCACTGCTGTTACATTGACAGCTGTGATTAGCTGGTCTGTCTTTATTTTAAAGTACACTACCACAGTAGTCTTTGCATTGATATCCAACAGATCTGCCATTGGAAAAAGCCTAGTGATATTTGTTTTCACACTCATAGCATTCCAGGGATGTTAACTAAGAGATAGTAACATTGTCTTATCGGGTCAAAAGCATTTCCCATATTCAGTAACACTTGAGTCTTGAAGGTTCAGAGTGTGAATTATAACAATCAAAGCTGATTTAGTAGTATACAATAACACTGATAACGATGTTATTTTTGACTAAGATAACATTAATGAAAATCCTTGTTTGTAATCTTACTACACTGTGTTGGCTGAAAGAATTTTAGCCAAAGTAAACTTGCTATTTATGCATAATGCACAAGAAATAGTCTAATCTCGCCACCAAGAAGCCACGTGGAGCAGGTTTTAATTCAGTCTATCAGGATTGTTTGAAAGAAAGCATCTTCTTAGAAGAAATGGCTATGTATTGACATAAAAGTGCACTCACAATATCTAATTCCACTTTAATTTTAAATAGCTAGAATACTTAATCATTTTAAACATTGCCTTTTTTGCCCTCACTACTTGTACTATGTGAAGGATATACTGTAATCTACTTTCTTTATGTTAATTATTTATGTCTTATTTTTCTCTCAGTCAGGACCCTCCAAGATGGCAGGTCGAGTGATTCTGGCCACAGCAAATGATTACTGCAAACTCTGTGATGCCTCTTTTAGCTCCCCTGCTGTGGCACAAGCACATTATCAAGGAAAGAACCATGCCAAGAGACTGCGGCTGTCAGAAGCTCAGAAATCCAATTCACTTCCGTATGTATGCTAAGAGTTCTATGACAGAGTTTCAGAGTTTCAGCATAACTTATAATACTTATGATAATGTGAATGGATTTTTCATTTATAAACAAAAAGACTTAAAGTTTGATTCAATAATGGTCTTCTAAATACCAGTTGCTTTTTTCAGAGTCACAGACAAAGATGATTATTCTTCCATGTGTTCGTCCTCTACATGTCTTATCCAACCCTCCACCAAATATTGGAGCAGTGCCCTCTTAGGAAAATTTTGACATTTGATCTTCTCCTAAGTATATATTGCACAGACAGCATTCCATTTATATTAAAGATATATATTCATCCACTGCAGCAATATCTGAGTTTTTATATTATTAGGGAAAAATCATAACATACTTTCTGGTTAACCTCCAAGCACATCTTTCCCTCCCCTCCGCCACCCCACTTTCTGCTTTCTGCAGGGATCACTCACTCCCTATGCGACTCCTTTAAACAATCATCTCTCCCCAGTGATCTCCCTCCTGACACTTATCCTTGCAAGCGGAGCAAGTGCTACACCTGCCCCTACGCCTCCTCCCTCACTACCATTCAGGGTCCCAAACAGTCCTTCCAGATGAAGCAACACTTCACCTGTGAGTCTTTTGGGGTCATTTATTGTATCTGGTGCTCCCGGAGTGGCCTCTTGTATATTGATGAGACATGACGTAGATTGGGAGACCACTTTGCTGAGCACCTACGTTCTGTCTGCCAGAAAAAGTGGGATCTCCCAGAGGCCACCCATTTTAATTCAACTTCCTACTCCCATTCCAATATGTCCATCCATGGCCTCCTCCACTGTCGTGATGAGGCCACACTCAGGTTGGAGGAGCAGCACCTTGTATTCCATCTGGGTAGCCTCCCAACCTGATGGCATGAACGTCGATTTCTCGAGCTTCCTGGTAAAGGCCCCCCTCCCCCTCTTCTTCATCAATTCCCATCCTCTTTTCCCTCTCTCACCTTACCTCCTTGCCTGCCCATTGCCTCCCTCTGGTGCTCCTCTCCCTTTTTCTTTCCTTCATTTCTCTGCACTTTCAAGAATGCAGAGAAGGTTTACAAGGATATTGCCGGGACTTGAGAAACTGAGTTACAGAGAAAGGTTGAATAGGTTAGGACTTTATTCCCTGGAGCGTAGAAGAACGATGGGAGATTTGATAGAGATGTATAAAATTATGATGGGTATAGATAGAGTGAAAGCAAGCAGGCTTTTTCCACTGAGGCTAGGGAAGAAAAAAACAGAGGCCATGGGTTAAGGGTGAAAGGGGAGAAGTTTAAAGGGAATATTAGCGGGCTTCTTCACACAGAGAGTGGTGGGAGTGTGGAATGAGCTGCCAGATGAAGTGGTAAATGTGGGCTCACTTCTAACATTTAAGAAAAACTTGGACAGGTACATGGATGAGAGGTGTATGGAAGGATATGGTCCAGGTGCAGGTCAGTGGGACTAGGCAGAAAAATGGTTTGGCACAGCCAGGAAGGGCCAAAAGGCCTGTTTCTGTGCTGTAATGTTCTGTGGTTCTATGGTATGGTTCATGGCCTTCTTCCCTCTCCTATTATTTTTCACCTTCTCCAGGCCTGCATCTCTTTCACCAAACTGCTTCCCTGCTCTTTACTTCACACTTCCCCCTCCCTGTTTTACCTATCACCTTGCGTTTCTTCCTCCCCTTCTCCCACCCTTAACTCTCTCTCATTTTTTTTTCTCCAGTCTTACTGAAAGGTCTCAGCCCGTAACATCGACTGTACTCTTTTCCATAGATGCTGCCTGGCCTGCTGAGTTCCTCCAGCACTTTGCGTGTGTTGCTTGGATTTCCAGCATCTGCAGATTTTGTCATGTTTCTGGTTTATTTTGTTGCTATTTACAAAGCTTTGGTTTATTTCTCATCTTGTATCCTGTATAACTTTTTAAGATAAATTGTACACTAATTATTTTGTACTTAGTGAGTGTAGTGATGGATCTTCTTCCTTATCATCTCCCCTGCTAACAAATGTGTACTGCTAAACAATATCTTTGCAGTGTACTTCTGAATAGATGTGGAGGTAACTAAAAGGAGAGATATTTTTGAACATGAACTTCATTTTGCGACAGGCATTTTAAAAGTAATGATTGTATTTGGCTAAAAAGGGACCTGGAAAAATATTAAACTGAAGTTGCTTTTCTCTAGTTTGTATATTGAAACTGTAATATTAAGAGGCTAAGGAATGTACAGTGTAAAGTTGTTTTGTTTAAAGATTCCAAAACATAACCTCTAAACTTTTGATTTCCTTGAAGCAGCAGAACCAAAGATTTTTTTTAATCCTTTGGTCTGCAGAAAGGATTGCTGATAAACTGAGCCCATTGATGGAGGTAGAGTGATTGATGTGTATATATATATATTATTGTAACATTTGACAAGATTCCCCATGACAGGCTCATCCAGAAAGACATGAAGTATGGATCCATGGAAACTTGGCTGCATAGATTCGAAATTGACTTGCCCATAGAAGGCTCAGAGGGTGGTAGTAGATGGTAGTAGAGAGTGGTAGCTTTCTGCCTGGAAGAGGGTGACTAATGGTGTTCTGCAGGGATCTGTTCTGGAACCCCTGCTTTTTGTAATGCTTACAAGTGACTTGGATCAGGAAATGGTTAGTAAGTTTGCAGGTAACGCAAAGGTGTTGTGGCTAGTATAGAAGTTTGTTGTAGGTTACAATGGAAAAGTGGCAGATGGAATTCAGTCTGGAAAAGTGTTATGTGTGATACACCTTCAAAGATCAAACTTGAAGGCAGAGTACAAGGTTAATGGTAAGATTCTTAGCAGTGTGGAGGGACAGAGGGATCTTGAGGTACGCGTCTGTAGATCCTTCAAGGTTGTCACACAAGTTGATAGAGTAGTTAAGAAGGCTAATGGTGTGTTGGCCTTCGTTAGTTGGGGGACTGAGTTCAAGAGCTGTGAGGTAATGTTGCAGCTCTATAAGACTGGTTGGACCACACTTGGAGAATTGTGTTCACTTCTGGTCACTATTTTATAGGAAGGATGTGGAATCTTTAAAGAGTGCAGAGAAGATTTACCAAGTTGTTGCCTGGATTAGAAGTGTGTTGAAAGATTGAATAAACTAGGGCTTTTCTCTTTGGAGCAAGTAACGATGAGAAGTGACTTGATAGAGGCGTATAAGATTATGAGAGGCATAGATGGAGTGGACGGCCAGCTCCTTTTTCCCAGGGTGGCAATGGCTTAATACTAGAGACCACCCATTTAAGGCGAGTAGAGGAAAATTTAGGGGAGATGTCAGAGGTTATTTTTTTTACTCAGAGAGCGTTGGTGCCTGGAACACAAAGCTGGGGATGGTGATGGAGGTTGATACAATAGGAATATTTAAGAGATTAAGACCTGGGTCATAAAGAAATTAAAGGTTATGGGCTGTGTGGGACGGAAGGGTTAGATTGATTAAGGAGTAGTTTCATATTTGTCGGCACAACGTCATCGGCTGAAGGGCCCATACTTTGTTGTACTAGTTTATGTTCTATGCTTATTAACGCTTGGTTTTTTATTATTCCAAATAAAGAATGAAATAGTAGAATCAATTTGATCAAAAAAATTTTTTGGTTAGAAAGATAAGTATATTTTGAAAAATATATAAAAATGTAGGTAAAATCATCATTTTCACGGCATGAATACGATCTATTAAGGAAAGTGTAAGAGGATTCCATCTAGAAAATAATTGTTTCATAGAGTCCAATAAAGGAACTACATTAGCTTTATAAGGATCCTTGTATTTTTTTGTAATGATAATACCCAAATATTTAAAAGAATTCACAATTCTAAATGGAATATCCTTATATATAAAAACAGGAAAATTTAAAGGGAACAATTCACCTTTATTTAAATTAAGTTTATATCCTGAAAATTTTCCAAAATCATTTAATAATCCCAAAAGATTAGGAATAGATTCTTCAGGATTCGAGATATAAACCAAAAGATCATCTGTATGAAGAGAAATTTTATGTATGGTCCTATTTATAGAAATACCATGAATATTTTTAGCTTCGTGAATTGTTATAGCCAAAGGCTCCAATGTGAGATTAAATAATGAAGGACTTAATGGACACCCTTGTTGAGTACCTCATGAAAGTGAAAAAAAGAGAGACCTTAAGATTATTAGTAATAACGGTAGTGATAGGGTTCTTATAGATCATTTGAATCCACTTATTAAAATTATTACCAAAGCCAAATTTCTCTAATACATTAAACAAGTAAGTCCATTCAACCCTATCAAATGCCTTTTCTGCATCCAGAGAAATAACACATTGGGCTGTTTTGGATAATGGTGAATATATAATATTCATCAATCTCCGAACATTAGAAGAAGAGTAACGGCCTCTAATAAAACCTGTTTGATCCATAGAGATAATTTTAGATAAAATGTTTTCCAAACGGTTAGCCATTATCTTGGAAAGAATTTTAGCATCCACATTTAATAGCAAAATAGGTCTATAAGATGAGCATTCAGTAGGATCTTTATCTTTCTTAAGGATTAAAGAAACAGAAGCTTCACAAAAAGAAGAAGGTAAATTACCTTTCTCAAAAGATTCATGAAATATTTCCAAAAGGTATGGAGAAAGTAATTTTTCAAATTTTTTGTAAAATCCTACCGAATAACCATCGAGTCCAGGAGCTTTACCTGATTGCATTGACCATATAGCTTTCTGAATTTCATGCTCAACAATTGGAGCATCAAGGGTCTGTTGATCTTCAGTAGTAATTTGAGGAAATTTAATCTTATATAAAAAAAGCTTTCATTTTAGAGGGATCTGCTGGAAACTGAGATTTATAAAGATTGGAATAAAAATCCTGAAAGATATTATTAATATCTTCATAATTACTTACTATATTTCCATTATCTTTACGAATCTTTAAGATTTGTCTTTTAGCTTTAGCAGCCCTTAATTGGGAAGCTAATAGCTTATTTTTATCCCCAAAAATATAAAACCGACTTTTTAATTTAAGCAAATATCCTTCAATAGGATAAGTTAATAATAATTTTTTTTTAAAATTCTCAATTCACACTTGCTACTCAAAGGTATCTTGTCAGATCCATCAGGATTTGAGAAAGGATTACACAATGGGATCATGACTACATTTATTACCCATCCCTAGCTGTCCTGGAAAAAATGGTGAGAGGTCCTTTCTCATTAGTGTCTTTCATTTGCATTGGGTCTGTAATTCCTGGACTGATATAAAATAATGTCAAAAATAATAAGGCAAGATTATGTGTTATTGGAGGTGAACATCAAGCTGGTGGAGTTCCCATGACATTGATTTCCACTTCTCATTGGAGGAAATAGCAAGAGGGTGGAAGAGGCAGGGGAAGGTTTATTCATTATGAAAAAGTTAGCTTCATTAATGAATGTTTGCTTCACAAATGTCACAATAGCTTCAAGTGCTAATACATTCCACACAATTTCTTTAGATCAGACAGCTTTGAAGACCAAAAACATAAACAAATTGAAGCAGTTCAGTATATGTGGCTTTCAGCAATGAACTTTGTCTCAACTTCACTTCCCTATTTATTTCCCATAATTCTTCATTCCCCTTGTAGACTTTGGGGTTGCAGTGGTAAAAGATAAAATGAGGTTAAACTGTATCATGATACTAATTGATTAGCACATTGTCTACTCAAAAGATGCTATTAATTTCGGTATCCCTGCTTACTATTCTCATAGTGGAGTTTACAGTAAATTTATTATCAAAGTATATACATGTACAACCATGAGATTAATTTTCTTGTGGGCATTCACAGTAAATACAAGAAACACAACAGAATCAATTAGACCACAGCCAGCAGGGCAGATAACAATCAATGTGTAAATACAAAAAGTAAGAGAAAAAACAGAAATAACAATAAATAAGCAATAAATATTGAGAACATGACATGAAAATTCCTTGAAAGTGAGTCCGGTTCAGTAATGAGGCAAGTGAAGTTATCCCCTTTGGTTCAAGAGCTGATGGTTGTGGGGTAATAACTGTTTGTGAACCTGGTGGTATGGGTCCTGAGGCTCTTGTGCCTGACTTCCTAATGGCAGTAACAAGAAGAGAGCATGGCCTGGATGGTGGGGTCCTTAATGATGGATGCCGCTTTCTTGCAACAACACTCCATGTAGATGTGCTCAATGGTGCGAGGGGCTTTACCCATCATGGACTGGGCCATGTCTACTATTTTTGTAGGATTTTTCCATACCAGGCCATGATGCAATCAGTCAATACACTCTTCAACACACATCTGGCCAGTGGTGTAGTGGCATCAGCACTGGACTTTGAGTTGAGTGGTCCTGGGTTTGAATCCAGCCAGTTCCTTGGATGATTTCCAACAATGCTGGGTTAAGTGTTGAGCTAGCAACTCTGCCTCGTAAAAAAACAGACGAAATGGCAAGTATGACGTTGTGGCCATCTCTGAAACTTGGTTAAAGGATGGCTGCCATTGAGAGTTGAATGTCCAAAATATGCAGTGTATCGGAAGGATGGGTTAGTAGGCAGATGGGGGTGGTGTGGCCCTGTGTATAAGAAATAATATTAAAGCATTAGAAAGGGATGACATAGGATTGGAAGGTGTAGAGTCTCTATGGGTTGAGTTAAGAAATAGCAAGGGTAAAAGGACCCTAATGGCAGTTATATGCAGGCCTCCAAACAGCAGCCACGATATGGATTACAAATTACAGCAGGAGATAGAGAAGGCGTGTCAGAAGGGCAATGTCATGATAATCGTTGGGGATTTTAACATGAAAATAGATTGGGAAAACCGGGCCAGTACTGGACCTCAAGAGAGAGAATTTGTAGAATGTCTAAAGGATGGCTTTTTAGAACAGCTTGTTGTTGAGCCCACTAAGGGATCGGCTGTGCTGGACTGGGTGTTGTGCAATGACCCGGAAGTGATAAGAGAGCTTAAGGATAAGGAACCCTTGGGGAACAGTGACCACAATGTGATCGAGTTCACTTTGAAATTTGAGAAGGAGAAACTGAATTCCAGTGTGCCAGTGGAATAAAGGAATATGAACATACAATGGCATGAGAGGGGAACTGGCCAAGGTTGACTGGAAAGGGACACTAGCAGGAACGACAGCAGAGCATCAATGGCTAGAGTTTCTGCGAAAAATGAGGAAAGTGCAAGACAGGTATATTCCAAATGTGAAGAAATTTTCAAATGGAAGAAGAACACTACGGTGGCTGACAAGTGAAGTCATAGCCAAAGTAAAAGCAAAAGAGAGGACATACAAGGAAGCCAAAGCTTGTGGGAAGATAGAGAATTGGGAAGCTTTCAAAAACTTGCAGAAGGAAACTAAGGAGGACATTCGGAAGGAAAATATGAATTATGAAAGGAAGCTGGCGACTCATATCAAAGAAGACACTAAAAGCTTTTTTAAGTGTGTAAAGGTAAAAGAGTTGAGGGTAGATATAGGACAATAGAAAATGACGCTGGAAATACTGTAATGAGACACTCACAGATAGCAGAGGAACTGATTGCGTATTTTGCAACAGTCTTCACTGTGGAAGATATCTGCAGTATTCCGAACATTTAAGAGTGTCAAGGAAGTGAAGTATGTGCAATGAAAATTACAACTGAGAAGGTGCTCAGGAAGCTTAATGGTCTGAGGGTGGATAAATCTCTTGGACCTCATAGAATGCACCCTCGAGTTCTAAAAGAAGTAGCTGGAGAGATTGCAGAGGCATTGACAATGATCTTTCAAGAATCGATAGATTCTTGCATTGTACCGGATGGCTGGAAAATTGCAAATGTTACTCTGCTATTCAAGAAGGGTGGGAGACAACAGAAGGGAAACTGTAGACCTGTTAGCCTGACATCAGTGGTTGGGAAGTTGTTGGAATCGATTGTTAGGGATGAGAGTATAGAGTAGCTGGAGGCGCATGACAAGATAGGACAAAGCCAGCATGGTTTCCTGAAAGGAAAATCCTGCCTGACTAACCTACTGCAATTTTTTGAGGAAACTACAAGCAGTGTAGACAAAGGAGATGCAGTAGATGTGGTGTACTTGTGGCTAAATTTGCTGATGATACAAAGATAGCTGGAGGAATGGGTAGTGTTGAGGAAACAGAGAGACTTAGGTAGTTTAGGGGAATGGGCAAAGAAGTGGCAAATGAAGTATAATGTAGGAAACTGTATGGGCATGCACTTTGGTGGAAGAAATAAATGGGCAGACTATTATTTAGATGGGGAGAGAATTCAGACTGCAGAGATGCAAAGGGACTTGGGAGTCCTTGTGCAGGATACCCTTAAAGTTAACCTCCAGGTTGAGTCGGTGGTGAAGAAGGTGAATGCAATGTTAGCATTCATTTCTAGAGGTACAGAATGTAAGAGCGGGGATGTGATGTTGAGGCACTATAAGGCACTCGTGAGACCACACTTGGAGTATTGTGTGCAGTTTTGGGCTCCTTATTTTAGAAAGGATATACTGACATTGGAGAGGGTTCAGAGAATATTCACGAGAATGATTCCAGGAATGAAAGGGTTACCATATGAGGAATATCTGGCAGCTCTTGGACTGTATTCCCTGGAGTTCATAGAAACATTCCAAAGGTTAAAAGGCCCAGATTAGATCTGGCAAAGTTACCTCCCTTGACAAGACGGCATGACTTCAGGATTGTAGGATGTCCATTTAGAACAGAAATACGGAGAAATTACTTTAGTCAGAAGGTGGTAAATCTGTGGAATTTGTTGCCATGAGTGGCTGTGGAGCCCAAGTCGTTGGGTGTATTTAAGGCAGAGATAGGTTCTTGATTAGCCAGGGCATCAAAGGGTACGGGGAGAAGGCAGGGGAGTGGGGGTCACTGGAAGAATTGGATCAGCCCACGATTAAATAGCGGAGCAGACTCAGTGGGCCGAATGGCCTACTTCTGCTTAGACTACTTATGGTCTTATAAGGGCACTAAATGTTGGACGCAGGATAGATGCTCTGAAATGATAACAGCATGGAATTTAAAGTTTCTGACTCTCTCTCTGCTCCTCTGATGCCCTAATGAGGACTGGTTCATGGACCTTTGGTTTCCTCCTCCTGAAGTCAATAATCATCACTTTGGTCTTGCTGACACTGAGTGAGCAATAACACGGTTTACAAATTTGTCCTGGTTATGAATGCCCAATTTATGGACATCCATACTTATGAATAATTTTCCATAAATTCAGATGTATGAATTGCAAAACTAATTAGATCACTTGTTGACAATACAACCTGAGCCTTCCACACAAACACCAGTCATACAACACAGTCAGTATCATCATAAAGAGCATGGTGCTTATTCTTGAGCACAGCACCAATGCCTCCTGTCTAGAAAATATATATATTCAAATAACTGTTACAATACTGGTGTGCAGAAGAGAAGATGCTCTTTTGAAACCTGGTGTGATGGGGCGGGGGAAGAGAGAGAGTGACCCCCTCTCTCCCCCTCCCTAGGTTGCAAAAGAGCATGTTCTCTTCTGCACACCACTGTTGTAACACATAGTTATTTGAATTACTGTCTCCTTCCTGTCAGCTTGAGCCAGTCTGGCCATTCTCCTCTGACCTCTGTCATTAACAGGGCATTTTTCCCACAGAACTGCTGCTCACTGGATATGACTTTTTTTCCTGCACCATTCTCTGTAACTTCTATGAACTGTTGTGTGTGACAATCCCAGGAGATCAGCTGTTTCTGAGATACTCAAAACATCCTGTCTGGTACCAACAATTGTTCCACGGTCAAAATCACTTTAGATCACATTTCTTCCTCATTCTGCTGTGGACTGTACAACAACTGAACCACTTGACCATGTCTGCATGCTTTTATGCATTGAGTTGCTGCCACATGATTAGCTGATTAGATATTTGCATTAGCAAGCAGATATACCCAATAAAGTGGCCACTGAGTGTATGTGTTACAGTATAACTTTGTAACTCAGAGAAAGATGCAATAACAATGCCTTTAGTTGAGCCAACCTTCAGAACTGGAATCAGACTTTACCAAGACTTTTATGTTTTAGAAAACTGAAGGAAGGTCAACTGTTTAACACAAGATTTCTTTGAGTACAAGGCTTATCCCAGAAGCACTGCTTTACTGATCTTTGCCTACTTTTACAGAAAAAAAACATAGGATAAACTACATTTGAAGAATAAAGAATGTAGTTAAACATTCAGTAATTATTCATTAAACATGAATAAATTTATTTTTATATACAACAACTTAAGGTCCAGAACATAAAATGGATCTTCTAGTATCTTGTTAATTTTGTTAAGAGTGTTGGATATAATCATGTGTTGGATTAATAGTGTTTTATGTTAATTTTTACAATTGCTTGATTTCCATTAACAGTTCCATAATAGAACCATTTTTAATTGGAACTTTAAAGTTGACTTTATTCTCATTTTAAAATGCATTTTGTAGATCTTATATATCAAATATCTGAAGTAGTAACCATAGAAACCATAGAAACTACAGCACAGAAACAGGCCCTTTGGCCCTTCTTGGCTGTGCCGAACCATTTTCTGCCTAGTCCCACTGACCTGCACACGGACCATATCCCTCCATACACCTCCCATCCATGTATCTGTCCAATTTATTCTTAAATGTTAAAAAAGAACCCGCATTTACCACCTCGTCTGGCAGCTCATTCCATACTCCCACCACTCTCTGTGTGAAGAAGCCCCCCCTAATGTTCCCTTTAAACTTTTCCCCCCTCACCCTTAACCCATGTCCTCTGGTTTTTTTCTCCCCTTGCCTCAGTGGAAAAAGCCTGCTTGCATTCACTCTATCTATACCCATCATAATTTTATATACCTCTATCAAATCTCCCCTCATTCTTCTACGCTCCAGGGAATAAAGTCCTAACCTATTCAACCTTTCTCTGTAACTGAGTTTCTCAAGTCCCGGCAACATCCTTGTAAACCTTCTCTGCACTCTTTCAACCTTATTTATATCCTTCCTGTAATTTGGTGACCAAAACTGAACACAATACTCCAGATTCGGCCTCACCAATGCCTTATACAACCTCATCATAACATTCCAGCTCTTATACTCAATACTTCGATTAATAAAGGCCAAAGTACCAAAAGCTCTCTTTACGACCCTATCTACCTGTGACGACACTTTTAGGGAATTTTGTATCTGTATTCCCAGATCCCTCTGTTCCACTGCACTCCTCAGTGCCTTACCATTAACCCTGTATGTTCTACCTTGGTTTGTCCTTCCAACGTGCAATACCTCACACTTGTCAGTATTAAACTCCATCTGCCATTTTTCAGCCCATTTTTCCAGATGGTCCAAGTCCCTCTGCAGGCTCTGAAAACCTTCCTCACTGTCTACTACACCTCCAATCTTTGTATCATCAGCAAACTTGCTGATCCAATTTACCACATTATCATCCAGATCATTGATATAGATGACAAATAACAATGGACCCAGCACTGATCCCTGTGGCACACCACTAGTCACAGGCCTCCACTCAGAGAAGCAATTCTCTCCAACACTCTCTGGCTTCTTCCATCGAGCCAATGTCTAATCCAATTTACCACCTCTCCATGTATACCTAGCCACTGAATTTTCCTAACTAACCTCCCATGCGGGACCTTGTCAAAGGCCTTACTGAAGTCCATGTAGACAATATCCACTGCCTTCCCTTCATCCACTTTCCTGGTAACCTCCTCGAAAAACTCCAACAGATTGGTCAAACATGACCTACCACGCACAAAGCCATGTTGACTCTCCCTAATAAGCCCCTGTCTATCCAAATGCTTGTAGATTCTGTCTCTTAGTACTCCCTCCAATAACTTAGCTACTACTGACGTTAAACTCACCAGCCTATAATTTCCCGGATTACTTTTCGATCCTTTTTTAAACAACGGAACAACATGAGCCACTCTCCAATCCTCCGGCACTTCACCCGTAGACAGCGACATTTTAAATATTTCTGCCAGGGCCCCTGCAATTTCAACACTAGCAACAGCAAGTTATTAATCTTGTTTTATAAAATGATGTAATTTGAATTCTTATTGTGTTCTGTGGTATTCAAATGTTGTATTCTAAGAGCAAGTGAAAGAGTATTCCCTGAATGTGATCTCCCACCTTAATTCTTCATGTCCTTTGCATTTTTCTGCATGGAACCACCATTTCTGTAATAATGTACACCAACATGCTCTTTATAGTTTAGATGAAATAGTAACCAAAGTTCATTGTACATTTAGTACCAAATTAATTGTCAAAAGCACCCAAACACGAGGAATTCTGCAGATGCTGGAAATTCAAGCAACAGGCATCAAAGTTGCTGGTGAACGCAGTCCAGGCAGCATCTCTAGGAAGAGGTACAGTCGACGTTTCAGGCCGAGACCGTCCTGACGAAGGATCTCGGCCCGAAACGTTGACTGTACCTCTTCCTAGAGATGCTGCCTGGCCTGCTGCGTTCACCAGCAACTTTGATGTCAAAAGCACCCAAGGGGTTTTGGATGATAAGTTGTCCTGTTTTTTTACCAAGGCTATTGTAAGTGTAAGGAATGACGTATATCTGTTAGCATACATAATGGGCTCATATTCTTAATGGAAAAGATGAAATGAAGATCTAAATGTCACCGACTGGTTGTTGTATGTAGGAAGTCTATGCATGAAGTTGTCAATTATATGACGTACCTTTAAAATATATCAGAAATGTGTTTTATGATTAAATATATCAAGATTTTGTCAGTTGTATAACTAACAAATAAAAATATGTGATCTCAGTTTGACCCTTTATGGGTCAGAAGTTTGGAAGTTGAACACTTTCACTAGTATTTGAACATAATTTAATGTAATGTTTCATTACAATTTTCATTTCAAGAATGCTCCAGTATTGAAAATGTCACCTTTCAGATGGAAAATTAAAGTAATACTCTATCCATTCAGTAGGAAATTTAAAAAAGCAGATCTCAGTATGTCTATATGTTACCAAATAACCTTTTTAACCCCACATTATCAGAAAAAGTAGTACACGCATCCAAATCTTTCGCACAATTTATATATGAAATAAACTCTTACCATAAATTCCGTTAGGTGTGGAGCTTCAAAAATATAATTAAACATTTCCTCCTTTACAAACTGCAAAATCCATGGATCTGGGATCAAATATTTGGAATCTCAAGTGGTATCATGATGGAAAATGAGATATATAATATGCAGAGAAAGCTCCTGCAGTCATTTATGTAATTGTAACAAGATAATTTGTTTTTAGTGACAATGATTGAGATATAAGGCCAGGATGTTAAGAATAACTTTAAGAAAGATAATTGAATAAAGTTTCATCCTTTTAACCAAAGCCCCTTTTGTACCCTATGTGGATATTAAATTTCATCTGCATGAAATCTGCTCTAAAGATCCAGCACTCCTTACTACATAATTAGATTATCAGCCTTGATATTTTTATACATGGGTCTCTTGAATGAAATCACAGCTTCTCATGGATTCTTGCATCTGCCAAATCAATCAAAGTCTTTGTATTGTAATAGTCCATGGCATGCTTCCCAGGTTGAGAAGCATTTTGAAAATGGAGATAATGTTTCCAAAGTTTTGAAAATCTTACTCACTGGTTGCCTCATTTAGTTTCATTTAAAGAAAATGCCACGTTTGATTTTCTAACTGTGCTTCTTTTTCTAATCTCATCATGAGTATCCTTAACCATTTGTCATGGTGAGGGCAAAATCAAATGATGTGGTCACTAATCATGGAGAGAAAGTTGAAGGTTTCCATTGCAGATTTGGAACAATTTACTACTGAAATATATTTGTTGTCATATAGTCTGTCAATGCTTATTTTAGTCATTTTATATGTTACAGAAAGATAACAAGGCTAATTGTTCTAATGTCATTCTATAATACTCCAAAAAAGTTCATAATTCCTTTGATTATTCTCTTACCTCTGGTTGAATTAGTAGCATCTATAATGTGCATTCCATAAAATATTCATACAATTGACAAATCATTTGACAGAATCTTCCAAATTTCAACTGCCTTCCATTCAGTGCATGTTACAAAAATCCTGTATTTGCCTCGGTTATCCAATCTGATAACTGATAAGTTGAATGTACAAGCTGTTTTACAAGAAAAGGCTGGTTGGCCAGGTTGTATCTACTGGACTTTAGAATAGTAAATGGTGATCTTAATGGAAGTATATCAAAACCTAAGGAGTCTTGCTGGAATGGATGGGAAAAGATTTTCACTGTTGTGGAAGAATCTCGAACTGGGGGTCCTTGTTTAAAAATAAGGACAATCTATTTTAGATGCACAGTTTAGATTATCTTTTTTCTCTCCAGCATTGTGAAGCTTTGGAACTTTACTCCTTAAAAGGCCTTTTGAAATGTTTTGGCACAGAGGTAGTTAAGAAATGGGGGTGGAAGGTTATGGGGTAACTCTCATGTTGAGGTCATAATCAAATCCAATATGGAGCAGGCTTGACAGGCCAAGGGGCTTAATCCTGTTCTTAATCTATATATTTGTATGAAACAAAATAAAAATACAAAATGGTGAAACAAATTACAGAAAAATGATAAGTTCAGGTGACAGCATAATGCTATACACTTTCTAAATGTTTTGAGTAATTGTGGAACAAAATAACTAAAAATGCTGTAAAACAATTTAACAAATCATGTAGTCTTTAAATGTGTGAATAACAAAGAATTTGATTCTACAGAGAAGCAACAGAGCTCACAAAGAGGAGGCAAAGGAAAGAAGGAAATGCATTTAAAGTGGTGCCAAATCATCGCAATTCACATGGAGTTCAAAATACCCTTGGTATGTAATATTTTCTGTCATCAACATTATTAAATATTTATAACACAATAATGTGCAAAGGTGAAATGAGTTTTATAGGATGTAAGGAAAACTCTTCTTACCAAATTCTGCATGTAAAATACTTGGCCTTCTTAAATAGGAGCTGAGGAGCAAGTAGAGTAACATGGCACATGGTTAGAACATCCTGCCGGAGGAGGTGGTGGGATCAGATAGTCATAGTCATACTTTATTGATCCTGGGGGAAATTGGTTTTTGTTACAGTTGCACCATAAATAATAAAGAGTAATAAAACCATAAGTAGTTAAATAGTAATATGTAAATTATGCCAGTAAATTGTGAAATAAGTCCAGGACCAGCCTATTGGCTCAGGGTGTCTGACGCTCCAAGGAAGGAGTTGTAAAGTTTGATGGCCACAGGTAGGAATGACTTCCTATGATGCTCTGTGCTGCATCTCGGTGGAATGAGTCTCTGGCTGAATTTACTCCTGTGTCCACCCAGTACATTATGTAGTGGATGAGAGACATTGGCCAAGATGGCATGCAACTTAGACAGCATCCTCTTTTCAGACACCACCGTGAGAGAGTCCAGCTCCATCCCCACAACATCATTGGTCTTACAAATGAGTTTGTTGATTCTGTTGGTGTCTGCCACCCTCAGCCTGTTGCCCCAGCACACAACAGCAAACATGATAGCACTGGCCACCACAGACTCGTAGAACATCCTCAGCATCGTCCGGCAGATGTTAAAGGACCTCAGTCTCCTCAGGAAATAGAGACGGCTCTGACCCTTCTTGTAGACAGCCTCAGTGTTCTTTGACCAGTCCAGTTTATTGTCAATTCGTATCCCCGGGTATTTGTAATCCTCCACCATGTCCACACTGACCCCCTGGATGGAAACAGGGGTCACTGGTACCTTAGCTCTCCTCAGGTCTACTATCAGCTCCTTAGTCTTTTTCACATTAAGCTGCAGATAATTCTGCTCACACCATGTGACAAAGTTTCCTACCGTAGCCCTGTACTCAGCCTCATCTCCCTTGCTGATGCATCCAACTATGGCAGAGTCATCAGAAAACTTCTGAAGATGACAAGACTCTGTGTAGCAGTTGAAGTCCGAGGTGTAAATGGTGAAGAGAAAGGGAGACAAGACAGTCCCCTGTGGAGCCCCAGTGCTGCTGATCACTCTGTCGGACACACAGTGTTGCAAGCACACGTACTGTGGTCTGCCAGTCAGGTAATCAAGAATCCATGATACCAGGGAAGCATCCACCTGCATCGCTGTCAGCTTCTCCCCCAGCAGAGCAGGGCGGATGATGTTGAACGCACTGGAGAAGTCAAAAAACATGACCCTCACAGTGCTCGCTGGCTTGTCCAGGTGGGCGTAGACACGGTTCAGCAGATGGACGATGGCATCCTCAACTACTAGTCGGGGCTGGTAGGTGAACTGGAGGGGATCTAAGTGTGGCCTGACCATAGGCCAGAGCAGCTCCAGAACAAGTCTCTCCAGGGTCTTCATGATGTGGGAGGTCAATGCCACCAGTCTGTAGTCATTGAGGCCGCTGGGGCGCAGCGTCTTCGGCACAGGGACAAGGCAGGACGTCTTCCACAGTACAGGAACCCTCCGGAGCCTCAGCCTCAGGTTGAATACATGGCGAAGTACGCCACATAGCTGAGGGGCACAGGCTTTGAGCACCCTGGTACTGACACCATCCGGTTCTGCAGCCTTGCTTGGGTTGAGACATTTCAACTATCTTCTCACCTGTTCAGCTGTGAAGCCCACCGTGGTGGTTTCGTGTGGAGAAGTGGTGTAGTCATGAGAGCAGGGTGGGGGACTGTGAGGAGGGTAGGAGGGGAGAGTGGAATATGTGTTGGTTGGGGGCCGACAACGGATGGCTCATGTGGGGGATGGGCAGGGGCCACAATGTCAAATCTGTTAAAGAACAGGTTAAGTTTATTGGCCCTGTCCACTCTGCCTTCAGCTCCTCTGTTGCTAGTTTGCCGGAACCCAGTGATGGTCCTCATCCGCCTCCAGACCTCTCCCATGTTGTTCTGCTGGAGTTTCCACTCAAGCTTCCTCCTGTACCTGTCTTTAGCCTCCCTGGATCCTGGCTTTCAGGTCCCTCTGTATTGTCCTCAGCTCCTCCCTATTTCCATCTCTAAACGCCCTCTTTTTAGCGTTCAGGATGTCCTTAATGTCCTTTGTCACCCATGGCTTTTTATTTGAATAACAAAGGACAGTTCTTGTCGGAACATTGCAGTCCACACAGAAGTTGATGTAGTCAGTGATGCACTCTGTGAGCCCATCAATATCCTCTCTATGTAGCTCACAGAGTGCCTGCCAGTCTGTGACCTCAAAGCAAACCTGGAGTGCCTCATAAGCCTCCTCCGACCATTTTCTCACTGTCCTCGAGGTTGCAGGTTTACTCTTCACCAGAGGCACGTAGCAGGGTTTTAGATGCACCAGGTTGTGGTCTGACCTTCCCAGTGGGGGGAGGGGAGAGGAGCTGTATGCATCCTTAACGTTAGCGTACATCAAATCCAGAGTCCTTTCCCCTCTGGTTGTACAGCTCACATACTGCATGAAGTTGGGCAGTGTTCTAGCCATGGTAACCTGGTTGAAGTCACCCGAGATGGTATTGAGGGCACTCGGGTGCTGGGTTTGTAATCTGGCTATGACGGTGTAAATGATGTTACACGCCGACGTCGGGTTGGCAGAGGGAGGGATGTACACAACAACCACAATAGCATGCGCGATTTCCCTTGGCAAATAATATGGCTGGAGTCCAACAGCAAAAAGTTCAATATCTGGGTTACAGACACGTTCCTTGATTGTAATATGCCCAGGATTGCACCATCTGTTATTTACCAGAACTGCCAGCCCCCCTCCTTTACGCTTACCGCTGTCAGTGCACTTCCGGTCAGCTCGAATGGTCTGGAAGCCCTCTATGGAAACACTTTGATTGGGTTTGTCCTCGTGCAGCCACGTCTCAGTGAAGCACATGACACTGCTCTCCCGAAATGTTCTCTGACTCCTGACAAGCACCGTCAGTTTGTCCATTTTATTCCCCAGCGATCTCACATTTCCCATGATGAGAGAGGGGAGACACGGCTTATAACTTCTCTTCTCCATAAGCCTCTGTTGTCTCGACCCGGTCCTCTTCCCTCGCCTTTTTGATCCCCCTCTGCATCCTCTGTGTATTTTCCTCCGGATTTCAACTGGGATGTCCGCTGCTCTGTTCGCTAAACCGGCGGGTAGGAGCGCAATCAATTGGTCCCTGGAATAAACAATGCAGCCATCCTGCTGCCACGCTAACGAGACGTGTCCGAATGTAACTATTTCCTTTCTTTTTAAATCTTTTTATTGAGTAAGTATACAAAAAAGGTAAGCCATATAAACATTAATACAATGTTAAAGTATAATAAAATTCCAAAAGATAACAATACCAAAAAGAAAATACTACAAACAATGTAATTTAAGCATAAGAAACCAAGATAACATAATAGTATACTAGATTTTATATATATCAATGGAAAAAAAAACAAAAAAAAAAAAACCCCAAAAAAAAAACCCACCGTGCAACTAACTAAAAGCAAAGCAAAGCAATGGGCTAACTTGAAACCAAACAGAGTTAAACTTAAAATCACGTCCTCAATCCCGACCTCCATTAAAACAGTGAAGAAAAAACAAGAAGGGTAAATATTACATTAAATGAAAATATCGAATAAAAGGTCCCCAAATCTGTTCAAATTTAAATGAAGAATCATAAAGGTTACTTCTAATTTTCTCCAGATTCAAACATAAAATCGTCTGAGAAAACCAAAAAAAGGTAGTTGGAGCATTAAGCTCTTTCCAATGTTGTAAAATACATCTTTTCGCCATTAAAGTAAGAAATGCAATCATTCTACGGGCTGAAGGGGAAAGATTACTAGAAATTTTAGGTAGTCCAAAGATAGCAGTAATAGGGTGAGGAGAGATATCTATATTTAATACCTTAGAAATAATATTGAAAATATCTCTCCAAAAAGTTTCCAAAGTAGGGCAAGACCAAAACATATGAGTTAAAGAGGCTATCTGCCCCGAACATCTATCACAGAAAGGATTAATATGCGAGTAAAAACGCGCTAACTTATCTTTGGACATATGTGCTCTATGAACCACTTTAAATTGAATTAGGGAATGTTTAGCACAAATAGAGGAAGTATTAACTAATTGTAAAATCTGCCCCCAATCATCCACAGAAATGGTAAGCCCCAATTCCTGTTCCCAATCTACCCTAATCTTATCAAATGGAGCTTTCCTAAGTTTCATAATAATATTATAAATCATAGCCGATGCACCTTTCTGACATGGATTAAGGTTAATTATCGAATCTAAAATATATATAGGAGGAAGCATTGGAAAGGAAGTAAGTATAGTACTTAGGAAATTTCTAACTTGTAAATATCTAAAAAAATGTATTCTTGATAAGTTATATTTATTAGATAATTGTTCAAAAGACATAAGGGAACCATCTAAAAATAAATCCAAAAACCGTAAAATACCCTTAGTCTTCCAAGTTTGAAAAGCGCGATCCGTAAAAGAGGGAGGAAAAAATATGTTACCTAAAATAGGAATCGCTAACCCGAATTGATTAAGATCAAAAAATTTTCTGAATTGAAACCAAATGCGCAAAGCATATTTAACTATCGGGTTAGAGACCTGCTTAAGACGTTTCGAATCAAAAGGAAGAGAGGAACCTAAAATAGAACCAAGTGTATAACCCTGAACAGATTGTAATTCCAATGCTACCCATTTAGGAATAAATAGTATGTCCCGGTCAAGTAACCAAAATTTCATATGTCGAATATTAATAGCCCAATAATAAAATCTAAAGTTAGGTAATGCTAAACCTCCATCTCTCTTAGCTTTCTGTAAATGTATTTTACCCAGTCTCGGATTCTTGTTCTGCCAAATAAATGAAGAAATTTTAGAGTCAACTTTATCAAAAAAAGATTTAGGAACGAAAATTGGTAATGCCTGAAACACATATAAAAATTTTGGCAAAAAAAACATCTTAACTGCATTAATACGACCAATCAAAGTTAAATATAAGGGAAACCATTTAGATGAAAGTTGAGTAATATGGTCTATTAATGGTAAAAAGTTAGTCTTAAATAAATCTTTATGTTTACAAGTAATTTTAATCCCAAGATATGAAAAGTAATTATTAATCAATTTAAATGGAAATTTATAATATAAGGGAAGATGTTTATTAATCGGAAAAAGTTCACTCTTACTAAGATTTAATTTATAACCTGAGAAAAGACCAAATTGTGCTAATAACTCTAAAACAGCAGGAATGGATCTCTCAGGATTAGAAATATATAAAAGTAAATCATCAGCATAGAGTGATAATTTATGGGACTTTAATCCCCGAGTTATCCCAGTAATATTTAAAGATTCTCGAATAGCAATTGCAAGAGGTTCTAATGCAATATCAAATAATAGGGGACTAAGAGGACAGCCTTGTCGAGTACCACGAAAGAGAGGAAAAAAAGGTGAGTTTAAGGAGTTAGTACGAACCGAGGCTACAGGGGAGTAATATAACAGTTTAATCCAGGATATAAATTTCAAGCTAAAATTAAACATTTCAAGCACCTTAAATAAATAAGGCCATTCTACTCTATCAAAAGCTTTCTCGGCATCTAAAGAAATAACACACTCAGGAACATTTTGTGAGGGAGTATAAACGATATTTAACAATGTACGAATATTATAAAAAGAGTAACGACCTTTAATAAAACCCGTTTGGTCTTCCGAAATAATAGAAGGAAGTACTTTTTCTAGTCTATTTGCTAATAACTTAGAAAAAACTTTAGAATCAACATTTAATAAAGATATTGGTCTATAAGATGCACATTGAGCAGGGTCTTTATCCTTCTTTAGTATTAAAGAAATTGATGCTCTATTAAAAGATTCCGGAAGTTTACCAAGTTTCAAAGAAGCCTCAAAAACCTTATAGAGCCAAGGAATCAATAAAGAAGCAAAACATTTATAAAATTCAACGGTAAACCCATCAGGGCCAGGAGCTTTCCCCAGATTCATAGAAAAAATAACATTCTTAATCTCATCCATTGTAATGGAAGTATCTAATAAAGAAGACATATCCTGTGAAATCAGAGGGAAGTCTAACTTATCTAAAAAATCATTCATATATTTAGAATCTCGAGGAGACTCTGATTGGTATAAAGAAGAATAAAAATCACAAAAGGTTTGATTAATCCCCACATGATCCAATATCAATCGATCATTTTGGTTATAAATCTGATTGATTTGAGATTTAACATAATTAGATTTCAATTGATTAGCCAGCAGCTTGCCAATTTTATCACTGTGAACATAAAAATCACTTCTTGTTTTCTTTAATTGGTTTACAATCGAGGACGAGAGTAGTAAACTGTGTTCCATTTGAAGTTCAGTTCTTTGTTTGTATAGCTCCTCAGAAGGAGCCATAACATATTTCTTATCAATTTCTTTAATCTTGTCCACAATTACCATCTCCTCCTGCTTCTGTTTCTTCCTCAAAGCAACGGAATACGAAATAATCTGACCCCGAATATAGGCTTTAAAAGTGTCCCAAAGAGTGTTAACCGAAATATCTTCTGTATGGTTAATTGTAAAAAAAAGCTCAATCTGTTCATTCATAAAATTAACAAAGTCCGAGTCCTGAAGCAACAGCGAATTAAAACGCCATTGTCTATTGTTTGGTATATTGGCCATAATTTTAATAGAAAGCTTAAGTGGAGCATGATCCGAAATGGTTATAGAATCATAATCACATTTAATCACTGAAGGAATGAGACGAGAATCAATGAAAAAATAATCAATTCTTGAATAGGAATGATGAACATGTGAAAAGAAGGAAAAATCTTTTTCCTGAGGATGCAGAAAACGCCAAATGTCCGTCGACCCAGAATCAGAAAGGAAAAAATTAATCAAATTTGCAGATTTATTAGGTAAAGTCCGTAAAGGAGCCGAACGGTCCAAAGCTGGAGATAAACAGGTATTAAGATCTCCGCCCCAAATCAATGAAAACTCGTTCAAATTCGGAAACTGATCAAACAATGATTTATAAAATTCCGGACAATCCATATTAGGAGCATAAACATTAACCAAAACTACTTTTTTATTAAATAATAAACCACTAACCAATAAAAATCTACCATTCGGATCAGAGATAATATCCTGTTGTATAAAAGTAACTGAGGAGTCTATAAAAATAGAGACGCCTCGAATCTTAGCATTGGAGTTCGAATGAAATTGTTGTCCCTTCCAAAATTTGAAAAAACGTAGTCTGTCCCCCCTCCGTACATGGGTCTCTTGTAAAAATAAAATTTGTGCTTTAAGTCTCCGGAACACTTTAAAAACTTTTTTCCTTTTAATAGGATGATTAAGACCATTAGTATTCCAGGAGACAAAATTAATAATAGACTCCATAAATCCTAAAGTCAACCCATAACAAGGAGGATTGACAATAGGCGCGACCCACAGACCCGGAGAGGAAACAGAACATACAAAAGATACCGGGGAAAAGGACGTAACCAATACTTCAATAATGTATATAGCCCAAAGAGAAACAAACTAAAACGTGAAGCCCCTCCCACCGCCCCCCACCCCAGGACCCCAAGGCGAAATCTAAAGCAGACCCGCCAGAAAAGAAGCAAGCGCTAAAACTACCCCCATGACTTCCGGTATACGCTCCCTAAAAAAAAGGTATAAATATGAAAAGGATCAGCTAATTGTAAAACAGTAAAAAAAATAAGTAAAAAAAAAGTTAGCTCAATTAAAATACACACAGAACATAACAAAAGCCGGAAAGTATATATTAAAAAAAAACCACAATAAACCTCAAACTCATGAATAGACACAGCAACAAAAAAAATAGGATTATTAACATAAAATGATTATAAAAAGCAAAACAGAATAAAATTTAAAAAAAACTACAAAATTTAAGGCCGCACAGGAAATACGTAAGATGACAAAAGGGAAGTAACCACCCAGAATCCCCTGGGAAAAGAAAGAAATGACGCAGTTAAAAAGAAAGTTTAGCAGCCATATTAAGAAATCGAAAGTAAACTTTTCTGCCCAAATAGGGCACAGAAAAGTTAAAACCAACCAATTCACAGCCTCCGATCAACGGAGAAAATTAAAAAAAGGCAATTAAGATGTTGAAGATGAAAGTTGATCCAGATAACTCTGGGCATCCGATGGAGAATCAAAAAAACGAAGAGCTCCATCTAACATGCGAATCCTTAGACGTGCAGGGTACAGCAGCGCTGGTCTTAAATCCATCTTATAGAATTCCGACATCACGGATCTGTAACGGACCCGTTGGTCCCAGATTGGTTTACTGAAATCTTCCACGAATCGGAACCTAAGATCCGAAAAATCAATGAAACCTTTAGATCGAGCGAATCGAAACAGTCTCTCCTTGTCTTGAAAGTAATAAAAACGTAAGATAACATGCCTAGGTCTATCTGACCTAGACGAGTATGATGGGATTCTGTGAACACGATCCAGTAGCGGTGGTTGGTCAGGAAATACAGTAGGGAATGCATCTTTTAAAAGTTGGGAGAAATATTTCATAGGGTTGTTAGCTTCCACGGCTTCCCTGACGCCAATCATTCGTAAATTCTGCCGTCGCATTCTAGATTCCAAGTCAGAGTTTTTAAAAGTCAAAAAGTCAAGTTTCTTCTTCATTACATTAATTGTTTCTTCGACTTTCCCCATCTTAAGCTCACTTTGTTGCGCGGATTTTTGAAGACCAGATATAGCCGACTGATGTTCCGCAATACATGTTTGCATCTTATCAATTAAATCGGCAATTTTCTGGAACTTAGTTGAGATTTCCATATGAATCAGGTCTTTAACAGAGCCCATAATTTCTGTACGAATCATCTCCCTAACAGAGGTTGAAATTTCCCTCTGAATTAACTCCGATATAGCTTCCAAAGTCACCGGTGATTCAGTCGGAGGGAGATCCGTAGCTTTCGGTTTAACCGGAGGTTTACCATCCTTGCCGTCTTTCCCGTTCTTAGACATAGCCGATCTCAGTATCATCCAATTGTCAGAGAATTCAGTTTAATTCAAAGTATTGTAAAAATTGATGCCTTAATAGTTAATTAAAGTATAGCTGACCATAGAGAGAAAAAACTCAGAGGTAATGGAGCGAGTCAAGAACGCGACTTCACTCCATGAGCGCTACCGGAAGTCCCCTGAATGTAACTATTTCCAGCGCTAAAAAAACAAGTAAAACTCTCTCCACCAGCGTGTTAGAGAGGGTGCAGCTTCAACGTGTTACCGTGAGAAAAAAATACAACAAATAACTAAGTTAAAAAGTTTATAAGTAAGACACTACGGAGCAACTGTAACAGGCTGCATGTATGACCGGCGCATGCGCACAGAAAGAAAAAGATACAAAGAAGCCATAAAATAACTCAAGAATGAAATTAGGAACACCAAGAGAGGCCATGAAAAGGTCTTGGCAAGTAGGATTAAAGAGAATTCTAAGGCTTTTATAGAGCAAGAGGATAACTGGAGAGCAGGGGGGAACCACTCATCGATAAAGGAGGGAATATGATTGGGAGTATAGGTGAGGTTCTAAATGAGTACTTTTCCAAGGAGAAGGACGTGGTGGATGGGAAGATCAGGGTGGAGTATGCTAATTTGATAGGGCTTTTCAAGATAAAGGAGGAGGTAGTGTTGGGTTTCTTAAAGAACATTAAATTGGATTAAGTCCACAGGACCTGATGGGATATACCCAGGTTATTGAGAGAGGCAAGAGATGAGATCAATGGGGCCTTGACCAATATCATTGTTTCCTCTCTAGCGACAGACAAGGTCCCAGAAGACTGGTGAGTAGCTAATGTTCAAAAACAGAAATAAAGAAAATCCTGAGATTATGAAAGGCATAGACCGCCAGTATCTTATTCCCATGGTTGAAATGTCTAATACCAGAGGACTTGTATTTAAGTTCAGAGGGCAGGTTTTTTTTTACCCAGAGAGTGGAGCGTGCCTGGAATGTTTTGCCTGAAGTGTTGGGGGAGACAAATATAATAAGGTCTTTTAGGAGGCTTTTATATAGGCACATTGTTACGTGCCCCGTAACTGGGTTGCCAAACCAGCAGAAATGGATCACTGGGTTGGAGTCTGGATTACTAGAACTAAGAAAGTTTTATTAAAGAAACAAGCAACACAGTAATCGAAAGGATAATAAATGCAACAGTTCAGCAATGATAAACACACATGTGCACAGAATTAAGATAACAGGATCAATCAAGCTCTATCGTTGTCTAGGGGTAAATGACCAATTTCAAAGTGACACAAAGTCCAGTTCAATTTAGTTCAGTTCGCAGTAATCGTTGCCATGGCGATGGACAACGTGGGGGGAGGGAGAGAGAGAACAAGAACGACTGATCATTCAGAACGGCTTCCACTCACAGACCTACGATATTGCTCACAAGCAGCTTTCGGACGAGTCCTTTGTGATGTCACCTGGGGTCACCAACTGCGACCCCTCCTCCAGATGCGGTCGATCCTCTGCAGTGAACCCGGCACCCAAGCAAGGGCGGACACACACCGGGTTCCCGCTGATCGTACATTTCCACCCTGTGCGTTTGTGGCCCAGTACTTCCCACCGACTCGTGAGAGGCGCACCGCTTCCAGGGTCTCGTTACCTCGAGTGTCGTGTGTGTCCTGCCTTAGCGAACCTGTCCCTTTTTATCCCCCTGCTGGGGTATCGCCTGTCCATCACTTCAAACAGTTCAGGGTTCAAAGGGGGAGCCGCTCTAGACAGCTCTCTCTCCCGTCCCTTCATTACACATCTTCAGATCGCCTGTCCATCACTTCAAACAGTTCAGGGTTCAAAGGGGGAGCTGATCTTGACAATACCCAGACTGATGGCTCCTTCATTAACATCTCCAAATGCTGCTTCATTGTTCCTTATCTCTCCCTCCCCTGAGGACAGGTGGCAGACCACTGCTGATGCCACTGGTGCAAGCCCAGGCCAGCAAACATCTTAATTTATATGTATTCTCGTCACAACATGAACATGCAGAAAATGGAAAGATATGGATATTGTGTAGGCAGAAGGGATTAGTTTAGCTGGGCATTTGATTACCAATTTAATTAATTCAGCACAACATTGTGTGTCAAAGGCTTTGTTCCAGTGCTGTACTATGTTCTAATTATTTACATGCAGGAATTTTAAAATCTGTTTAAGCTATTGAGACAAGTACGTGTCTAGAAATCTTTGGCCAAAAATAAAGTAAATGTTGAAAATATGTGATAGAAATAAAATAAGGGGAAGGATAACAAAGTAAGAGAATAAAAGTTAGCAGTCGGTCAGTGGCATTCCATAAGAGGATTTGCAGCTGGCTGTAAGGAATGTGAAATAGTTTCAAAAGAGAAGGGATCACTATAAAAGGAGCAAGTTTCAAGTTCAGTTTTGAATAATGTTGAATATGGATTATTTTGAAACTGTTTATAAATAAAAGAACATTAAAAAGTTGTAGGCAGAATGACATTGTGACTAAACATTGTCAGAGAAATGAATATTATGTCCTCAAGTTTTATGTACTTTTCCTCAATGCATTTTACAAATAAATAAAATTACATTAGTGCCAATAAAATGGCAATCATCTTTATATATACCCTTTAAAATTTCACCTTTACATAGGTCCTTATTTTAATCCACGTTCCCGGCAGCGGATTCCACGTGACCTAGCAATGTGTGTGACACCAAGTGGACAGTTCTATTGTTCTATGTGTAATATTGGAGCCAGTGAAGAACCAGAATTTCGGTTGCACCTTGAAAGCAAATTACATAAGTGTAAAGTGTCAGAACAGCGATATCGCAATGAAATGGAAAATCTTGGATATGTATGAAGGTTTGAAAATACATGCATCTTATAACTTTAGAAGAATGCTTATAATTGTCAAGATACATTCACAATATCAATACAAAATATTAAGTCTTAAAGAAATTATAGAGGCCATTTTAATTGTACAATATTTTGTTGTATAATGTCAATGTGTATTTTGTGCTTGCTTAATATTATTTAATTTTTTTCTCTGTATAGAGCACATCCATTAATTGTTTTATTATTAACTTTTGCCCCTTAAAGGGAGTGTGCAACTGGTCATAAGATGCTTTTACAAATGATTTGGAAGTATTTGAGTGATTTAATATTTGCTTTGTACAATTTTCCAGCAAAATGTTCCTTTTTGTAATTTAATGTTATTCTAACTTTGTCTCTTTTAATGTATTTATTTTTGTTTTGTAACATGTAGTTATCTTCTGAAGTCAGTCCAGAAGATGATGAACATTTATTAAAATATCAACTTTGATCATTCCTTTTATTGTTGACTGTCTTTACAAAGAAAATGTCACCATCAGGCTCTCTGGAGAATAATCCTAAGATTGAAAAATAACATAACAGGATAATGTCCATTTAAGTTTATTAAGCTATCTTTATTTCAGATAGTGACCTGGAGGAGTTAATGCGCTTGATGATGTAATGAATCAGCAAATGTTGAAGCTTTTCTGTATTTCTGTATAAAATGCTGTGCATACATACCTACAGAATATTTCAAAGTGAACTTCCTCACAATTGAGTTCCATTGGCATTGACGGCATGAACTGTGTAAGTAGTCAACCACAGAAAAAATGAATGGACGTTGGTGCTGTTGTTACTCCTGTGACTTGAAATAACATTCCTAAATGGTGATATTCTCCTTTTAAAGTTGTCTCACATTTCCAGAATCTTAAAAACATAACCATGGAAGAATAATTTAAAAAGCTCAAAATTGTGGAAACGTTAAATGTTGTGTTTTGCAAATTGATCAAAATGAGCTTTTGAATTTGATGGATAAAACCTTTTCAAGATATTAGATAAGTGTCTTGTCCTGGGTTTGTTTGTTGGAGCTTTTATTAATGACAAATATGTATATTGCTTTATAGAAGATAGTAAAAATTTATACAACTGGAAAGGCATTGAGTTGAGTACATTTGCACATAGTATAATATATATGTTCCATTTAAGTGGTGGAAAAGGATTACTTTCACGGATTCCATAGTAGTTATATGTCTGTAAACTCACATCTCTTTTCACTTGGCTGACCTGACTACCTTTAAGAACAGTCAAGGGATCTTTCTATTAAAAGCTAGCATTTGATGAATATTCTTTATCAAACTATAGTTTATTTTTTATAATATTTTATGGATGTAAAATTGTACTGAATTTTTCTATCATTATTCTCATTGTTATATTTTTCTCTGTGCTGAATTTGATGTGAAAGATGACCATCTATTTGCATCTATGATATAAAAGCTATTCAGATTGAGCCTTTCAGGTTTACATGATAGATGTTGATATTAAACAAGTGCATTTATAAATTTATGGCTCAGACCATGACTGCTGCATGATTGTACTTGCTTGGTATCATAATTTTAGCCAGTGGTACAATCTGTTGGATGACATTTCCATTGCAAATGTAGATTCACTTCAGGCCCCTATTTTTAATATTTCATCTCACAATTTAAGAGGAATAGTTATAAACTTTCACATATAATGTGCATAAATTTAACAGTACTAGTATTTTGCTGACATGATAAATGAATAAAATATAACTTTTTAATTTCAGAGTATAAATATGATCAATTATAATGGATTAATTAATCTGAGGATCATTTGTTTGCAAGAATGCATAACCTGAAAGTACCTTTGTCTTTTATTTTGCACAACTGTATGCATGTTCTTTCTGTAAATTTGTGGAATAAAATAATTCTAATTTTTTTGTTCACTGCTCTATTTGTGGTTCTGTTTGATAATAACAAAAAGCAAAAGTGATTCATTGTCTTTTCCTTCCTCAAAATATTGTAGTGTGCTTTCTTGCCTTCTAGCAAGTAAATCCATAAAATATCCATCCCAATATTCCTTAAAGATTTACATATTAAGTCTGTCCTCAGTCTCCTCTGGTCCAGTAAAATCCATTTAGCTTCTCTAATTTTCTTATAGCTGCAGTTTTTCAATCCTGGCATCAACCTAGTAAATCTTTTCTGCATTCTTTTTAGCCTAATGAGACCTTGATTCCACACTCTATTCATGTTCTGGGGCA